>NC_136490.1:125177254-125227254 GCF_053919585.1 Euprymna scolopes | reverse complement strand
TGTCAATCATAAAGATAAGAATACCTCTCTATATTTGTTTTGGTCCTGGATATGACCTTAAACTATATCCGATGGTGAGGCCCCAGCTTGCGGACTTTGGGGAGTGTGGAGCTACCCCTTAATTGCCATTGCTCCCAGGTCCACTCTGACCCGGAGTTGTAGTACCTGTTAGGGTCCCAACTATAGGTTAAATAGAAATCGACTTGAAAAAAACAAATATATTCTATCAAAATTTTTTTCTTCAAAATCACTGGATTCGGCATTAAATAACCTGAAAAGGGTTGATATGCCGTAAAACAAAAACAACCAACAACCAAAACATATTATTTAATTGGAATTCATTAGTGAGATGAGTATTATTTTATTAATTTATTTATTGCGGACTATTATCCTCATCTTCATTTGTTGTTGTTTCACGACGTTTCGGCCAACTATTTCTCTTCGGGGCCCGTGGCGCAGTGGGTAGAGGCTTTGAATCTCTACGGTTCCAGGTGAGTATTGTCTGAAGATAGTAGTTTCAATCCTACCCAAAGCCGGCTAGAGGCTTACTTGGCCAAAAACGTGGTAAGACGACAACAACCATGGATGGCAGTAATTGCTGAGAATGCAGTTAGAAGATTCGGAGTTCCTATCCTGTCACGGTTACCACCTGACGAAGGCCAGAGGAATAGTTGGCCGAAACGTCGTGAAACAACAACTAATAAAGATGAGGATAATAGTCCACAATAAATAAATTAATAAGAATATATATGTCTGTAAGTTATGTTAAACTATCATACCAAGGGGTGGCAGATCAGCGAAACCTTTAACAATTACTAATATGTTAAATCATCTAAGAAAGGTTCATCAAGAAGAAGCAAAAAATGCAGATATAAAAAAGGAAACATCATGAATGTTCAGGGACGGACATTCCAGGAACAAATTGCAGCAACTATGAGGCTCCAGCGAAACATAAAACTACTAAAGAATCAATATAAGACAAGAAGAAAAATTTGTGATATTAATGATCATAGGTCATAAGAGATCCATTATTTAAAAGGAGAGATGAACCATATTCTGTAACATGTGACATTGCTCATTGCAAAACTTAGTTTAACTTGCAGAATTCCATAAAAATATTTCACTAAAAAAATAATTTGAGATATATTTACAAAAGTAAAAACAAAATTCAATCGTGTCTTGATGAAATTAGCAGCATTTATTTGACTACAGACATTTGTATATCTAATACAAATAATGCACCCTTTCTAGGTTTGATAGGTGATTGGCTTTCATATGACGTTGAACAGTGCAGAACTTTGATTAGAGTTGTTCCATTCCTTGGTACACACACAGGCGCAAGAATAAGTGAAAAATTGCACAATGTTCTGGATGAATATAAAATCTCCAATAAAGTCTTCTTATTCTTGTGGGATTCAGGAACAAATATGGTTGCTGGCGTCAGAAGATGTGGTTTACAGTCACTAACATGCTTCATACGTGCCTGGTAATTCTCTATAAATGACTCATTATTTTCCCAACAGGCTGTGAAAACAATTATTACAACTAATAGAACTATAGTCCTTGAATTTAATCGCTCCTCATTAGCAACTAACAAATTAACTGAAGTACAGGATCAACTTAATTTGGAAAAACATAAACTAATTCAAGTAGTGACCACACGGTGGAATTCAGCATACTATATGCTGGAAAATAATTTAGAATAACGAAAATTCTTGTAATGTACGCTGTTGATAATAAGATTCTTGGATTAACAACTTTACCAATGCGGACTTGTTTATAAAATTGTCATATTATTGAGCCCATTTGAAGAAACCCCCAAAGAAGTAAGTAACAGAACTACAACCATATCAATGATAATACCTATAATTTTAGCTTTGAAATCAATTCTATCAAAACTGTCCAATCTAATTCTGATATTTCTAACTTTAGTGTAATCCTTCTTGCTGTTGAACAATTCAGTAAATCAACGGAAATAAGATTTCCATCCTATCTAAATCATAAAACTTGTGTGTGTCTAATTTCCTAGATTCAAGATTTAAATTTAAAAAATGACAGGGAAAACACTATTAATAATTGGATTCTATATCTTTTAATTTCTACTGTTGAAAATGAAACAGAATCATCA
The DNA here is from genome assembly GCF_053919585.1 of Euprymna scolopes. Taxonomy (NCBI): domain Eukaryota; kingdom Metazoa; phylum Mollusca; class Cephalopoda; order Sepiida; family Sepiolidae; genus Euprymna; species Euprymna scolopes. The sequence goes on along the minus strand of NC_136490.1, from coordinate 125,225,126 downwards.
TATACTTCTTTAAACACTGCTGAGGTTCAAGAAGATCAAAGTGAAACTGTATCTCTTTCAAGTCTGTGTGAAGAATTAGTTCCAAATAAGTCTGCAGTAACAAATACAAACTTAGAGCAGGTAGAGGCCGAGTTAAACATGAAAACTGCAACTACAAGCACAACAGAAATACAAGAAGCACAATCTTAAAAAGAAGTAAATACCTTAGGCATAAGTGCAAAAATTTTATTATTACGTAGCTTTACCACAAATTTTTTTTACAAAGGAATCACCACTTATCAAGACCCAGCGAACACTCGAGGATAAGGGTTAAAGAATATACAGTGGTCAAAAGAACAATATCATAGTAATCGTTAGAAGGGTAAATTTGGTAACTTGGATTACTTAAGCGGAACGGCTCATCAAGAACTTGTTTACATTGGAGTTGAAGACGGCAATATTGTACTCAGCTGGAAAGCAAGTAAACGGAAGAGAGTTCCACAAGTGTGCAGTTCATTTATGGTACCACATCTAAGACAGTAAACGAGCGAGTTCTCTCCAATTCTCTCTCCTCTGATCTTGAGCACGTAGTACAATGGGGAAAGGAGTGGCTGGTTACTTTTAATGCATCTAAAACCAAGCTTCTCTCTTTACATCATCAACATTCTAATCCACATTTGTCATCAATTGAAATGAATGGCTCTCGTCTTCAGGAGGCCTCAAGTTTTGACAAGCTTCTGGGCTTGACCATTACTCCTGATCTTAAATGGAACACGTATATCAAATCTGTTGCCAAGGCCGCTGGAAAAATGGTGGGATCTTTCTATCGATCCAGTAGATATCTCACTGCTGATGCTATTCTCTATCTATATAAGAGCCAGGTACGTCCAAGGATGGAATACTGTTGCCACATCTGGGCAGGAGCTGCTAGAAAGAACTTGTCCTGCCTTGATAGAGTTCAAAATAGACTTCGTAGCCTCGTAGGAGATGTCCTTTTCTCCTCCTTGCAACCTCTATCTCACAGAAGAGATGTTGCGAGTTTGTCTCTGATGTATCGTTATTTTCATGGAAAGTGTTCAACTGAGCTTCAATCTATGGTCCCCCCTCGCCAAACTTTCACAAGAAACACTCGTCTAGCTGTAAACACTATCAATAATTTCCCCCACTCTTTATCTGTGCCTAAACCTAAACGTAGATTCCATGAACAAAGCTTCTTTCTTAGAACTGCACGCCTGTGGAATTGTCTTCCGTTTTCCTGCTTTCCGGCTGACTACAATATGGTTTTGTTCAAGTCTAAAGTAAATAAGTTCTTGATGAGCCGTTCCATATAAGTTATTAAATTTACCAAATTTTCATTACTAATGATTACTATATTGACCAACTTCTACTGTACACTCTTTAACCCTTATCCTTGAGTGGCCTCTGGGCCTTGATAATGTGGTGATGCCTTTGTAAAAAAAAAAAAAAAAAAAAAAAAAAAATTTCTACTGTACACTCTTTAACCCTTATCCTTGAGTGGCCTCTGGGCCTTGATAATGTGGTGATGCCTTTGTAAAAAAAAAAAAAAAAAAAAAAAGTTCTAAGAAAGAAGCTGTATTCATGGAATCTACGTTTAGGTTTAGGCACAGATAAAGAGTGAGGGAAATTATTGATTGTGTTTGCAGCCAAACGAATGTTTCTTCTGAATGTTTGGCGAGGTGGAGACCATAGATTGGAGCTCAGTCGAGCACTTTCCATGAAAATAACGATAAAACAGAGTCTTGCAACGTATCTTCTGTGAGAAAGAGGTTGAAGGGAAGAGAAAAGGGCATACCCCACTAGGATACAAAGTCTATTCTGAACGCTGTCAAGGCAGGATAAGTATGTGATGCTGCCAAACTAATCAAACACCTTGATTCCAGTAAAGCAACTGGCCCTGACGGCATTCCTAAAAAGCTTCAACCGGAACTAGCTCCCATGCTTACAAAGCTGTTTAAGCATTGTCTTAAGGAGAATTGCTTTCCAACACCCTGGAAAACCTCATCAGTGTGCCCTGTATTTAATAATTTAGGTGATCGGTCATCTCCTTCTCAGTACAAACCTATAAGTCTCCTGTACATCATGAGTAAGTTACTTGAATCTGTGTTGAATAGAGAAGTAATCAAATACCTCAGCAAAAATAACCTTCTTAGTAACATGCAATATGGTTTCCGTTCTGTTAGATCTACAGCAGATGTGCTTACGGCTATTTCTTACAGGATTAGCAGAACTCTCGACGGAGGCTTCCTTTCTAATGAGTCACTTAGCATTGATGAAATGGTTTAGATTTAACAGGAAAGAAAAACGTAATTAATCATCCGAACGATTATTGATTGACTACTTGCCAATTAATCAGTGAACCCTTATATATATATATATATATATATATATATATATATATATATATATATATATATATATATATATATATATATAAGACCTAAAAATCAATGTTTCACTAAGCTTATTTCATATGGAGGATAGGATGGACAATGAACAAGCTTAAGTATCTCCATCATTGTTTTTAATGATGATGCATAGCTCTTTATAAAAAAGAATAGAGCACTTTAGGCAACTTATAATACATACATAATCAGTATTATTTCCCTTTCTTCATAGCTAGTATTTATGACGCAGTCGATAATATGTCCAACTGTTGGCAAGATTGTCAGATTTCAACTGTAATTGGAAGCACTTGCTTGTCTAGCCACACTGAAATGTTGTGGGATATAGAAACAGTTTGTCTGTGGATATATATATATATTGCAAATTAAACTGTTAGGATAACTGAATTTATGCATTCATGACCTTAAATTGCAGATCTTGACGTTATGAGACTCTAAGAGACCAAGGTGTGTTTCAGGAGCAGAAATGTGTCATTAAATTCGTGGCAAAACTGTATTGATAATGGTGGTGACTATGTCGTAAAATAAATCTCGGAGCACAAAAAAGTCGCTCATTTAAATGCTACCTCTTCCGTCTTTGTAGCTCATAAACCTTTTGAGTTTAAAATAGGAGGCTTTACTTTTGAAATAGATAAAGAGAGAGAGAGTGAGAGAGAGAGAGTGAAAGAGAGACAGACAGACAGACAAAAAAGGAAGAGAGAGAGAGAGAGAGAGAGAGAGAGAGAGAGAGAGAGAGAGAGAGGTTACAATGTAATAAAATGGTCAGATTTATGTTAATTTTCCAGCAAAAAGAAGTCTTTGAGGCTTTCATAGGCTATGGGCACTTTACACATAGTCGATAACATGTCTTACTTAGTGTATAAAACGCTAATTTCTTAGTATGCTCAATAACATATTCTCGTGTTCTCTTTTGATAAAGTTCTTTAAAGACAAAATGCCTCAGGATCAAACAAAATTTTTACATTTTGTCTCTTTTTTACCATATTCATGCATATGATTTTATTTCTATACAATTACTGATTCCGATATAATTACCAAATTCCAATTTCGATTCCTTACAAATCTCTAAATATTTAACTATAAAGTTGTAAATATTTAACTATAAAGATGTTAATTTAAACATGGTATCTTGAAAAAAAAAACAGTATATATATATATATATATATATATATACACTTGTGCCCGATATTATTCATACCCCCCCCCCCTTGAAAATTGAGTTTATTAGGTGTAACTTTGTAAGAATTTATTGTTTACGTCCATATTGATACATATTCTTAATAAACCTCTTCTGATCATTTTCGTCATTTTAAAATCTCGGGATACTTGTAATAAAAGAAATATACAGCTATTTATAAAATCTGCAATGTTCAAAAATAATCATACCCCCTTATTTTTTCCGTATTAATCGAGTTTCTGACTGTTTGTTTCCTGTTTGATTCTTATTTTGAATGCTTTTATACAACCTTTGATTAATTTCATTTCGTTTTTTGCATTTTTCAGAAATTAAAATGATATCAACTGAAAACCAATAAAAGAATAAAAAATTATTAGAATGGGGAAGAAAAAAGAGCTTAGTAATGATCTTAGGACTAAAATTGTGAATTCACATAAGGATGGTTTAGGTTACAAGTCAATTCCCAAGAAATTTGAGGTCCCTACAGCAACAGTACAGAGCATCATCAAAAAATTCCAGAGCCACCACACAACAAACAACTTGATTGGTAGAGGAAGGAAAAGGAAACTGTCTGCTAGAGCCACCAGGAATATTGTAAGAAGTGTGAATGCAAATCCAACCACCACTACTAAGGACATTTTAGAAAATCTGGAGTCTTCTGGCATAAAAATATCAAGGCAAACATTGCAAAGGACTCTGCATGAAAATGGTCTGAAAGGAAGAAGACCAAGAAGGACTCCATTTCACACCAGAAAACACCTTGCAGCACGTCTAAAGTTTGCTAGGACCCATGTGAATTCTCCAGAGTCCGTTTTCCCAAGTATTTTGTGGACTGACGAAACAAAAATTGAATTGTTCGGCCATATGGATGCTTCTTACGTTTGGAGGAAGAAAGGAGAAGCTTACAACCCAAAGAACACCATACCCACGGTGAAACATGGTGGTGGTAGCCTAATGTTTTGGGGCTCCTTTTCGGCTAGTGGTCCAGGTAGTTTGGTCAAGATAGATGGAACCATGAAGAAGGAGCAATATTTGGAGATACTCCAGAAAAACATTAGACAGGATGCGGAGAAGCTCCATTTAGGACCAAACTGGGTCCTTCAACAGGATAATGATCCAAAACATACTGCCAAAATAGTCAAGAAATGGTTTGAGGATAATCAAATTAATGTTTTGGAATGACCTAGCCAGAGTCCCGACCTGAATCCTATCGAAAACCTCTGGCACATATTGAAAACTGAGGTTAAAAAGCGGAAACCTAGAAATTTGAGGGATTTGGAGAACTACTGCATTGAAGAATGGTCAAAATCAGTGTTGATGCTTCTAAAAAACTTGTTGATAAATATCCAAAACGGTTAAAGGCAGTTATTAAGAATAAAGGACATGCTATTGACTATTAGTAAGAGAGGTATGAATAATTTTGAACTAGTGCCATTATTGTTTTTCTTTGTATAATGTTTCAAACTTGCATAATTTATTTATTTGTTGAGTTTAAATTAAATGCTTATGCTTGATTTATTGTTTGAAATCCCTTTAATATTGTCTACCTTCTGGTTTGAGCAATATTCTTATAGAAATCTCAAAGATCAGAGAGGTATGAATAATATCGGGCACAAGTGTATATAATTATTTTTTAATATAATAATTAAATACCTACAGACACTAGTGTTTCATCCTTTCGGGATTCTTCTGTGCAGGGTGTCATATACATATATAATAGTGTTGTATTTCTGTCAGTTTGTTTATATTACTTGTTTTTATTAGACTATTGTTCTCATCTTGAGTGTTATTTGTGCAACGTTTTGGTCAGTGTAGCCTTCGACCTTCATCAGGCATGCTGGTCGCCATCTTGGAAAAGAAAGGAGAAAAGTTATTGACTCCATAGATGGTTTAGTATTCTTGGAGTTGTTTTTTTTTTTTTTTTTCAGCTTGATTTCATATGTGTGAAAAGATTTGTTTGACAAGTAGAGGTAACTTTAATAAAGTTTGATAGGATTGTCTCCCTTTTACCGTTGATATTTTAAGGCAGAAGTGTACAATTTTTGTTTTTCTTCATGATTAGAGGCTCCCGTATACTGTTGATATCTATGCTCTGCCTGCTTAATAGTTCTTCGCCTTTTTGCATATGCACTGCTTCTTTAAGTTCTCTAACTCTCCATCTTGCATCCCTGTCAACATACGAAACCAATTATGGAGTCAGTGGACACATTACATACAAGTACTTCTTTTAAGCTCCTCGGCCTAACATTCACTGGGAACATAAGTTGGAACAGATACATTAAAAGCATTACCAAGTCAGCTGCGAAGAAGGTGGGCTCTCTCTACCATGCTAGAAGCTACTTACGCCTGAAAGTATCCTGTACCTCTATAAGGCCACCGTTTGCCCATGTATGGAGTATTGTTGGCTGGTGCATCTGCTACTAGTTTCTTACTCCTGGACAGGGTTCAAAAGAGAGTCGCCAACCCAATAGGTCCTCAACTGTCATCTAAGCTTCAGTCTCTGTCCCATCGACGAAATGTTGCATCCACTGCCTATTCTACAAGTATGTTAATGGTGAATGCTCTGACGAACTAAAGCACTTGTACCCCCTCGGTGTAAATACCCCCAACAAACCTGACAAGCAGCAAAATCTCACCCCTACACAGTAGCGATCCCTAGTAGTATGAAAGCCTTTTAGTCTAATAGTTTCTTCCCCAGAACTGCTAGACTTTGGAACTCCCTTCCGGGATTCTTCTTTCCCAACTGTACTGTCATGCAGAAGTTCACATGTAATGTGAATAGACATCTTGCTGCTCATCTCCCTTAATAATATACTTGCAACTTATGTCCCCGATAGTAGCCTTCTACTTCAAAGTTGGACTGTGCCTTATTTACGGTGAAAATTGAATGAAAAAAAAAATTATATATTTGTGTATACTGTACTGTATTTTTTAAACTAATTTTTATTGCTATATCTCAAGGTTCCACTGTATATCTTTTTGTGGTCTCTTAGTCTTACCCGATTCTAGGACAAGAACGCATCTAGTCTGGTGGAGTATCCAGTTTAGTGTTGTTATTATAGGTAGCATCACCTGAGAAAGTGCACGATTTCTCATATAAACCAATGTGGAGTAGCCATAGCGAGTGGATCTTATGTGAACTATGAATACTATGTTTTCTTGAATATTTAGTTAGGGTTTAGTGTGTATGGGGAAGTTTTCTCATGCCAGGTTGTCCTGACAAATCCTGTACAGAGTGAACTTAGACACTCGAGGATAGTGTCTAGTAGGCATTCAAGTTCTCACATTTTCTTTTCAATTTTCTTATTTTGTTTTAGCTGGAGATAGGGAATTCTATGGAATGCCAGACATTAACACGTTAACTCAGCTGTTCTAACTGAGAGATATATTTTTTTTTACGTGCAATTGTTAGTATCTTTCTTGCACTTGGTTCATCAGGTATATTTGCAAGGTAGTTTTATAAATTCTTTTACCAGAGTCCAGGTGCTCCTAAAATTATTGGAATAATGGAGATCTTCCTAAGGTTCCAGTTTCTTTTCACGTCGTACATAAGACATTGGCATTTCGTTATCTTTTTCCTATCAGTTCTGTTTAATCCAGAATCATTAGGGACATTGACTTCTACTAAGGTTGCTTCTTTCTCCTTTCTGTCTCATATCACCATGTCTGATTTAATGGCTCAGTTTTCTAGGTACATAGCTGTATGAATTGCATAGCCATAGTGGATAGTCTATGACTTATTTCCAATTGTTCTTTCTGGTATATGTATGTTTCTTTGTATATAATAAAATGCAGGCATTGGTTGATTGTGTGTGTGTGTTGTGTGTGTGTGTGTGTGTGTGTGTGTGTGTGTGTGTGTGTGTGTGTGTGTGTGTGTGTGTGTGTGTGTAAATAAGCTGCTTTGTCTTTCATATGCACATCTGTCTGCTTTATTAGCCTGATGAGAGACTCCCATACTTCAAAGACTCCGGGCTATAAGCCTCCTGATTTTAAACATCAGAGAAGAGCCTGTGGAAAAATTCTCCAATGGATTTCATTAATGGAAGCTGCCCCCCCCCCTCATCTCCCTGCTCCACCTTAACGCCTCATTTTTCTTCTCTCAAACACTTTCAAATCTTTAATTTTCACCCTCTCATCATAATCGACTTGATTTTCCCGCTAGTTTCATATTTCTTCTTTTTCATTATTTCTCTTTCTCCTGTTCTGTTTTAATCGTGTACTTGCTTCTGTATACAAAGCTCTGTCCGTCAGGAAGGATGAAGTTTTTCTCTTGTACTCCAGTATAAAATAGCATTATCAGTGACAAATTTCGTATTATTCGGATTCTTTGAACTACGATGCTCACCTTGAGTGTTATTTTCACGTTTCGGTTGATGTATCTTCTGACTTTCTTCAGATTTATTTTGTCAAACTTGGAAATATTTCTGTTGAACTTGAGAATCTGCACGAAATTTCGAATGGAAATCTTTATTTAATCCACAAGTGCAGCATGCTGTTGTTCCGTCAGCCATGACTGGATGGAAGTCAAATAACTTGCCGATTGAAGTAAACTTGCTATCTAATTTACGTATATCTTTATGGTATGTAAAGATTGGATGACAATGTTAAAAAGGTAATTCTCTTTGTGCTCACAGATATTTAAAAAAAATAAATAAATAAATAGCTAAAAATCAAAGAATGTTTAAATTACGCTTCGAATAGAAGAGTGTGATGCTATAGTCACCCCTCCAAAGCGTTGGAAAGAGGGGAGAAAGAGAAAAAGGAGTGTGAAAAAATACAAAAGAAGAGCAAAGGTATAAGAAATTGGTTTATCGTCAGAATAATGGAGATGAAGTTGTTTACCAGGGTAGACAAAGAAGCCGAATGTTAGACAAGGTGTGGTGGAAAAAATAGACATAAAAGGTAAATATATTTAGTTAGTGTGTGGCCAGTTTTGGGTGTGGTCATGAATTTTGCGACTGTCTTTACAACGGTTAGGAATAGTTGGAGATAGTTTGCAATGACTAGTGAGAGTTGGCCACTCGGAGGTTTTATGAGTGTCGCCCACACTTGAAGATCAGAAGTTACATCGTCTGAAACGTTGTGAAAATAACACTCAAGATGAGAACAGTAGTCTGAAGAATCCCAAATAATATGAATTATCAATCATCATCTCAAAAATTCAGAAACATTTGTCTCTCTTACATCAGTCTGATATAGCATTATCAGTACTAAGCGTACAAACTGAATGGATGTATCTTACAAATGTTTTTTTTTTCGTTTTAATATTTTAAAAAGTTTTTCCTTCCTTTCATCTTTCATATGTTCTTCTTTTTCTTCATTTTGTTTTCTCTTTAATTCTTACCACTTCTATTTTCCTTCTTTTAGCTTATTTTAATCTTATTTTTAGTTTTCTCTCCGGGTTTTTTCTTTCATTTTTTTTAAACTTTTATTTTTAACTATATTTTAAAAATATTTTTTTGTTACAAATCCTATTTTTTTTTTTATTTCTTAATTTTTCTTTGTTTTGATAAAATTTAATCTTCTTTATTTCATGAATTTTCTTCCTCTCTATTTTCTTTCATTATCTTACTATGTTTATATTTTTACTTTTTATTCTCTTTTTGGTTTTTGTTCTTTTTCCTTTAATATTTTTTTTCGTTTTATTTTTCCCTATTATTCATCGTATTTTTTTCCTTTCGTTGTATTTCTTCTTGTTTTTTCCTTTTATTTTCTTCTTTATTTTTCTTTCTTTTTTTCATTGTCCTTCATTTTTATTTTCATTCTTTTTCTTTTTCATTCAATTTTTTAGTTTTGCTTTGCTGACTTTTTCCGTCGTGGTCTTTTTCTTTCTTTCTCATTTTTCATTTCATTTTTCTTTTCTTCTCTTTTTATTGTCTTACCTCTTGTTTTCCTTTCTTTTCATTCTCTTACCATCTTTCTATTTTTCTTTTCATTGTTCTTCTTTTCTTTCTATTGTTTTTTCCTTTTTACTTTTCTTTCATTCTTATTTTCCTTTCTTTCTTTCTTTCCTTTTCTTTCCATTGTTTTTCTTTCTTTTTTATTTTTCATTTCCTTCTACATTTTCATTCTTTTTCTTTGTACCTTGATTTTTGTATTTTCCTTTCTGTATTATTTTTCTTCTATTCTTTCTTTCGTATTATTTTCATTTTCTTACTTCGTTTTCTTTTTCTTTTTATCTTCATTCCTTTTTCTCCCCTTTCTTTCCTTCTTTAATTTTCACTGTCTTTCATTTTTCCTTTCTTTCTTACTCCTCTTTTCATTCTTTATTTTCCTTTTCATTGTCTTTCTTCATTTTTCCCCCATTTTCTTATCATTCTTCATTTATTCTTTAATCCCCCAAATTTTCCACTTTCCTCTTCTTCATCGCCCCATCTTCTCTTTCTCCTTCTTCCTCTCTACTACCCTCCCCATTCACACAAACCTCCCGCCACCCGGACCGGAATCGTCTTCTGATAAATCCTAATTGGCCATTAGCTGATTATAGGGAATATTCTAATTACACATGCATGTCTGCACTGCAACAACAGAAACAAAGGCTTTGCAATTTGGCCATCTTGTCAAATCAGTTTTTGACAGGATCCTCTATTGCCGCTAAAGAAACGGCGGATATAATGCCTAATTCTTTGCCTGGGGCCTTCAAAACAGTCATCTTCTAATGTCTTAGACACACACACACACACACACACACACACACACACACACACACACACACACACACACACACACATGTATACCCCCCACACACACACTTACCCTAACACACACACACACACACACACACACACACACAAACACACACACACACACACACACACACACACACACATGTATGTATCTCTCTTTCCGGAAGGAACACAAACTTAAAACAAATTATCGTTTTTTTAATCAAATTTAAGCAATGTGTTTATAGTCACAGATTTTAAGACGTACGTTTCAATTTTATCGTTTCATTGCGTTCTCATTGGTCGACATGAAGTATTATTATTTTTTTTTTTTTTTTTACAGTCACCCCTTATCAAAGCCAAAAGTCACTCGAGGATAACAGCTAATGAGATTTTCAGTTGAGCGATGAACAGTACTATGAGAAGATTGAAAATTATGAATGGAATAGAGAAAGATAAATTACTTAAAAGGACAGCTCGATAAATATTTATTGACATATGATTTGAAGAGGACCATGTCGTGGTTTGCAGTAAAGTGCTGAATATGGGTAACCTGGAAAACACTCGGTGACCTAATTGAAACGAAATTGGTAGGGATTATCTATGTTTATTTAATAGGAAATATTTCAATAAGAAAAAGAAGTGTATTGAGAAAAATGTTTCAATAGAAAAATTAATGTATGGAGGGATATGTTTACAGTAAAGAAAGATTTAGGAATTTTAGTTCATAAACAATAATGTTAGTAAGAGATTTTAGTATTTAGTTATCAAAACAATAGGAGGACCTTGACAATAATGACAGACTTTGATCTGACGTTAGAGAATCGACTAACAAAGAAAATATTTTAGATATATTCATGGGACAGACCAGGCCATGTGGTTAGTTAGAAACGCATAGTTGGGAGCCGTTCCCGAGAGAAGGTTGGCTTTGCTAGTCGGAAAGCGTTTGGCTGGGGAATTAGCGAAATATAATATTAAAAAAAAACCCAGGCATATGCTCCGAGAAACAGAAGAAGTTGCAATCATGGAAATAAATGTTATGTGTAAAAAGCAACTTTGCCGTCATGAGTCGAAGAACTATTAGTAAAAGAGTTGCGACTATTCAAAACGACACGCATCCCTTCATCTAATGCGCTAGCAGACAAAGATGTCCATCTCTTAGTAAAACAAATGATGCAGATGTCATTGTCCCGCCATGGACTTATTTATAGAACAATTCTAACCAGATGAATAAGATTAGTATTTAAAGGTTAAATAGAATTTCTCTCATATATATATATATATATATATATATATATATATATATATATATATATATATATATATATATATATATATATACACAGGGTGACCCACCCCCATAAAAACGGGTCCCAACTCAAATTAGGCACCGTTTCTTGGTGTTTTGTCCGAATGAAATGAAACTTTGGTCATAACTAGTTTATTATATTTAAAACATCACATCAAAACACTAGGGTATTTGGCCTTTTTTTCTCCGTTTTACAGCATATGTTCTAGATGACCTCTATTTAGCTTTTGGTTTTTTTTTTTGGGGGGGGTCACCCTGTATATATATATATATATATATATATATATATATATATATATATATATATATATATATATATAAAACCAGCCTGGGTACCCGGTGTTGCCCAGGTGTTTATAGATTAAAAAAGAAAGGTGGTAGTATGCAAGCAGGCTCGAACCCGTGAAAGAAAACTTGGTGTCTTACCGCTATGCCATTACACGACCGGAAGCGTAAAGCTTTCAAATTAAACGTAGTCAATGAAAAAGATGACTTGCAGAAATGGCGTTGCTTTTAAACCTCCCATGAAGGTCATTTTTAATGTGAGGGAAACGCAGCTCCCTCAAAAAAGGGCGTACTCTTGTAGTATTCAAATAAATAGTAATGAAGGTGTTCCCCCACATTGACTAAGGACGAATTACAGAACAGATACTATACGGGCGAAGGCTGGGAGTTGGCAGTTTATTTATTTGCTTCCAAACGAAAGCAAATTAGACGCAAAGTCGTTTTTAATGTGAGGGAAAACCAGCTCCCCTAAAAAGGGAGCACTCTGGCAGTTTCCAAATAAACTCATGATAATTAAAAAAAAAAAAAAAGAACTAAAGATTGGAAGGGCCTATTTACAAAATATTTATTAGAAAAACAAATATTTATACGTATAAAAAATATATAAAATTACGTGTATATGTTGTGTAACAAAGCGCGTATAAGCGTGTGGGAACATATTAGCAGCAGCTGTAAGATAGCTGGCTTGCTAAAAAATAAAGCACATATACAAATTAGGAAATGTGCGAGATGAAAAACAGAAGGACACCATATGGTCGGGAGAAGAAAAGGTACGGTTTAAAAAGATGAAGACAAGAAATAACTTTCTACGGCCGGCGTGTAGGGAAGCAGAGAGCGAAATGCGTTTCAGGTGAGATGGACATGTGGCCCCGCAGAGAGAAACTTTTAAAGCTTGTGTCGATAAGGAGAGAAAGAAAAATGGTAATAAACGACTTGTGTTCAAAAAAAAAAAAAAAAGAAAAGAAAAACCGAGTCAGATTTATTTATTTTTGTTTGTTTGTTCCTTGTTGATGCTGCTGGACGGGCACGGGGACTCGGGGGCTCGGGAGAGGTTTTAACTGTATCGAACACTGTTCGGTGCGTAATAGCTACGTTAGAGTTGCTACAACCATTTTAATAGTTAAATTTTAACCTATAGTTAGTTAACTCAGAAAGTAGACAAACCAAAAACAGACACGTGAACATTTACGGTAACAGTAGTGTGTTTGTTGTTATAATAAGCTGTAATTTATAATAAACTAAACAAGTCACCCAACTATCTATAAGACATCTATCTTTGTACCTTGTCACCTATGAGTCTATATTGGTCCAACCACTTCCTAATATTTCTTAATATGGCCATCTAATTCACACGCGTTAATATTTATTATTTTTTCTGTATAATGTGTCCGATTCTCAACTACTCTCCAATATTTATTAATTTTTCTGCCTAATATTTTTTCAAAACGTGGTTTGAACACTTTTTATTTGAGTATTATTTTAGCCCGATAAAAAAAATAATAAGCGAATAAGTTGCTTTAATTGGTTTAATTGTAATCTTCGATCATGATACATAATATTAATGGCTAATATCGATTGAATGATTGTATTCTATGAATAAAAACCCATTAGAGAAAAGGTTACTTAGTACGAAAACGTAGCAATCAAACGCAGAAATATATAAACAAAGCAATTACTTACGTAGCTTATTTAATGATTCGACTTATTATTAAATAATATTTGCATCCTTTTTTTAAACTACTACCTATTATGGTCTCGTAAATGTTCGGAAGAAACACACAATGCCGTAATTTGTAGAAAAAATATATTAAATAGAAAACCAAATACAGCAAATGAAGTGTGTGAGTATACGTCAGTCCGACTACCATGAGTGTAAGACTCGAATGCACCCTGTCCACTAACCCAGAGAGAGATATATTCTCTTGGTCTTTATAATGAGTGGAAGAGCTCATGATTATTCGTAGATGGGCACAAAATACCTCCTTCTTAACCTCAACTCTGCAAGGGTCTAAGTATCGTTTAAATATAGTGTTTATTAGGAAAAGTCTAGAGATTCCGTAGACTATATTTCTAATTCTTTGTAATTAGATTTAAGATCTGCGTTTTTTTTTAGTAATACCATCCATTAGTTTCTGAATTAAATGCCAGTTCCGTTTCGCAATTTTGTATTTCGACGTTGATACAAAGAAACTGAAATGTTAGAAGTTGGTAAAGTCGGATCAACTTTGTATTTGTTAATCCTATTTGCGATTCGGATGGATACTGGATTTGCCTTCTTAAAGTTTCAACCTCTCCTTGTTTGCCTTTCAAAGAATAAAGCAGTCTCAGAACAGGCGGACCTCCGTAATGGGGGGGGGTCACTTCTTACACACAAAAAAGGATTATAATTTCAGTCTATGTACTGCCGAAGCATGTACTCTCTTGCCCGATCTGGAATTGCTCAGCACAGAGAAATGAAGCTCATTTTGTAGTTTCCAGCTTCACGCGCACACGAGATTATGCAAGAACGCACGTAATAAAATGCTGGCCATCATCTTTGTTTTTCCTTTTCTCGGCCTGAACTCACTAGCTGAGCACCCACGGTAAGACTTGTTTTTTCTTAGCTTCTAACCACATGCCTCCCTGATCTCAAGATCATATTTTGTAGTCTCTCATCTACTGTGGCGGTCGCCTCTCTCTACTTGGCCTCTGAGGTGTCTCGTCCTCCTCCTGTTGCTGCACATTCCCCTCCATTGCTTCGCCTTCCACTGGTCTGATGTCGAGAATATGCTTCGGTACTCCATCCACCACAATGTTGTTTCTAATGTTCCTCCCAGTCACGCGACCTCTACTCCATTGTGTGGTGCAACGCGCCCCCGGTGGCTTCACCCATACCTCATCCCCGAGTTTAATGGTCCCTGTGGCCTCTGCCTCTCTGCTTGCCGGCTCAACCCTGGGATGTCTCCAGGAATATGCGAATGTTTACAGTTGCGGAACCATCTCTGGCACTTGTCCCATCTAGGCGACATATTATACCAGTAAACAGCTTGCTCAGGTGAGGTGCCTCCTCTCTCTGCAATTGCCTTTATGGTGCGGTGGTTTCTCTCCACGATCCCGTTGCCACTGGGTCTGTAGGCAGCTCTGAAAAATTGGATATTCCATCTCCTCATTACTTCCGTCACTGCTACTGACTTGAATGCGGTCCCAATGTCGGTTAACAGCTCTTCAACGGGACCTCGCTCCAAAAACACCTCATCGAGGATTGCCGCTATTTCATTGCCGGTTCCTCCACGTAGCTTCTTCCATAGGGTAAATCGCCCAGGCCTGCAGTCAATCATGGTCAGGTAAAGTCCACCCCTGTAATGCGTGACATCGCATGCCAGTCTCTCCTAAGTCCCACTCACCCCCAATTGACCAGCTTCATGCGTGCTTGGAGCAGGATCAATCGACTGACATCTGTCGCATGTCCTGACAACTTGCCTCACTTGCTCCTGGGTGACACTTGGGTCGACTTTTTTCAACAAGTACCAAGTCCTCTCTACCCCCATATGGTGTAGATTGTACAGCTCTCGCATGCCAACATCATCTAGATCCGATGCAGCAACAACATCTTTCTTTGGCAAAAGCCAATTCGTCTTCACTCTCGTGAGAGCATATGCTCGTTTCTTCTCAGAAGTCACCATGTGTAGGTGAAACTTCAAACAAAACTCCTGCATCAGCTCAGCTAGCATCCCAAGCCTGCGCTTCAATAACATCTCTGCTGCCCCTTTCGTTCTTATCCTTTTTTCGCTTGAAATGAGGGACTTTAGCCAAGCAAACACCGTGGCAGAGTCTGTTTTGATGCAGATGTCACGCAGTCCCCATTTCAAGGCCAAATTGACCCCTTTGATTACCGCATCTAATTCCGCTACATTGATGTGGCTGACATCATTTTTCTTCCTTAACCAGGCCGCATCTTCTGCACCCACTCCTCCAACTTCCAAAATGACCCCTGTTGCAATGCTGCTTGCATCACACCACACGACTCCATCCAATGTTTGAGGTACGTTCCAGGTTCCCAGGACTGGGTCTTGCCGTTCTGCTTCTTTCAGGAGCTCTTCCATCATGGCGACCATTCTTCCTCTCACTTTATCATTCCACCCTCTTCTTTTGGCATGCCTCTTTATGTAGCTGCATGCTGGTCTAAGCCAGCTAGCAATGGGGTAATTTCCGATCAACTTCCCGCATAGGGAAAAAAGTTCCCATCTGTTGAGCTCTTGCTTCAGTTGTGGGATCTCATTCCCACTGCAAAACTCTAGGCTGCCCGACACACCTCGTTTCAGCCTTAGCCCCAAAACAGCACCTCCGTCTAATTTTTCAGGCACTTTGGCGACCAACCCAGACCTCTTCAAATGAGCCACCACCTCCTTGGCAGTTACCAGAGTCTCATTCACCAGAATATCGTCTATGTATGAACTCACTGCCCTATCTCCTTTTTCCATTGTCTACAGAATCTTCCTGAGGATAGTTGACATGATCTTGGGTGCTGAATTCAACCCGAACCCCACTCGCGTAATGCAGTAGGTTTTGCCTTTGTACCTGACTAACTGGTATTTCCAGAGCTTCTTGGCGATGTGGAGTTGCAAATAGGCATATTTTAGATCTACCAATGTAGACGCGCTATTCATCTGCCTCCATTCTCTAATGGTCTCACTGCACACATCTACGATGTCGCCTCCAGTATGGCAACATGTTTGTTCAGCTCTCGGAAATCCAGGACAGGTCTTACTTTCCCTTTAGTTGGTTGCAGAACAGCCATCAACGGCAAAATGCCTGACTCAACGTCATCTGTCCAAGGCAGCAGTATACCCTCCTCAATCCATCGGTCCACTTCTTGTTCAAAATCCTTTCTCGCCCCTCCTCTAAGTGAATTAGTGTAGCACTCCACCCTGTTTGTCAGCGATGGCACTTGATGTTTCCATGCCCACTCCACCATCCACCACTCTTAATCGAATTTGGCTCGGAAGTCCTGATCTTTGATCAACATTTTTCTTTCCTCCCCGGCCATGTTAGTCCCTCTGGGAGCTTGCTCTGTCACTGCGCACTCAGCTAGTCCGAACCTCACATTGTTGCATGTGATGGTAACGCCTCCAAGTCGGCATATAACATCCATTCCAATGATGGCTTGGACGCTAGGCACCAGATGATTGGTGACAATTGCATGGACCCTCATCCAGTGTTCAGTAATATCAATAGTAACGGTCTTCCGCCCTCGACACTTCACTCGCGACCCATCGAATGCCACTACTTCACCCTTCCCTTTCCATCTTCCGACCAGGGTTGTGTGCATCATGGTAGTGGTACAGCCAGTGTCGATTAGGGCCATAACTCCCCGTCCTTCCACCATGATCTTCTGCTTGGGCATCTGCTGTGAGTGCGCCACTATTCCCGAATCGGGGTGGCCGCTGGCGCGTCGGCTTCCCCTTGCCAGTTTCCCGAACTCGTGCATTTTACTGCTAAATGGCCTCTCCGATTGCAGTTGTAACATACTGTCCGTTGTAAGAACTTCCTGCAGTCTCTTCTCATGTGTGGTCCCCCACATTCGAAGCATGCCACCCTCAGGTTCGGCAGACTCCTGCCCACATCCTGCTGTACCATTGCTGTTGTCCCTCCAGACTCCGTGGGCTGGGTGCTCACCAAGATCTTTGCAGTTTTGAGCAGCTCACTCACATCCAGCGTCTCCACTCCCGGGACCTGCTGCAAACGTTTTGATATTTCTTCCTGGAACCCGGTAACGAATGTCATTTTGACTACGTGACTCATGGCATGTCCTCTGATGCCCGACAACTCAACCAATCTCCTTATCTCGTTTGCGTAGACATCAACAGATTCATCAGTTCACCTCTTCTCCTTCAACTTATTAAAGACCTCGAAAGGCCCTTCTGCAAAAGCTTCAATCAGTTGACCCTTGATGGTCTCAAATTGAGGGCCAGTGCATCCCCTTCTAGAAACAGTGGTATTACTGCGGCCACATCGTCCAACTTTTGAATCCTTGCCACCAGGTCCACTTTTTTAAGCCATGCCACCACATTACTGTCGCCATTAAAAGGCTTAATCATGTTGCTTAAGCCAGCGTTGGCCATCGCCGAAATAGCTTGAAGAATAAAGCAGTCTCAAAACAGGCTGACCTCCGTAATGGGGAGGGGGTCACTTCTTACACACAAAAAAGGATTATAATTTCAGTCCAAGTACTGCCGAAGCGTGTACTCTCCTGCGCGATCTGGAATTGCTCAGCACCGAGAAATGAAGCTCATTTTGTAGTTTCCAGCTTCACGTGCACACAAGATTATGCGAGAACGCACATAATAAAATGCTGGCCACCATCTTTGTTTTTTCTTTTCTCGGCCTGAACTCACTAGCTGAGCACCCACGGTAAGACTTGTTTTTTTCTTAGCTTCTAATCACAATATGCTTCCATTTTTGTAACGGTTTTATTTTCTTCTGACGTTTTAATTGTTTTTGCGTTATTTTCAATGTTTTTTTTTTTTTTTCAACGTTTATGCTTTATTCTGTTCGTCATTTGATAAGTGTTCGGTTGACTTGGAAAAGATTTCGCATGGTACCTTTTTATTCTTGGAATTTCAACTTATTTATTTCCTGGCCTGAATATAGACTGATAAAGCCCGAAAATTTAACTGATGTATCCAGTCTGTACCAAATAAAATTATGGCATTTTTAACATGAATAGTTTTAATGATTATAGTAATATTTTTGACGTTACGTTGACAATGATTACATCCTCGAATTTGATTATTTAGCAGTCAGGCATATATCAGTTTTATTGGTTTATTCAATCGTTTCTATGCAAATTGATTATAGACAAATCGGACCAAGGTTATAATTGTAATTTGACAATTTTATTAAGGATGTTTACTTTCTTATATTTGTGCTATATTGTTCATCTATTCTCGTGGATTTAACACTAGTTTTATTATTGGTTTTGCAATGTGAACTCTTATGCCCAACTTTATTACGGTATGAACAATTTCTAAATCAATAAAGGGATCCACAATAGCCATATGGGATTACTGATATTTTTTCCTGGTTTTTATTGCAGTGACTTGTCTTTGTAAGAGAGTGATAAAAATATTTCTTTATGGTTTGACATGTTTTTAAAGGAGAGTTGGAATATACTTGCTGACGTGAAAAAACTGAATACATATTTATAAATTAAAAAAATATTAAGGTAACATGATAAAAAATATATTTGTATTACTGTTTTCATCTTCATTATTTTCACAACGTTTCAACTAAGTAAACTTCGACCTTCTTCAGGTTGAACTCAAGAATCTTTCTCTCAAACCCGAGAATCTGCAAGGAGCTTTGAACGAAACTCTTATTATATTAATTTAATCAATGGAGGTAGCATGCTCTCATTCCCTCAGCCATAACCGTATAGCAATCTTAAGCAATGTGAAATATCGTTCGCACTAAAGATTGAACCGTCAAGCTCCAGGAGAGTGTTATTTAGGGAGTTGAGTTTTTTCTGCTACAGTTACTTAAAACTGAATTTTACCTTGTACTTTATCTGTTAAACCATATGACCTTGCATGTTTTTTTTTTAACTAGGGTATCGTTTTTATAGATGTACAGGCCATTCAGCATTAGTTCAAAGTTAATTATTTTTATTTAAAAACATACATTCTAATGTTTTCGGTCAATTAAAATGTACGTAAATACATCATCGTAGTTACTTACTCTTTCATGCGAATACTAAGCACCATCCTTTGTCCACAAAACTCCACAAATAGAGTGATAGAAGCTATAAGTAGGTAAAAATAGAAACCACATACTCAGATACTGAGTGGAATTATAAAATTGTCGCTATAGAAAAGATGACATGATTCCATTCCCGTTTGATTATAATCGGTTTTCTTTTTTTTGTTGCAGACCATCTACTTGTTGGCCAGTTGTATACAAGTCACAAGAGCGATAGGAGCATTCTATCATGTCTAAAAGTGAGAATGTACAACAAGTGAGGTCAGAGATGCACCGCTGTACAATTCATGCTCCCTACTGATCCAAGTTATGAAAACAGAACCATTGCTAGCACCCTTAAAATGCAATCTTAGACGGTTCAACACTTGAGGGCACAACTCAACGCATCGGACGACACTTTCCGGCCACAGTTATGGCCTTTGGTTTGGTTCAAGTGAGGGCCACATCATGCCAACTCACATTTTCGAAGTCAGCTTGAAAGTCAACACCAAAGTGTACCTGAATGTGCTGAAGCGTGTGGTGATCACCTGGTGCAATAAGGTGGCCGCTGGCAGACACTGGATGTAGCAACAAGACTCGGCGCCAACCTATAAGTCCAAGGAGACCCAGGCTTGGCTCTAGAAGAAGTGCTACAACTTTTTACTTTTCTCTCACTGCCCTCCCTTCTTCCCCAACATGGATAATTGTTTGGTTATATGTTGCGAACATTACCAACATGAGCTTCCACAAAACCAAAGCCAGTCTGATCACTGCCATCCAGCGAGTATTCACTGAGCTCCCGTTGGCGCTTGTGAAAAAGGCATGTTTCCAGTTCCAAACCCATATCAGGGCTTTGATTGAAGCTAGAGGTGGCTACATTGAATAGACACCAGTTCTACTCCATAATCAAGTTACCTGAATTGATTTTTTCAATAAAAGTTTAAAAATAAGGCTGTAATGTTGTTTTTTTTTAGGGTGACAATTTTATTGCTCCATCCTGTACAACGCTCTAGTGCAAGAGAAATACCTCATATTTAAATTTTGAAGTTCTAACACATCTAATTTACATACGGGTTCGTGGTGTATATTAATTGAACCTATTATTACTCTAAATTTTTCTAAGACTACAGAGGAAGTTTCTGGAAATTTTCAAATATCTCATTCGGTCAAGAGGCACTCTCATTCGTAATTACAATGTTGAAATATGTAATGTTTTATTTTATTGCAGATGAGGAGGGGGTGAACTGTTGTAAGAAATTATTAAAATGCTTGAGAACGAAGCTTTTGGTAAAATACAAGACTGTGAGTGGTATTTGCATTTCACACATGATGAAAGGTCACTTGAATATCATTCATGATCCGGATGACCTTTTACATGTAAAACTGGTTTTGAACAAAACACTGAATATGCTAAACATGCGCCCATTCAATCTGTGTATTTAGGGATGAACATGCTATTTTAAACTGAAGCGTGACAGACCAGAGAAAATGTATCGAAGATTCAGATTGTATATGAATGTAAATATTTTCTACCTGTTTCTTTGCATGGCTTGTTGAACTTTGTTATTTTTTTGCCAATGAATTTGATATTTTTTTATTTGACTAATTCGGACTAGTGTTCTCATCTTCAGTATTCCTCTCACAACGTAATGTAATCTCCGACCTCCTTCAGGTGCATCTTGTCGAACTTGGGAATCTTTGAATCAAGCTTAGAAATCTGCACATAATTTCGAATACGGGCCTTTATTTAATCCACGGGTGTAGCATGCTCTCATTCCGTCCGCCATGATAAGGTAGAAACCTTTACTAATTGTATTCTTAGCATCACCCGATTGAGGATTGAATCTTCAATCTCCATTATAGTGTCACTTATAAGTGATTTGTGCCTAGTATTTTATCCATTATGCCACAGATCCTTGTAGATTCACAGGCTCGAAATAAAGATGCCTGAGTTGAAGAAAATAGGCTGAAGAATGTCGGAAATTACAACAGTCGTAACGTTACGAAAATATTACCAAAGAACATTTTGCTAATCCCTACCCTCTGATGAGAAGGAAAGTATTTCTTCAAAACTCCGTGGATTAAGGACTATCCGCTTATTTTGTGCTTCCTTTTTAAAATTAAATGTTTTTAACTCTTTTTCAAAGTGTTTTTAACATGTTTTATTAAGTACTTGGTCTTTTATATATATATATATATATATATATATATATATATATATATATATATATATATATGTCAACTGTGTAAGCACAATCAAGACATTCAAAAAAGGTGTTGATGGCAACAAAAAGTGTATTTCATTTTACGTTACAATTGTTTCCATGTCGGTCGACAATTTCAAACATTATATCATTTGAAAATTTTCAAAAAACAGCATTTCTTCAGACTTTATGAATAAAAACACTTTTGACAATAGAACATTGTTTGAAGCGAAAGAAAAAGAAAGAAAAATTCCCTTAACGGAAAAAGCATATGGGAAACAGTTACCCTTGGGGTAACCTCCACATAAAGTCCATTTAAATATATCACCTAATTTTTGTCCATTTTAAATATATCACCTAATTTTCGTATTCTTATTTAAGAACAAAGTCATAAGAAATTTTCAAAAAAAACCCTTAGCCATTTAAAAACTTTTATATATCCCATTCGTTCCTAAATTAGATTTCACTATTTCTTTATTTCACAAAACTAATTTTTTTATAAAGGATTTTTAAAATTTTATTTCTATATTTATAATATGGCCATAACAACCTTGCATTAACGTTACGGTTAATTTTAGTTTCGTATTACTGGCAAGTAATGTTTAGAAATTATCGTTATTTTGGTACTTGGATTTAAGACCATTTTAGGTGTAATGTTTAATTGAATATGAGAATAAAGAAAAGACTACATTACATATATAAATCCTTATACATCATTTCGAGTAAAGGATTTTAATCTATTTATCATTATTTAATGCTGTAAAATTCATTATCATTCTAATTAAATATGTTTTCATATCGTTACTAAAAAACGATAACGAAGGGAGATAATCCAATTATGTTTTTAATTGCTAATAGGTAATTCTGTTGAAAAAGAGTCAATTTTATTTCCAATAACAGCTAAGGGGAGATAATTCAGGCCGTTTGATGTTTTCGGTCTAGTGATTACTAGAAAGCGTCTATGATTTAATAATTAATTTAATCAAACAGACCCAGAACGTGCTACGATAGCTTATTTAACAAATTAAATATATAAATTATGTTTTTAATCTTAAAAACAGTTTTTCCCCATGGGTTTGACTCACAGCTATTATTAATCCACTAACAACTTAGGTTGCTCATGTCTTCAAAGCCAGAATTATAATTTGTGTGTTGTATTCTTTGGTATCTAAACAAAATGGTATATATCCTCTAACTATTATTCTGACATCAAAACCACCCAATAACTACAAATGTGTTTCACTCCAATGAGAAGATTTCTACCCCTGCATTTATGGGTAAAAACATTTAGAACAAAGAATAAAGTAAGTAAATAAATAAACCAGCATGGATTCTACAAACTTAAGATGTTAGATGATAAAATCAATTAAATTAATTTCCAGTCCCCAAATTGCTAATTTAATTTTTTAATAATAATTGCTAGTTTATTGTAAAGTTGTTTTATTGATTTGAAGAGGGTATCACTTATTTCACCATCAATACTGCTACAGCTGAATACAAAAAATGCTCACAGTTATTGAAAAAAATTCTATTTGTAGATAAGCTTTATTTATATTTCTTACCCAGTTTAGAATAATAGAAACTATATTTGCATGTTAGATTTGGATCCTTCATTTAGATTATAACAATTCTAGCTATTTAACTCTACATTAAAGTTTAATCCTAGCATCCGAGGATCCTTATTGTTGTAAAAAGTTATACCTCAGTTACATTTAAGACGTGATAGCAGAAACCTATTCCTGTGGAGACATCCCTGTATGGCATCTAGTCTTTTAGTCAAAATTTCCTCTTTAGAATTCACTATGTAAAAGGCTTCCAATAAACATAGGTTGCACCATTTTGATTTCCCAGGGCTATATTTCCTCCCCCTGTCCATTACTGACCATTTTAATTCAAAATCTTCATTATTTCTATTAAGTTCCCTAACCCAATCACCTAATGCAGTTGAGTTCCTCTTTTTGTTTTTATTTTTAATAATGATTCTTGTACCCTCCCCCCTGCTATCGTTAGCGCCAACTCTATTAGTTTCTATCTCAGGTTCCTTTTTCATTCAGGTTCCTATGTGGTTTCTGTATCTCTCCTTAAACACAGTTCCCGTGGCCCCCAGATATATCTTCTTAGTATTGTCGGTTTTTATCTCGCATTTATACACTATTTCCGAGGTTAGACATTTCCCACCCAACGGAAAATTCCCAGGTATTCTGCAATTACATTTTCTGTCTAAGATACTTTCATTTGATGCTAATTCGTTATTATTCCTTATTTTGCTGATTGTTCTATTGTTGGAGCTGATTATAGTGTTAGTTAAGTTTCTGGACGTTGAGAAAGATAATTTTACAGAGTCTGTATTTATTATTTTGCTTAATTTATTCTCCGGAGGGGGGGGAGTTTTGGTCTATTATTCTATAGCATTCCCTAGGTATATTATTTTTGATATGCTCGCTGAATGGTGGATTGAACCAAACCTGTCTCCTACGTCTATTTCTTTTATTTATGGTACTGCCCTCATCCTTACCTGTTTTGCTGTTATTATTACCCCCACCGTTCCTATTCTTTTGATCACTTTCAACGTTTCCCTTATTGATCTTTGTTTTTTTTTTCTAGCTCTCATTTCCATGTTATACGAGATTGTGGAGTTAAGTTTGTTGTTCTTACTATTATTGGTTCTATTATATTCAATTTTTTCCGTTGTATCCCGATCTCATAAGGGCATCATTGTAGTATTCCTTGTTTTTATCAAAAAGACTCTCATTCTTAGAAAGTTCTGAAATTCTTTTAGAAATGTTGGGGATCAACGCCTTCTTCATGCATTTCGGATGGTTCGATCGGTAATCTATGTAGAATGTTTTCTGGTTGGGTTTGTGATATGGTTCGTATGTGTTATCGTTTAAGTTGAGGGTTAAGTCATCTCTTTTTGGCTTAAAACTTATTGGTATGTGAAAATTTACTGAATTATACGAACTCAGCCTATATATATATATATATATATATATATATATATATACTAGCAAAGGGACCCGCCGTTGACTAGGTTCAAAAACACCCTACAGAAAATGGACTCTGATTTATGAACCTATGATAGGTTATGAAAAGAAAGGGTTGTAAATTTGGGTTGAATTTGGGGGCATCAAAACCAAAGAAAAATATGATGAAAGTAAAAATAAAATAGATAAACCTCATAATTTATTATACCATACCTGTTCATACTGAAACACTTGTCACAATATTCTGTGGATCTATATTAAAAAACCTTGTTAAACTTTGTGGCATATTTCCATTCAATGGAGGTCAGGTGCAAACTAAGACCCCATAATTTTATTATACTATATTTCTTCAAACTGAAACATAATTATCAAAGTATACTTACGCAAGTAGATATGAAAAGTCTTTATTAAAGTTTGTGCCTATTTCCATTCTATGGAGGCCAGGTGCGAACGCAGACCCCACAATTTTATTATACCATCCCTATTTAAGTTAAAACATACTTATCAAAGTATTCTTATGTACATCTATATCAAAAACACTTGTACATGTTTTTTTTAATTTTTAAATTTTTTATTTCCATACTTTGTGGACCAGGCGCGAACTCAGACCCCACAATTTTAATTGACCACAGTTTTGCCAGATATAAACATACCCATTCCTGTATCTCGATACATCTTCTATCATTATATGCAATCAGTTCTTTAAAAAAATCAGCCATATAGGAGCCTATTCGTGACCACACACACACACACACACACACACGCGCGCGCACGAATTCAGCTTTATATATATATATATATATATATATATATATATATATATATATTAATAAGAGGAACAGTCGAACAATAAATTTTGATTGTAAACAGTCGAACAATAAATTTTGATTGTAAATTCAACTTAATGTTTTAATTTTCTTTCTCTTATATATATATATATATATATATATATATATATATATATATATATATATATATATTATTTTTAAAATATAATTATCAACTGACACATGTTTCGTCGTTTATGACTCATCAGAGTGACTGAATTTAGCCAGAAATCGGAACCCAACGGTAATAACCTAAACCCTTTATCCACTGCTCCATCTTACACGACTGTTTGGATATATCGCGATTTACTTAGATGTTGTTTGTTTTTGTTTATTTACAAAAGTGCGTTTTACCTAAATGCGATTTGGGAATAATTTTCCCTTTAACCAATATGCTACCCCCACATGGGAACGGCATATATATATTATTTTTAAAATATAATTGTCCACTGACACGTGTTTCGTAGTCTCCGACTCATCAGAGTGGCTGCATCTATAGAGGGATTTGAAATCGGGACCCCATGGTAATGCGCCTTAACCCTTCATTATATATATATATATATATATATATATATATATATATATATATATATATATATATATGGAGAGAGAGAGAGAGAGAGCGAGAGAGAGAGATAAAAAGAAACAAACCGTATTATGTGTTCATCAACGTTTCGTCTTTATTTCGAGACTTCCTCTGGATGAATGAGATTAAGAAACAAGAAATACCCGTACAAAATATTTGAAAATGTTTCACGTGCACAGTGTGACGCAGTTCTATTGCAGAAAAACGGAAAAAGACGGTGGAGATTCAAAAAAGGGAGGAAAGGCTGGCGCTGTTAAAAAGAGGGAAATTTTAGTGATGTCATATAGTCGTTAATGTAATTTAAAAAATATGAACGCAGTTAATATTCTTACTGGAAAAAGATATATCTGTTGAAATTCAAATATAGGTTTGTAACAGAAATGAAATAAGTGTTTTTTTGTTATGTAATTTATTGATTGAGATTATATGTATTAATTATTACAGGGGGTGTTTGAATGGTATGAGAAGGTTAACCTGTGTCTACAGCTAAATGATGTTCTTTTAATAAAAGTTTACTTATTGATGGCGATATGTTATAGATACCTGCACGTTGTTTAATTGTACTTGAATTTGCGATAAGCGCAGATTCAAGAAGTGTCCGGCGCGGTTTATTTGAAATACATTTAACTACTTTTGCTTGTTTAACCTTAAAGGTGTGATTATGTTGCAATGAATGAGAGGATATGCACTTAGAGAATTGCTATTTTTTATATCTCTTTTATGTTCACTGAGCCTTTTTTCCAATTTACGCTGGGTTTCACCAACGTATTTATAATGGCAATTTTGGCAAGGAATAGTGTATATACCTCCATTGGAAACTGGTTTGTTTTGGAGATGTTTCGTAGTCTTTAATATGTGTCTTATGGTTAGTGATGTGGTTTGTACGATAGGAATTTCTAGTTTGGTTTGTGTGTTACAGATTATTGTATTATTGGTGTGTGTAGGTAAAAGAAGATGTTTGTTTATGAGAGAAAGGCCTGGTGTGTATGATTTTTTTATTATTATTTATTCTAGAAAATATTTGTGCGGCTTTTCGCTTAGCATTTAATATGAAATATGTAGGATATTGCAAAGTTTTCAAAATGTTTATGAGGTATTTGAATTCTTCGTCCAGATATTCGCGATTGCAAATTTTGAAAGCGCGTAAGAAGAAACGAAGTTTCATCCCTGTTTTTATTTTATTATTATGGTGTGAATAGAAATGTATGTAATCATTTTTGTGTGCAGTTTTGTGGTGAATTTTGAAGGATAGTTTATTATTGGATTTTATAATAAGTATGCCAAGAAAAGGTAATGAGTTATTATTTTCTGTTTCATAGGTAAACTGTATGGAGGGTTCGACTGAGTCTAATTTGTCTCTAATGATATTTATGTGCGTGTTTTAAGGAAGAAAAATTAGAATGTCGTCAACGTATCTGAAATACTCTGTGTTTGGAGTTAATCTGAATTTGAAAGGACCAGATTCTAGGAATTCTAAGAAAAGGCAAGCTAATACTCCACTAAGAGGGTTACCCATAAGAAGACCAAAATTTTGTTTATAGAAATTGTTATTGAAGTGAAAATAAGTTATGTTAGTTATAAGTCTAATGATTTTTATATGAGTGTCAGGAGGAAAAGGTAAGTTAATGCTAGATTTTTTTAAGTGTTTATAAAAATCATTAGACTTCTAACTAACATGATTTATTTTCACTTCAAGCAACGCGTCCTATACAACTAAGATAGTTACTGCTGGTATGGTTGCTTGTCACATAGAGAGTGTAGAACTGGATAAAAAATATAAGAATTTAAAAAAATCGAGGTATAGCCAAAAGATTGCGCCGTGCCCATATGGTTAGGTCGTCAGTATTGCACACTTCATGCGTGCGACGACCTGGGTTCGCGGCTATGTCGGAGCACGTCACTGATGAGATGCAGTACATCGAAACCCACTTTGGGTCTGGCGTTGTCCATTGTCGATGCGATTGCTCGATTCTATCTAATTCTGTGTTCTAGCTTTATCGTGAAAAGTGTATGTGAACGGGTATTTATATATCTATTTATAATCTCCTCTTAATGTCTAATACACCCCCCCACATATATATATATATATATATATATATATATATAAAGAGAGAGAGAGAGAGAGAGAGAGAGAGAGAGAGTGAGAGACCGTGAGAGAGAAGCCGAGAGTGAGAGAACCCTCTAAAAGTGTTCCTTTTTATGTTATATTTAATTATTCTCACCTGTAGTAAAAACTGAACCTTCGAAGAATGCAAATTAGAACTTATTGTTAATCAACTCCCTTAATCATTATGCCACTGAAAAATTAAATAATTAAAAACAAAAATATACACAACATAACAAATTTTAGTTGTTATCAATTATTATAATAAGTAAGTGATTGTAGCTGCAGTAAATCTCGTTGTCATTTTTCTTTCGGTTAGATGCTTGATCAATCAGTTACAATGAAACCATTTTCAGACTACTCAAGTTGTTGGAGTACTTTGAAAATCAGACAACGCACTTTTGGTAGGGACCTTGAAATCATCAAATCTTGTAAATGGCAGACGTTTGAGAGTTGATGTAGCAAGAGCGAAAAAAAGTTGGTAAAGGATGAAATCCAAATTCAATGGATCAGGGAACTGGAACATATCGCAAACTGTTTGACAAAGATAGGAGCCTCTACAAAAAATCGAAGAGACTTGTATTAATAACCTGTTATTTTTTTTTGTTATTTTTTTAAAACTTTGTCTTACTCCTTACACCAGAAGACATTTAATGATCAATCCAGTCTAATCACTTCCTTTGAACATAACAAAACGTACAAGATAAAGAATTCAGTTTTCATTCAGCTATCAGTTACGTGTGTCGATATCGCAAAAAAAAGTTTTTGTTACAGTCTTCGTCTTCTCTTTTTAATGACATCATCTTTGCCTTTGGGCTCCTTGGCTGATGCATTGCTCTCTCTCTCTCTCTCTCTCTTTATATATAGTAATAAATAACGACATACAGTGATAAGCAGAAAGATTGGACATGTAGAAACAAAATAAGTTTAAGGGTCCTAAAATTTATACTAGAATTGTCTGTGATAGAATTCAAAGTAAAAACTTCAAAAATGTAAAGTTACACTTCTCTCGATATTGAAGGTTAACGCTATACGGCGGCATCCAACATATGATTGCAATTACTCAAGACTTCTACGTGGTCATGGCTGACGGAATAAGAGCATACTACCACCATGGATTAAATAAAGGGTTCAGTTTTAAATTCCGTGCAGATTCCCAAGTCAAGAGAATGATTCTCGAATTTGACAAAATGATTCCCGAGTTCGGCAACATACACCTGAAGATGATCGTAGGTTACACCGACTAAAACGTTGTAAAAATAACACTCAAAATGAGAACTGTAGTCTATAAAATCCAAATAATACAAATTAAGGATAACTGATTACCAAAAATGCTATTTCAAATTTAAGCCTAAGTGACTAACGAAAATTTCAAACTTAAGCATGACAGACCAACAGAGGGGAAGAGCTTCTTAAAGTAAGATTTTCCTTCAATGTACGACATTAGATATGAAAACGTTATTTCCAAATTAAATATCACAGATCTGCGACAATGGAATTTCGAACTTCATATTTATCTCTCTACCCACAGTTGGAAGATGTGATACAAGGGTAGGAAAGTGGAATTGAATAGCCAGTGCCAGAGAGAGAGAGAGAGAGAGAGAGAGAGAGAGAGAGAGAGAGAGAGAGAGAGAGGATGGGTACGCCTGCCAGCAAAAAAAAAAGTACCTGGACGCCACCCCGTCGGCATTACCCGGTAAGTGCACATTAGACGATTAGCAATACACTGGGAAAGAGAAAAAGTAAAGCCTTAGCGGATGACATACTTCAATAAACCAATAACAAGAAAATTGGACTAAGCAATTACTGAATCACGGACAAACCCATACAGCATCCAACATACAGAGCCTCATTTAGAAATGCTTAGACGTATTTAAAAACTGAAACACAAAAAAATGTTCTATTTATATTTCTCTTGGCCTCAAATCTGAAATTTTCTACACTAGTTACTTCCCTGGAAGTGTATTACTAAATAATACAGAAGGAAATATATTATGCATACCCACGTGCGCATAAATAATTAAATATTTTATAAATTCATATAAGCGAAACACATCATAATAATAATATAATTATTACTGATAAATGTTGTAATAATATTTAGCAACAACAAACAAAAATGACGACCCACACTTCAGAAATAATCTAACCACTATGTGATCCTATCAGAATGCGAAGCTGTGGTTTTCGGCTTCCGGTTTCCGGCATTAACACACCTCTACTGTGATTGCATAATTATTTTCCTTTCCTTCCCCCTGAAGATGAAGTATACCTCGACAGTTTGAGAACTTAACATCATATATATATATATATATATATATATATATATATATATATATATATATATGAGCAACATTTTTCTCTTAAGAATATTTCATTAAATAAAACAGGTGTATATATATATATATATATATATATATATATATATATATATATATATATATATATATATATATATATATATATAAGTTGTCCAAAACCAGTTAGATAAATCTATCTCTAACGATGAATCCAGAAGGATTAGAAAGTACTTGGATTTACGACAAATATGGCGATTACATCGGCCAATTCTTGCCAGAAGTGAAAATTGTTATTCGGAAGTTGGAAAAGATCAGAACATAATTAATAGACAAAAAATGATGTCTATTTTATTTAATTATATATATATATATATATATATATATATATATATATATATATATATATATATATATATATATATATAGTAGAAATGGTAATTAATAAAAACTTGAAGAAAGTGGTCAATACTGTTGTAGAGCAAATATGCGTTTTATTTTTTATTACCGTATCTTTCTATTAAGTTACATTATTGTTTCAGCTACCCAGCCGTTTTTTTGACCGTCTGTAGCTTCCTCAGACTTTTACAGAAATGTTCGTTATGATGGGATGAAAGAGTGAATGATCTGACATCATTCACTCTTTCATCCCATCATAACGAACATTTCTGTAAAAGTCTGAGGAAGCTACAGACGGTCAATAATGTAACTTAACAGAAAGATACGGTAATAAAAAATAAAACGTATATATATATATATATATATATATATATATATGCGTTTTATTTATATATATATATATATATATATATATATATATAATTTAAAGGAGATTAGAACAATAGTCTAAAGAGCTAAGTGTATTTTAATGTAACAGTGAAATTACTAGTTTAATTAAAACACAGGAAATAGAAAGTGCTCGTTGTAATTTAGATATATAATAAGCTCGATAGTTAAATGTCCTAGAGCTAATTCAACATTAAGTAATGTGATTTATAATTTAAAAATTTTAAAAAAAATTTTAAATTTAAAAATCAAATTTTAATTAAATTAAAAATCAAATTTTAATTAAATTAAAAATCAGTTTCATAAGAAGGAACAACAACAAAATCAATTATCTGTACGATCGTTTCGGAAATCCGTGCTTTTTATTGTGGTATACATGAAGTTATGTAGAACAATTATATATAGTTTTTTTGGTAAGCACGGTCTCCACATCAGCAAATTTAGGAGGATTTTTATTGAATTTAAAAACACCATAAATAAACCTAGCATTAAAAGTAAGGCAGATGAATCTGAAAAAATTGAAATAAAAGGTTTGGATTTAAGATTTATAAGAAAATTAATATGGTTTAGAGATAGAAATGAGTAGAAAAAATATATTTTTGAATTTACATAATAAATTTGATTTAAAAATATATAGAGATAGTTACCTTTTAGTTTTTCTTTTTTTGAAATCAGGAACTGTGTTTAAAGTAGTCATTTAGATGTTTGCTATAGCTTTTTATTTTATTGAATGATGAATTTTAAAAGGGCGACGCTCGTGCAATAAATTGTTTCCGTTAGCGTATTTTTGATTTAAAGACGCTACAGTTTATATATATAGAGAGAATATTTATTTTACAAGTTTTTAAGGGGAGATAATTGTCATGTGTTATTGACTTTATTTATTATTTGTTTTACGGGTCTAAGGGAGGTAATTGGTCTAACTTAATTTATTAAAAAAAAAAAATTGTAATCTATTTTTACTAATGAGTAATTTTTAATGATTTAAGGTGGTTTATATTTCTGTGTATTTATCTATTTTAAGTTTAGTTAAAATGTTTTTTTGCATCATTATTTATTTTATTTAGTGCTGATTTATTAGTAGTTTTATAATTTTTATTAAGTTCTTTATATATTAGATTTTTATATTGTATATAGTCCATTGTGTAGAAATTTCCAGTTTTATCTGCCGGTACTATGAGTATATATATATATATATATAGATAGATAGATAGATAGATATGTATGGGTTATTTCAAACACAAATCCTTCCTTTTCTTGTGTCTGCTTGTTTATCTAGTTACAATCATTATTTCTTCAATACACAGGAAAAATGATCCCTTTTGGGAGAAAGCCACACACGAAACTGTAGTTGTCATTAATTATACTAATAATTAGTGATTGCTACTGGTAATGTTTTTGCTTTGGTTAGATGGATGCTTAATCAGTCGAAACGAGAGAATGGCAACTACAGTTTTGGCCAATATAATGACTGTCCGAAGAAGTCTAGGAGGAAGAGATGTTTGGGACTGAACCAGATATGTTGATGATGAATTGGCTCACACCAGTAATTTTTTTCTTCTTGTAAAAAAAAAAAAAAATAAATAAATAAATAAAACAAAAAAAAACAAACATAAAGAAAACACAAACACATAAACACAAAAAAAAAATCGATGGCGAGCAACTTAATAGCAGAACGATAACTTTCTTCATAGACGTCAGCTTGTAGACACACTCAGCGGCAGGGACGGAGGGTGTAGACTTGTGGGTAGTGAGGAATTGGCCCCTTGTGTTACAGAAATAGATGCTCAAAGGTCAAAGGTCAATGAGATAGTGTTCCACAATTGTTCCTCTGTGTACGAGTCTGCGGATATCAGTGTTAAGGGGAACGGACAGTTGCAAAATACAGTTTTCAATCACGCTGGTAAATAAAAGAGCACAATAAACAGGAGAATTGCATCCGAAACACGAATATTCTTATAATTTGGTTAATTCTTTGGAGATGTCATATAACAGCTCATTCGTTAAATCACTTCGTATTATTTACAATGTTTCTCTTTAAATCGTTGTCTTGAATGTTTATAGTTACACAGTATACAATGCAATACAGGGTGAACCACAAAAATTCTACCCATAGTATCTCTATCCCCATCTCTACTATTATAGAAAAGAAACTTTGTCTGTGTATGCGCCTCTGTGTACGTGTATGTGAGCTCGTTCCCTATGGAGTCCAAAATGGCTGGGCCGATTTTTATGAAATTTCACATGAAAGTACTTTAGGTGCCTTTCAGTGTTGTTAGATATGTCTTGTATCAGAATGTTTTCGATAAGCATCGATAATCGATAATCGATAATCGAAATGAAAGAAGGAACAGGGAATTTTGAACAAAGTTAACACCTTACACAGCCTAGCATCACTCGTGCATTTAAGACGTTTATTACCGCACAAGCAGAAAGGTCAGGCAGATTAAATCAACAGTATTTTTTTATATAACAGGAGCGTGTTGGAATGAATGTTTCTGTTTAAAACACAATTGAACCATGATACTTGACTTTTGCATTTTAAACTTTAATTCAAACCATTATATATAAAATTAATTTAATAACATCAACTGTCAATGTAGACTCCAATGTATTGTTGACTAAGTTACTGCGGGGAGGGATGTGAAGTTTCCTCCCGGTGCAACGTGATGGGTCTCCAAGTAGAACAGGCAATCAATCGATTTGATTGAAAATGTGCGTCCTTACCGATTTCGATGACAATAAAAATATGGGAGTTTGAAACATCTATTGATCATCATTCAATCCCGGGAAACATCCATTCACAATCTTTACTGTAATTCAAGTATAACAGGATTTGTAACTGACTGACCGTTCATGCTCATGAATAGGTAGCGACATATTATTGGGTAAGTAAAACAAATAAAAATTATATTTTGCCCTACCTTGGTATTGAGCACTCCTGCATTAACCTCGTTAAAACATTTATTGATTGCTTCACTTCTAGAAAATATTAACCTGAAATATATATAAATATATATATATATATATATATATATATATATATATATATATATATATATATATATATATATATATATATATATATATATGTATATATATATATGTATCAGGTTGATAAGAAAGTTCTGGCCGTTTTTAACTTTTAAATTCAGATGAACGTATCTCAGACCCAACAAAAATTATTGATCGAAATAAGCACTATCAGAATCAACACACGTTTGCCAACGCAAAACAAGTGTATTTATGCCAGTAACGTAAAAATCAGTTTTGGTGGCGATGAAACCGCTGAAGGCGTTTCTGATATCGCTTAAGTTTTTGAAGCATTTCTCACGTAGAAAGATGCCAATATACTTGAAAAAGTGGTAGTCGGTATGAGAGACGTCTGAAGAGTATGGTGAATCGGGCAGAGTTTTGTAGCCCAATTCGTTAAACTTCAGCAAGTTCGGTTTAGCAAAGGGAAGTCGAGCATTGCCGTGAACGAGAAAAGGTCATTTTCTGCTGATTAATATTGGGTGTTGTCGAAGTGTCTGATGCATTTCATCCACGTACTGACAGTACTTCAATCCCTTAATGGTTTCGCCTGCATTAAAATAACTGTAATGGTTAAGACCGGTCCCAGACCACCAAACTGTCAACATGACCTTTTTTTTGGTACATTTCTGGCTTTATTAAGTGTCGTTAAGCTTCGTAGGCGTCTAACCATTGAGTTGAGCGTCACCGGTTGTCGTAAAGAACCCACTTTTCATCGCAAGTTACAACCCAGTCGAATAGGGTACTTTTGCTAGTGTGTGTATATATATATATATATATATATATATATATATATATATATATATATATATATGATCTTTGATGAAAAAGAAAGTATTTTTTATTAAAAAACCTTGTTAAACTTTGTGACATATTTCCATTCTCTCTCTCTCTCTCTCTCTCTCTCTCTCTCTCTCTCTCTATATATATATATATATATATATATATATATATATATATATATATATACTGCTTCTTTATTTTTAAAGAAACACATCTCTCTCTCCCTCTCTCCCTCTCTCTTTCTCTCTCTCTCTCTCTATCTATCTATCTATCTATCTATATATATATATATATATATATATATATATATATATATATATATATATATATATATAGAGAGAGAGAGAGAGAGAGAGATGTGTTTCTTTAAAAATAAACAAGTAGTAAGGGAACTGTAAAAGCGGTGAGTGAATGTTTATTTAATGGACATTTGATGTCATTTGCGAGCACCGATTCCATGGGCCGGAGGTTAGAACTACCGACTATGAACGCGATGGTTGTAAGTTTAATTCCCGGCTAGGGAAAGGTACTAGCCTCACTGATGAGTTGTGATACAACGAAACAATATATATATATATATATATATATATATATATATATATATATATATATATATATATATATATATATATATATATATATATATGTATATATAAGAGCAAAGAATAAATAAAACATTTTAAAAACAAAATAAGAAGAGTTAAAAACATATTTAATTTTCGAAAAGGAGACACAAATTAAGGGGATTGTCCTTAATCCGCGGAGTTTCGAAAAAATACTTTCTTTTTCATCAAAGATTATATATATATATATATATATATATATACTAGCAAAAGTATCCGTCGTTGACTGTGTTCAAAATAGCCTCAAGAAAATGGACTCTGATTTATGAAAGTATGATAGGTTATGAAAAGGAAGGGTTGTAAAGAGATAGCTTCGAATTTGGGGTATCAGAACCAAAGCAAAATATGATGAAAGTAAAAATAAAATAGATAAACCCCATAATTTATTATACCATACCTGTTCACACTGAAACACTTATCACAATATTCTGTGGATCTATATTAAAAAACCTTGTTAAACTTTGTGACATATTTCCATTCTATGGAGGTCAGGCGCGAACGAACGCCCCATAACTTTATTATACCATATTTCTTCAAACTGAAACATAATTATCAAAGTATACTTACGCAAATAGCTATGAAAGGTCTTTATTAAAGTTTCTGCCATTCTATGGAGACCAGGCGCGAACGCAGACCCCACAATTTTATCATACCATCTCTATTTAAGTTAAAACATACTTATCAAAATATTATTATGTACATCTATATCAAAAACACTTGTACACGTTTTTTTTTTAATTTTTAAATTGTTTATTTCCATACTTTGTGGACCAGGCGCGAACACAGACCCCACAATTTTAATGAATCATCATTATGCCAGATCAACCATATCCATTCCTGTGTCTCGATACATCTATCATTATATGTGATCAGTTTTCTATAATAGTGAACCATATAGAAGCCTATTCGTGACCACACACACAGACGTTCAGCTTTATATTATATATATATATATATATATATATATATATATATATATATATATATATATATATATATATATAGGCAATATTTTTCTCTTAAGAATATTCCTTTTAATAAAATAGGTGTTTTTTTTTTGTCTATTAATTCTCATTCTTATTCTTTCCAACTTCCGAATAATAGTCTTTACTTCTAGCAAAAAAAAAAAAAAAAAAAAAAAGAATCATATAAGTTGTTCAAAACGAGTTAGATTAATCTATCCTTGACGATGAATCTAGAAGGATTGGAAAGTACTTGGATATTGCAAGTAAGTCCTAAGTACATGCATAAACACAAAATAAATATGTGTTACTTTAGACAGAAGGTTGTGATTTATCTCTAAGGGCTAATTGAACCAAACATCAAAAAATAAAATAAACCGATAGATGTATGTAAAAAGTTTAATAACGATTTTTATTCAAATCTGTTTTTCTTGGGTGCTCAATAAAGTTTTTTTTTTATTATTAATTTTCTAATTCGTAAAACTCAATAATTACCATCATCATTTTTTTCTTTTTTTATTTTAATCCTATTTTTCAGCAATCAAATTCTCTTTTTCCCCACTTAAAAAATTCTTTTTTTTTTTTTTTGTTTCGTGCTCTCAATGTTTGCCCATAAATGACTACATAATAATCATTGTGTTGCCAGGGGCCAAACGGTCACCACAGTCGCTTCAGGCCATCACTCAGAAGAACAAAAATTGAATAATTCAACAACAACAACAGCAACAACAACAATAATCAGCCAATAAATATTTGTATATTTTGTTGCGATCAATAATAAACAAAGTATAACTGCTTATTGACATTGACCACAATCCAAAGCAACAATCATCCTTTGGGGTTTTAAGAGAAATTCTTTCTTTCTTTCTTTAAATAACTGTGAATATTTTTCAAAAATTTTAATTATACTTTCTGATGAATGCTCATTAATGTATAACTGACCATGCTTATTTATTTTCATTTTAGTAGTTTATTTCTGCTCTATTGTTATGTTCATAGTATGTGTTTGACTGAGCTCCAATCCCTAGAAAACTCTCTAGAAAACCTTCGTAGCAAGAAGTAATCTAGTTACAACCACAGCAAAGAACTTTCCTCTCACTCTATCTAAAAACCAAACAAAACTTCGACAAAGTTGCTCTCCTAGAACATCTGATCTGTGGAACAAGATATCACGTAGCTGATTTTTAACGGATTACAGGATAATCATCTTCAAGTCTAATATAAATAAATATTTGTTGAGTCGTCCCTAGAAAAAAACCCTCTGGAAAACGTTTACAGCAAGAACTCGTTTAGCAACAAATACAGTAAAAGAGCTTTTTTGCTCTTCCTTTATTAAAAAACGAAAGAGAACTTCTGCTAGATCTACAGCAGATGTGCTTACAGTTATATCTCATAGGATTAGCAAATCTCTCGACGGAGGCAACCTTTCTAGGGCAATTGCTCTTGACATATCAAAGACTTTTGATATGTATGGCATAAAGGTTTACTTCACAAGATCTCTAGCTGTGGTATAGCTGGAAATGTCTTCTCAATTATTAAATCATTTCTTTCTGATAGGTTCATAAGAGTAGTAGTTGAGGGGCAAAAATCAGAAGCTCACAGTATTAATGCTGGATTCCCTCAGGGGTCTATCCTGGGCCCAACTCTTTTCCTGATCTACATTAATGATCTTCCAAATCACATCCTTACACCATTTGTAGACATTTATGCTAATGACAGTACCATTTATGATAACACATCTAAGACAGTAAACGACCAAGTTCTCTCCGATTCTCTCTCCTCTGATCTTGAGCACGTAGTACAATGGGGAAAGGAGTGGCTGGTTACTTTTAATGCATCTAAAACCAAGCTTCTCTCTTTACATCATCAACACTCTGATCTACATCTAGCATCAATTGAAATGAATGACTCTCGTCTTGAGGAGGCCTCAAGTTTTGACAAGCTTCTGGGCTTGACCGTTACTCCTGATTTTAAATGGAACACGTACATCAAATCTGTTGCCAAGGCCGCTGGAAAAATGGTGGGATCTTTCTATCGATCCAGTAGATATCTCACTGCTTATGCAATTCTCTATCTATATAAGAGCCAGGTACGCCCTAGGATGGAATACTTTTGCCACATCTGGGCAGGAGCTGCTAAAAAGGACGTATCCTGCAAAATAGACTTCGTAGCCTCGTAGGAGATGTGCTTTTCTCTTCCCTGCAACCTCTATCTCACAGAAGAGATGATGCGAGTTTGTCTCTGATGTATCGTTCTTTTCAATGAAAGTGTTCGACTGAGCTTCAGTCTATGGTCCCCCCCCTCTCCAAACATTCACAAGAAACACTCGTCTAGCTGAAAACGCTATCACTAATACCCCCCACTCTTTATCTGTGCCTAAAGCTAAACGTAAATTCCATCAACAAAGCTTCTTTCTTAGAACTGCACGCCTGTGGAATTGTCTTCCATTTTCCTGCTTTCCAACCGACTACAATATGGTTGTCTTCAAGTCTAACGTAAACAAGTTCTTGATGAGCCGTTCCATATAATTTAAGAAATTTACCGAATTGATTACTGTATTGTCCAATTTCTACTATACACTCTTTAACCCTTATCCTTGAGTGGCCTCTTGACCTTGATAATGTGGTGATGCCTGTGTAAAAAAAAAAAAAAAAAAAAAACTTTGATGAACAAAGTTATATTTTTTATTGAAAATTGCTTCAGACAAGGCATGGAGCCACTTGATGTAAGGAGATAAAAATAGCACTTCAAGGTTAAAAACTTGCCAGTGATAAGTGTTAGATGGAATTGATTTTGCACCAAAAAGCAGCAATTTTTCTCTCTTTGTCAGAACCATCGATCCTGGAATGTGACGACTAAAGAAGGAAATAAGTGAAGCGAGAGTGATGCAGCTGCTGAAAGTAAACCAGCGATCCACTTTCTACTTTTTTAGAACATCTCATCTGCGAAACAAGATACCAAGAGGTTGGTTTTCAACAGATTACAACATGGTCGTCTTCAAGTTTAATGTAAATAAATATTTGTTGACCCGTCCTCTTTAAAAATCAATTCCTCTTAAGTAATCTTTTGCTCACTCTATTAATTGTTTCTGATCTTTGCGTGGTGGCGATTATCATCCAATTGACGATCTCTTTAACTCTTATGCTTGAGTGATACTCAAGATTTGAGAAGTGGTAACCCCATTAGTTAATAAAACTTAGTTTACAGAGGTGCTACTAGATTAATGTTTCAATTATCTTATCAAACATTCTACCCCTCCGTAAGGTATCTCAGTCCCGATGTAATGTTTTACCTATACAAAGTCAAGTACATACTAAGATGAAGTACTGTTGCCACATCTGAGCAAGAGCTGCTCAGATCACCCTTTCTTGTCATCACAGTGTACAAAACCAGCTTCGAAATCAAGTGGGCAATCTCTTTTTCTTCTTCCTTCTTCCTCTTTCTCATAGAAGAATCATTGTGAGTCTATCTCTATCGCTATTTTCATGGCAACTGATCGACTGAGCTTCAATCTTTGCACTGTTCCCAGTAAAACATACTCAACAAACACTTGTATATGTACAAGCACTGTCGACAATTTCCTTTATTTTCTATCTGTACCTAAACTGAACGAAAATTCCATGAACACAGTTTCTTTCCGAGAACTGCCTGTATATGGAAAACAATACCGCAAGGCTGCTTCCTAGCTCAATATAATATGATCATTATCAAGTCCAATGTAAACAAGTTCTTATTGAGCCATCCTCTTAAATAATCAAGTCCTACTAAATGCTACCATAATGGTAGTCTCACCGGCCTTATAACACTCATTAACCTTTATCCTTGAGTGGTCTTTAAAACTTGATACTTAGTTTGAAAGTTCTTGATAAATAACAGAAATATATCTGTAATTTGATTTGCCCCACCTTCTCTTCTTCACTGCAACCTCTCTCTCACAGACGCAATGTTGCTAGTCTCAGTCTTTTCTACAAATACTATTATGGCATGTGTTCCTCAGAATTGTCTGATTTATTTTCTGCTTCCTTTGTTCCAGCTCGTTTGATTCGTTGGTCTAGTGGTCTCCATCAATTCGTTGTTTTAATACCTTATTGTAATACAGCTTCCTGTTCCAGTAGCTTCTTTCCAAGGACTGCAAGGTTGTAGAACTCTGTTTTTACTCACTGTTTTCCTTCTACCTACAGAATTGGTCTTTTAAAGACTAAGCTCAATAGGCATTTCCTGTTTTTGCCATAATCAGCTTTTGCTCTTTTTCGCTCCTTACATTAAGTGGC
Organism: Euprymna scolopes; assembly: GCF_053919585.1. NCBI lineage: Eukaryota > Metazoa > Mollusca > Cephalopoda > Sepiida > Sepiolidae > Euprymna > Euprymna scolopes. The sequence goes on along the minus strand of NC_136490.1, from coordinate 125,184,112 downwards.
TTCATGCCTAGTCTCGAGTGATTTCAACTTAAAAAAAATAAGGTGTTTCGCTCTACTTTTAATGCAAGAAGTGACACCGACTTCATGTTTATCCATTTATATATGCAATGAACAATGTTTCTATGGGATTTTGTTTAAAGGGAGAAACTCAAATCCTATCCTGGAATGCAAATCTACGCTCTCCTAAACCTTGTCTCTCACTACTTTGTACTTATACAAAATAAGGACCGCTCTATTGTCAGAATTTGGGGGACAGTTTACATAAAAATCTGCCGAAACGTTGAGCCACTTACATTGTACCAGCCAATGTAATTCAAAAACCCATATCTTAGCAATGATTTTATTATTAAAAAATATATATTTATCGTGCTTTGATAAAAAAAAAAATGCTTGTTGAAATAGACACAACATATCGATTTCTTTAAGCATGTCATATTAAGCCAAAGTAATATTACTTAATGTGTTTTTAGTAAAAATGAAAGGATGTCAATATATTGTACATAAGTTCGAAGCCATTACGATGTATTCTAAAGCATGCGTTCCGAGTTATGTCCCTTCTGTTTGAGGTCTTCAACGTCTACTTTAAAAGCTCTACGAAGATGCAATTTTCATCAATTTTCCGTAAAAATTACTTTTAATTATAAATAACCTTTCATCGATGAATTTTCGTAATTTTTTTTATATATTACTATTGTAAACATGACAATTAAGTAAGTAATAATGTTTTTTGCTTAAAATTACATAGTTAATAAATCGATACAAAAGAAAATACATCATATAAAAATGAACAAAAAATGTTTAGTATTAGTTGTTCAAAAAAATATTTATTCATAAAATATAGCTTTCGATATGCGTTAATTTTTTTCTTGATTTGAATTTGACTTTTCTTTAAGATTCGTCAGAATTGTTCTCTAATTATTCATTGTAGTTTTCCTTAACAGCAAAAAAAAAAAAATTTTTTTTAGATTTTTTAAAATTAATATTTCATTAGATTATCTCCGCAATAACAGGAATACTATTTTTTCATTGAAAAAATTAGCCAATGTTCGCATGAAAAAAAAAAAAACATTTTCGTTCGGCACTTTTTGGTATTTTACGTAAACTGCCTGGAAAATTTTGACGCTAGCACGATCCTTATTCTGTATAACTAGCCACTACTTGCTTAAGTAGACTGATTGATCTAGAAATTAAAGCATATATGTTTTCACACTGTCTTTGCTTACCTCTTTTTTTTACCTCTGCCTCCGTTCAGTCTCGAAAGACAAAAAATAAACCCTGTAGGGGCAGCGCGTGGAATTGTGAGTCAAGGGTTGCGCAAACCCCAACTGCACCCCTCCTGGATCGGCACTGATTAAGTCCAGTGGCAAGGAGAGGTCCAGGACGACTGGAAACAATGCCGAGATAAGCGAAGAGAACATACAACACCTTGAAGTCCCAAATATTAACCCATTTAGTACTAACCAGAGTCAATGTTGCTTAACTTCGGTGATCCAGCGGGAACCGGTGCGTCAACGTGATTTTTTGTGTCAACGTGATTAACTGTTGTGTTAAAGTGATTTTTTTTGGACCATTGCATGGTGAAGTGTAGAGGCCTGGTGATGCCCAAGTGTTGCTCGGAGCCAATTCTTTGCTTTCTTGCCCTAAAGACTCAAACATAAATCCTTCTACTAAAAAATATTATTGGAAACGATACTAGTTTGAATATGATGTACTTTTCAAGCGTGACGATACCGAAGCGATTGTCCAATCAGCTGTCAGAAAATGACAAGTTCCAATGAAAGCGTGAAATTCATTAAATCAAATGTCTTAAAACCGAAAATAACTTTTAACGCGCCATGTCAAGGTAAAAGTAACCTTTTTTCTCTGTGTTAAGAATGGCTTTCTAAATAAAAAACATACACATTCTAAACATGGGATAAACGGAACGACACATTTTGAATTAATCATCTGGCAATATTCGCTTCAGCATATTACAATTGCTTGCATAATCTATCGGAAGACATTGACGCGAATTTGCCAGAGATAAACTGGATAAATTCAAAATATGATTGGATGCTCCTGACCTGATTTGGATGTCTAGGCCCTATATCTCCTTTCCTCTGAACACAATTTCCCTCCCACTATTCTTTCTAGGCGTATCTTGACACCTTAACTGTTGCTCTTTTTGTGTGTTTATAAAATGTTAGCATTTTCTAAGTACAGAGAATATAGCAGCTAGCTTCGTTTTTACTAAAAGGTTTCTTAACCACTGTACTTGGTTAAATTCAGTTGTCAGTTACACTCTTCTGGGTGTTAACGGTTCAATCCTTAGTACAAGCATCGGCATTAAATAACCCGAAAAGGGTTATATGCCGTAAAACAAAAATAACCAACCAACCTTAGTGCGAGCAACAATTGAAAGTAAAATTGCGAATTAGGACATCTACCCACTTATAGCCGACGGCTAAGAGCAGGCTATCCCCCATGGATTAGATTTTTTTTTAACAAAGGAGTCACCACTTATCAAGGCGCGAAAGCCACTCGAGGATAAGGGTTAATTGGTATACATTAGTCAATGGGATTATTGCGTAGTAATCATAAGTAGTGGCAATTTTGTGAATTGGTCTACTCAGGGAGACGATTTCGTTCAAAATTAGATGTAGATTCCCGAGTTCGACAGAATAATTCCCGAAGGTCAGAAAATTCCTCGTACTACTCCTCTCAAAATGAGAACAATAGTACGAAGAATCTAAATAATAAGAGTTAATAGATAAGAACAACATTCGTTGTTTATTCGAGCAAAACTTAATGTTTCTATAGGATTATGACGTTTCTGAATTTTTTAGATGAGGATTAGTTATTCGTATTATTTGGATTCATCTGAAATCATTAATTATAAACAATAGATAACATATACAAGCAATTAGTAAAAAACAATTATATATAGATATACGTTAATATATAGCAACAATTAATAATAAATAGTGATATTAACAACTAAAAATAAAAATAGGTTTAAGGCTCCTAAATTTCGTACTAGAATTGTCCGCAAGAATTCGTAACGCATTGGTTATAGTACTTGGAAAAAAATCAATTGCACAAAGTGATATTCGGTTGAAGGTTCAATCCTCAATGTAGGCGACTGAAAAATACAATGGCGGATTACTTAGGACCCAAAAGCACGCTACGCCTGTGAAGTAAATAAAGGGTTTTGCTCGAAATTTCGTCCAAATTCCCGAGTTCGACAGAAATATACCCGAGTTCGACAAGATACACCTGAAGGAGGTCGGAGGTTATATCTACCATAAACGTTGTGAACATCACACTTAAAATGAGAACAGTTGTCCGATTTATCCAAATAATACGTTTATAGTATTAATTGTTCAGTATTTTATATCTTTTTTAACTGTTTAAAGTGAATGTTTACTATAATATCGATTTGCAGTTTTGTTTTTAATAGTTTATTAAAGCGTTGAACGATGTATCAATGTAAGAGCTATTTAAGATTATATTTATCTCTCTCTATATATATATGTCTTCTAAGAAGCCAAATTATTAAACGGTCATTTCCGAATTCTATTTAGACCAATGGATATCGATGAGTATAATTATTGACAAAAGAGTTGATCGCACGCGTCTGCATTTCTTGATAAGGTTGCAGAAACGTACGAATATCTGTAATTTAATTACTCACTCTTCTTCTCTGAAACCTTTCTCCTAGAGACGTGATGTTGTTAGTATCAGTCTTTTCTATAAACACTATTATGTCATATTTTCTTCAGAATTGTCTGATATGTTTCCTGCTTCTTTTGCGTCAGCTCGTTTCACTCATTGTTTCAGTGGTCTCCATCAATTCGCGGTTTTGATACCTCTTTGTAATACAGCTTCCTATTCTGGTAGCTTCTTCCCAAGACTTTCAGACTTGTGGAACTCTCTTTCTGATAACCGTTTTTCTTCCTACCTATGACCTTCGTATTTTCAAATTTTTGTTAGTTTCTTACATCAAGTATCTTCATGCCTTGTCTGGAGCGATTCACATAAACAATTCCATCATAAATATTCATTTTCTATTTTTAATTTTGCATCGATACCGAGCTATAAATGTTTAAGAATTTTTCTAAGATATAAACAAAGTCAGCTGAATTTTAAAAGTTGCAGTTAAATATTTAAGCTGACAAATAAGATTTTACCTCTGACTAGCCAATTTTTATTTAATATTGTCGCGCTATGTTATTGGCAATATAATAACTCACTTCGCTATAGTATACTTTTAAAATTACAGACAACTGATAATATAAAAATTTTCGGGGTATTTTTTCTCAGCGCCAATGTGAACAGAATCTAAGCCCATTTCTGAAATAGACTTTTCTCTGATGACTGCTAATTCTGTGCAGTTCTAGGAGGTTCATCATCCCAGGATTTGCATTCTCTATCTGAGAAGAGGTTAGTTTATTGCTAATCACCTTAGGCGCCTCTTCCGGGGAATGCCGACATGGCTGCCCAGACATTTTCTGCAGGTCAGTGTACCCTCTTTTCGGTGGGCCCTGGCTCTTCATTCCCACTTTTCGACCCATGTGTCCCATCTTCCGGCCGTGAAAGGGGAGATAACTCATATTTAGAATTGAAGAATATATAATAGGAGTTATCTACTTTACAACTATTTTTTTATGTTTATTTTGCCCTTAAAAATACAAAACTGAAGTTACAAGGTGTTGCTGGATTCCGGGTAACGCCGAGTTGGGTAAAGGATAGATGGTAATAGATTAAAACGTGAACATGAAAAAAGAAGATAGATCGAAAGAAACGTTCACGAAGAAGAAGAGGATGAAGAGTAGGAGGAGGAGAAAGGAGAGGAGGAGAAGGAAGAAACGTTGACTGGGCGGATGTAGTGTAGGTTTTTGTGTTGTATATTTACTCCTGCGTTTGTAATTTATCACTTGGCTTTCTCCTTCGCTGTTAAAGGCTCCACCGACCTTCGTCGTCATGCCAAGACGTTTAATTGTTCCAAGGTGGCAAGAAAAGGACGGAGTTGAAGAAGGGTGGGGTGCTTATAAACTGCAAGTTTTATGGCTGAAAGGGCCGTGGCAGAAAGAACAATGATTGGTCACACAAAGTGAAATTGGCACAGATTTTTACACGCTCTCTCTTCTCTCCTGCGGCGGCAATTCCACGTTTATTCACGGTTGGGGACCTTTTACATTCGCTTTACCTCTCCATTTCCCATCCATATCGTGCTAGACTTTCTTCTTCTTTACAAAAACAAAAACAAAAAACAAACAAACAAACAAAAGACAAAACAAAAGAAATAAAAAAAATAAAACAAGCAGTGCGTAAATAATAAAAGGCAGAGAAGAAAATCCCTTTTTATAACTATTTTTCCTTGTTCCTCTTGCCCCCGTTTTTTCTTGAAAGAAAGCACGAATCATTTCAATGTGAATTTTTTTTTTTTAATAGAAAATATTTCCATTTTTCATTTTTTTTTTTACTTGTTCCTTCTGTCACTCTTTCTCGCACTCTTTCTATTTTCCTCTTTCTTTCGTCTTAACTTTCTTTCCTTTTCTCTTCCTCTCTATATCACTCTCTTTCTCATACTCATACTCTTGCTCACTCTTTTATCATTATTCTCTCTCTTTCTCCCTCTCTTTCTCTCTCTCTCTCTCTCCTCCTGATTATCTCTCTTTATTTTCCTGCTTCTATGCATTGCTCTCTCTCTCTCTCTCTCTCTCTCTCTCTCTCTCTCTCTCTCTCTTTCATTTATTCTTTTAACTTACTTTTCATAATCTCTTTTTTCAAACAAACCTATGTAACGTTTTTCTTTCATTCTCATTCTAATCTCTCTTCAAATTTATCTTTTTCTTTCTTTTTTTTCTTTTTTTCTTTTTTTTCTCTCTCTCTTTATCACATTTGTTAGACCATTATCTTATACATACACTAGCAGGGTGACCCGACGTTGCCCGGGATTGAATGGTGATCAACGAATATTTCACACTTCCATACTTTTATTGTCATCGAAATCGATGAACTATCCCTTTTTTTTAAATGAAATCGATGCTCTAGTTGGGGATCCATCGCGATGCTCTTGGAGGAAGCTTTCATATGCCTCTCACAGTGACTAAGTTCACAATATATTGTAGTCTACATTGCACTATAGAGAACATAGTGTTGATTTTATAAAATTATATTCATATATAATGGCTTGAATTAAAATTTAAAATGCAAGAGTCAAGTATCATGCTTTAATTGTGCTCTAAACGGGAACACTCATTCCAAATGCGCCCCTGTCATATCAAAGAAACTACTGTTAACTTAATATGCCTGACAAGTGATAATAGCTTGAATTTAAGTTTAAAATGAAAAAGTCAAGTATCATTGTGAAATTGTGCTTTAAGCAGAAACATTAATTTCGAACGCGTTTCTGTCATATCAAAAAATCGACTGTTAATTTTATATGTTGAGCCTTTTAGCTTGTGCAGTAATAAAACTTCTCAAAAGCACTTGTGATGTTAGGCTGTGTAAGATGTTAACTTTCGTCAAAATCGGCTGTTACTTCTTTCATCGGGTTATTTCGATTGTCGATTATTGATACTTATCAAAGGAATTCCGACACAAAACTTATGTAATAGCACTTTCAGTCACATAAAGTACCTTCTTGTGAAATTTCATAAAACTCGGCCCAGCCGTTTTCGAGCCCATAGGGAACGAACTCACAGATGCATAAATACACAGACAAATGTCCTTTTATATAATTGCAGAGATATATATGGATATAGAGATACTTATCTTTAAAAAATGTTGGGAGTATGAAACAAAGCTATCTTCGTTTTTTTTTTTTTTTTTTTTACATTTCATTTTCCTTTTCTTTCCTTAAATAAATTATAA
>NC_136490.1:125129754-125172254 GCF_053919585.1 Euprymna scolopes | reverse complement strand
CATTAGGAACTATTGATTTCAATATTGACTTAGGGTGGTTTGATTCATTACGGACATATAGTACAGTTTGGTTTGGTTTATGATAGGGTTCAAAAGTATAGTTTTCAAGATTTAAGGTTATGTCTAAGAAATTAACTATTTTTTTATTATTTTTTATTAGGGTCGATTTTTATAGTAAGTCCATAATTTTTAAAGAACTTATGCAAGGATTTAATTGCTTCCTCGTAATGTTTATTTGTGGAGCTTGTTACGAAAAGTGCATCATCTCTGTTTATATATATATATATATATATATATATATATATATATATATATATAAGTTCCTTCAGCCATAATCAGAACCGAAGCCAAAACTTATGAAGAATTCTTCTTGATAAAATTATTTATAAAAAAAATAAATGATTTAAGTGCCATCAACTATAATCGGAACCGAAATCAAAACTTATAAAGAATTCTTAGTAAAATTATTTATGACAAGAAATGGAAGTACATAACAATTAAAAGACCTGGCTGTAAGAAAATAACTCACGCGCTATTGTATTAATATATACATTATTATTATTATTATTATTATTATTATTATTATTATTATTATTATTGTTATTATTATTATTATTATTATTATTATTATTATTATTCAAATATGTACAAATTCTACCTTATTCAACTGCCACAATCTTTTTATTTATTTATTTTGAAGTCGTGGTATTTTTCAAGCTTCTCCTTTTCTTCCCCCCCCCCCACGTTCACATCAGCTGGCACTATTATAGCAATGATTATTGCATCGTGTTTCTTTTTTTTCCTACAAGTCTAAACCTGGTCTCCTTGCTTCAATCACATTATAACATTGGGTATTCATATCCCACAATAATTTCACATTATCATTTTTCACCACATTTTCTGGTTAATCTTCAAAAATAGAAATTCTTATTGTTTTAAAATAAAGAATACAATTTAATGAATCTATTTTCTTAACCCATGAGTTTTCGATGTTTATTCGTCTCCTCAGAGGAAAAATATTAGCAAATATTTTTATTGGTTTTCACCTTATTTGCTAAAAGCGATAAACATAGAAAATGTGAATTAATAAAGTTTTTTTTAAAAAACATTTAAGATACATAGAGTAAGGGAAGTGGACATTAAGGCAGAGAAAGGATACCGTAATTTAAATCTAGAATGAATCATTAAATGAAAATCCTGGTAGCAAAGAGGTACAAAAATGCCACCATATTTCCTTCTTTTCACCGCTGTTTGAATAAGATATCTGGCTAATATTTGCTTACATATATCCAGTAAAGAGTTTTTTTTTTATTAGGTTCAAAACTTAAATCCAAATTGTAAATCCGAGTGGTGAATGAAAATAAAAATATATCCGAAGGCAAAATAAAAGAATTGTTTATCAAAGCAATGATAATAATCATTAAAAAAAATTAGATGCTCTGCTGAGTATATTTATCAACCAGTACCAGTGAAAATGTTTATAATAACTACCATCAAAATCTCAAATGTAAATTTCTAATCTACATTCTAAATTAATTTTGATGATAAGAGAAAATAGGGAGTCGGGATAAGGGAATATTTGAAGGGTAAAGTAAAATAAAATAAAGTAAAAGGAATGAATAAAAGAATAAATAAGTGAATGTATAAATAGCAGCTAGGTTATAGGACAGATTAGAAACTTTAAGATTTATATATTATATATTATCGTACTATAATTAAAATGGATCTAGTAATGAGTGTTAAGGGGTATATATATATATATATATATATATATATATATATATATATATATATATATATATATATATATATATATACGGCATAATCACGTTGACATACTGCTTCTCGCCAGATCACCGAAGTTAAGCAACGTTGAGCCTGGCTAGTACCAGATGGGCGACCATGTGCGCATTGTAGGTGCTGTATGTGCTCTCCGCCTATCTCGGCTTTGTTTCCAGTCGTCCTGTACCTCAACTTGCCACTGGTATGCAACAATGGTTACTCAGTACAGGCGTGGTTGGAGACTGCGCAACTCCCGCCACACAAATTTCACGTGCAGGTGTTACATAAGGGAGGGAGAAGAAGAGGATTTGACTTGGACACTTTACTTGAGGGATACTGGTACCCTGGTGATGACGTGTCCATTTTACTAATGAAGAGAAGAAGTTTACGACGATGAGAGAGAGAGAGATATTACGAGTGTTAAGAGACGAGAGAACGGGACCCAAGATCCCTTAAACCGTTTGTCTAGTGGTTAGGACTCTTGTTGTGTATTTATGTGTTTGAATTAAAGAAGTTCATACCTCGTTCCGCTGCTCTGGGAGAGTCTTCATCTGGGTGGAGCTCTCTTGCTGTTTTCGCCGGAATACACAAGATGAAGACAGATGTTGGGTTTTCAACCTTTTATTCTCCCAGGCATTATCTGCAGATGCCGCCATCGATGGTCTCCACTGTGGGTACCTACCACGTCCCACGTCTGGGGCGCGCATCTCCCCCCTTACTTAGGAGAGAACCATTTTAGACTTCTGCTCAGCTCGGCATTTTCTGAGAGACTCAACGTTTCACCAACCTTGCCACGTAGCATCACATGACATCCGGTTAGATGAAATGTCACTTCCTGCAATGTGGATTAACTACAAAAATATCTCTCTGACCTCCTCCCACCCTCTCCCTCTCTCTCTCGATCTACTATCTAATAGAGACAGAGAGAGAGAAGATAGAGAGAGTATGAAAGAGCCAGAGAGAGAGAGAGAGGAGAGATGCTCTTTAACACAGGCACCCTTACAGTGGGTATCCATAGTCTGTCAAGACTGGAGGAAGCTACACACACACACACACACACACACACACACACACATATATATATATATATATACACACACACATATATATACATATATATATATATATATATATCATTATTTGGAAATTAATTTAAGTATTGTTAGTTATATAATGGTTTATTCTTACAAATTTCTATATTAATATTATTTATTTATTATTTAATCCCATTTTTATTCTAAAATGGCTGATATTAGTAAGACTAAAAATACTAATACAAGGGATTCAGCAATCTTTTATGGATTATAAGGGTTTTTGAAACCAGATGAGAATGTGGATGCCAACCAGTACCATAGATGACACATTTTCGAGTATTAAGAAGTTTTGTATTTTCAAATATAAATATAATGAGAAAATATTTTAAGTGGAAATATATGAACTACATAAGAATATGAAAATTTAACTTTAGAATGTTATTAATTAAGGGTGTTAAATCAGTGTAGATATGGTATTCACGGTAATTACTAGAAGTGAAATTTGTGTGTTGGGTTTAGTTTATAAAATGTAAATGCGTGCATGGTGAGTTACTAAATAGTATGGAAGTAGGAGGATACTAGCATTTAAGTCTATTGGAAAACCATCAAAAGAAACATTGCGAGCCTGCTTCTGCTTTATCATTATATCCATGGCAGGTGCTAGTCTGAGCTTCAATCTATGCATCCCCCCGCCAAAATTTCAGGAAAATACTCGTCTAGCCAAAATCATTATCAATAGTTTCCCACACTCTTTACCTGTGCCTAAACCTAAATGTAGCTTACATGGAGAAAGCTTCTTTCTTAGAACTGCACGTCTGTGGAACTCTCTTCTGATTGCCTGCTTTCCAGCTGACTACAATCTGATTGTCTTCAAGTCTGACGTAAACAAGTTCTTGATGAACCGTCCCCCTAAGTAATCCAACTTACAAAAATTCCACTACGTATGTTTACTACGCTATAACCACATTGGCTAATGTATACCCATTAACCCTTATCCTCGAGTGGCCTCCGGGCCTTGATAAGTGGTTATTCCTGTGTAAAAAAAAACAAAAACAAAAAAAAACTGTATTTGTAGACCAAGTGTCATTGTTGAAAATATATTTGTAGATGAATTGTTGTAGACATATTTGAGAGAACATCACCCTGCCAATCAACGTAGAAATAATTATACTGCAACAAAAATGTATTTGAATAAATCAAATCAAGTGTCAGGTTGGTCAATAGAAACTGATCTCTTCTGTGTAGATCTGAACGGAGAAATGTTTGTGTGCCAGCAGAAAAGGGCGTTGGTGAATTCAAGTAAGGCGGAGATAAGTAGATGGGAATGAACTGTAACAAAATTTGTTGATTGATTTATCGAAGATCAATAGAAATCTTTTTAACTTTTGACACTGATGCTTGTCAGAGAGACTTAGAGAATATTCAGTTGACATCAATTAGGAATTAAGTTTTTCTGTTTGTATGAACTGTTTTCTTTTTTTGAGTAATTGTCAAGTTTATGATCACGTTTATGATTAGTTTGGTTATTTAGCTTAAAGTATTGTCTGTGTTTGTCATTTCTGGTTTTGCTTCTATTGAAGTAATTAACAGAATTTAAAATCATAAAATTGATGCCTTATTTTGGTTTCTAAATGTCTATCCACACATTTGGTAGTGAATAAAGCATCCTCTCTATAGTATCCTTTTTTTAACGGATGCCTTTCTCTCACGATGTATAAAGATTTCCAGCAAATAAATTACCTAGGCTGAATCTGTTGATCCCATTGTAACATTAAAATCCAAACTTCTACTGTATACTTTACTATTATATTTAATTACTAGACAATTCTATATAAATAAAATAAATGCTTGAAGACAATTAAAATATATATCTTTATCTTGGGTGTTTGTCAGCCGATTGTTTCTGCTATTGTATATTATGGTCTTCTTCGGGTGGTTTGTAATGGACTGCATATAGCATTATCGCGTTGACACACTGGTTCTCATTGGATCACTGAAGTTAAGCAACGTTGGGCCTAGCCAGTGCCAGATAGGTGACCATTTAGAAGTACCAAGCGCACTATGTAAGATGATGTTAACACTTCCGACAGCTCTTGTATGTCACTTGGCCTCCAGCTGTCTCAACCTAGTCCTGCCACTCAATAAGGCTGGTTGGAATGAGATGAGGCTAGCTCGTGTGTAAACCAACTTCACTTTAAAGTCCCAGTGTGTGTCATTCATGATCCCTAGGATGATCAAATGGTCTTCATTGTTCCGACGGCCGATCCCTGTAAGTATCTGAAGATTTTAAATCATGGAAAGTTATATATCTAGACGAGATATAGTCTTTGACAAAATCACACAGTAAGGTCTATTAGAATTTGAAAATTATAGATTGTGGTCATTTATCTCTTTGAAGATTGTGTAGGTTGGTTAAAAGGTAAATCCAATCCTTAATAATTCACAGAGAATAGCTGATATAACCTCATACACTTGTGCCTCTTTTTACATTTTCACTATTATGTTGGTAGATTGGTTTACAGCTCAAACCTAAGATAGCTGTCGCTCGAATTTCTGCTACAACAAAAGAGACAATAACTGCATCAAACCCAAAGCATCCATACTTGTTCACAGAATATTTCTTCACATAAGATGAGCTTCATGGATGCACAAATTCGCAACCCTTCATTTTATATATATATATATATATATATATATATATATATACATATATACATTTTATGTTTCTACATCATTTTATGTTTCTACATCATTTTTATTATTTGCTTAAATAAAATTGATCAATTTATCTCTATCTCTACTATTATATAAAATAAACTTTGTCTGTGTGCGAGTGTGTGTTCCCTACAGACTCTGAGACAGTTGCGCAGATTTTTTGATTTGCCACACGAAATTACTTTATGTGTCTGGGAGTATTCTCATGTAGGTTTTGTACCGGAATGCATCTGATAAATATACAAAAATCGATAATCCAATAAATTTGATTAAAGAAGGAAGTCTAAATTTTTGCGAAAATTAACTGTAGATTCTTTTATAAGACAGGGGCGCGTTCGAAATGGGATGCTTAGTTTTAGAGCACAGTTGAACCATGATACTTGACTTTTGCACGTGTAACTTGAATTCAAGTGATTATGTAAAAATAATGTTATAAAATCAACAGTAGGTTCTTTGATAAGACATGGGCGTGTTCGAAATGAATGTTTCTCTTTAGAGTACAACTGAACCATGGTACTTGACCTTGCATTTTGAACATTAAGAGAGGCCATTATTTACAAATAATTTTATAACATCAACAGTAGATTCTCTACAGTGTAATGTAGATTACAATTTGTTGTGGACTAAGTAACTGCAGAGATGTATTTGAAGCATCCTCCTGGTGTACCGTGATGGGTCCTCAACTGGAACACACAATGAATTGATTTCATTGAAAAATAGGCAATTTCACCGATTTCGATGACAATAAAAATATAGGAGTGTGAAAAATTCGTTGGCCCTGATTCCATCCTGGACAACTTCAGGTCTTCTTGTTAGTATAAATATAGTTATTATTCTTTTCTTTTAAAACAGTCGCCCGATATAACTTTGTGTATGTATGTTTGAATACAATTCGTATGTTTCTTATACAAGAAGCATATCGCAGGAAGGTGTTCTTTTTTTCTGAGAGTAAAGATTGGTGACTTATGAAGACTTTTATAACAAGATTTTATAGATATTGGAATTGAAGATGACTATGTTGTAGCCTTGAAAGAAGCAATCTTGTGGTAACGTGTTCCACAAATGGGAAGCTCTTGTTGTAAGAAGCTGTCGCTGTGAATGTCTTACAATGAGGAATCAGATTGAAACTAAATCGAATAATTTTCTTGGAAATAACAATAGTAAAGAAAGTCTAGCAACATCTCTTCTGCGGGAAGGATGCTTTCGAAAACAAAAGAACAAAGAACACATCCCCACTAGCTGGCTAAATCGATTCTAAAGTACTCGATGTGTCTGAAAGTGTTCTTATGTAGGTTTTATATCGGAATGCGTCTGATAAGTATCGGAAATTAATAATCGAATAAATGCGATTAAAGAAGGAAATCCAATTTTGACCAAAATTATCACTTTAATACAGCCTACATCACAAGTGCTTTTGAGAAGTTTTTTCATCGCACAAACAGAAAGGCCCAGCAAATAAAATCAACAGTAGGTTCTGTGATAAGACAGGGGCGCGTTCGAAATCAATGTTTCAGCTTTTTCCTTTTATGTTTCATGATGAAAGGTAAAGTAATAACCTGTATATTTAAGTTGACCTCTTTTTGTGCTCTATATTTTTTGCGCCTTTTAACGTTATCTTGTCTGGATCATTTTGACATTTGCTATTCTATTTTTTATTTAATTCTATCACCATTTAATCTTGCTTTTTTTTTCGCTCTCTTCTTCTTTACTGATTTTTCTTAATTACACTGTGTCTTGGAAGTCGTGTGAACGCATATCTTATTTTTCTTTTATTAATATTATTGGAATTTTTGTATATATTTGGGAATTATTCCACGGATTTCGGCCTTTTGGATTATTTCGGACCATCTTCCAATTACGCAATTTCCTTGGATTTTACTTGTGGGAATGGAAATTTAATTAACTTTCTTGGATTTACATTTTTGGATTTCACCGTCATTGGATACTTTACCTTTCACCAAACTATCCATTCACGTGAAATCATCGTTTTTTCGCCATATTCCCTCTGCTTCACTTTTTGTTATCAAGTAAGATCTTTGACTTACTTGCAGTTTTATCAAATACTTTTGTATGCAAAATCCGATCTCGCACTTTGCTAATTCCTACCCTCTGATGAGAGGGAAAGTATTTCCTCGAAACTCCGCGGATTAAAGACTATCGACTTATTAAGTGTTTCCTTTTCAGATTAAATATGTTTTTAACTCTTTTTACAAGTGTTTTTAACATGTTTTATTAACTATTTGCTCTTATTATAAGCTCTATCTCCTATTTGGTTTTATCGAGCTTTTACATCTGGTTGAGATTACCTTATAAATATTAATTCTTTAATATTTATAATATACTTTAGTTTTACCATCTTGGATCATTTTGGTAAATGTAATTTTTATTATACACACACACACACACACACACACACACACACACATATATATATATATAATTCTGAACTATTGTAATTGTTATCTTTTTTGTCTGGGTTTCTGTGCATTCTTTAATATTATCTCTTTAGTCTTTCGCCATTTTCTCTGAACCGTTTTGATCTTCTTGTTTATTCCCTTACCCCTGCAACATTTTCCTTGTATCAATGGCCCGTTCGTTTCAGCCCCGTCGCTCTTCCTCCTTTACAAGTATTTTAATTTCCCATTGGATATGCTGTCATCTGACATTTATCTATTCATTTTTCACCCATTTCTTGTCCTCACCTTCTTCGCGAGCTCTTGGCTAACAATATTGGCCGACAGAATCAGAGGATTCTTTGGGACCGCAAAATTCAATTGAAAAGCACATCTTTTTTTTTTTTTTTTTTTACTTCTCTATTGTGCCCACCTTCCACTTTAGTATTTTACTACAAGAAACTAATCGGACGATAAAGTCATCCTAAATTTGTTGTGGTCTTTCAAGAAAACAATTTCCTCAAGAAAAATGGTTTTTCCAACACAGGAAAGTAGAGGAGAGGATGTGGGGAGGGGGAGAAATGCTCGCTAGACATTAAGGAAAGTAAGTAAAAATCGAAAAGAAAACACTTACCTTCTCTCGTTTTTTTGGTCTCCTTGATGTTCACTATTATTACCAAGAGTAAATCAACTTAGTAAAGGGCCGCCATTTTGTTTTACGTTCGCTCATTCTTTTGTTGGTCTAAAAAGAAAGAGTTTCAGTTATTCAACGGAAGTACGACAATTGATAAGGTTTGCTTGTTAATTTTTTTTTTTTTAACTATTTTCCTACAAATTACTTTTACTTAGATTCACCTGCTTTTGTAGTTTAACGCATTTCACTTATATTTACATAGTAATAGCCATTTTTAAAAATAAACAATTGCTATTCATACTAGCAGGTCGCCCGGCATTGCCCGATTGTAAAACACGCACAAATATCATATTTTAATTCATACAGAAACTGAGGCATATATATGCGAGTATTATGTTTTTTCTAGACAGTTCACTTCTTGTAAGTAAAAAAAAAAATGAAACAAAATACTGAAATCGGAACCAAAACCTAAGGATAGTGACTCAAGTATGATAATCATTAGGTCAGCTTGACACAATGTTTAAAATTGTTTTTAAGCCTACTTATTTTAACATAATGAATCGGTCATATGAACAATTTATGCATTATATTCGTGAAACAGTTAGCTAACAGACAAATATCTAACAACCCCCACGTCAAAATTTTTCAATTTCAACCGCTTAGCAGCACGTTTTTTCCGGATGAAAACCGATTAAAAAAGTTTTCCACGTGTCTGGATAACCTGTATACCAAATTTCAAGACCGAAGATCAAAAATTCGTTTAGTATATACGTTGAGAAGTATCCACACACATACACACACACACACACACACACACACACACACACACACACACACACACACACACACACACACACACATATATATATATATATATATATATATATATATATATATATATATATATATATATATATATATATATCTTCTTCGTTAAGGTATGGAGAAAGAAACTCTGACATAAAATCTGATATCTACTGTTCTGTTCGTGACAACCAATTGCACCGAACGATATCAACCGTTGTTCAAAAAAGTGTGAATGGTTCTACATAAAGTTTTCACCTTAGTTGTCATGTGATTGTGTGTGTGTATATACATATTATTATTTTTTTGTGTGTTACATTTTCACCCCAAACAAGGCACAGTACCACTTTGATGTAGGAGGCTACTATCAGGGACATAATTTACAGGGATACTATGTAGGGAGTTGAGCAGCAAGATGTCTATTCACATTACATTTGAACTTCTGCATGTCAGTATTGTTGAGGAAGCAGGAACCCGGAAGGTAATTCCAAAGTCTAACAGTTCTATTAGAGTAGAAGGGTTTCTTACATCTAGATATCTCTACTGTGCGGGGGTGAGATTTTGCTGCTTAGGTTAGGTTAGGTTTGTTGGAGGCATTTACGTTGAGGGGGTACAAGGGCTTGTAGTTCGTCGGAGTATCCACTATTAAAACACTTGTAAAACAGGCAGAGGGATGCAACATTTCGTCGATGGGACAGAGGTTGAAGCTTAGATGACAGTTCAGGACCTATCAGGTCGACGACTTTCTTTTGAACCCTGTCAAGGAGTGAGATACTAATAGCAGATGCACCAGCCCAAATGCGACAACAATACTTGTAGAGGTATTGGATACTTTCAAGTGTAAGTAACTTTCTAGCATGGTAGAGAGAGCCCAACTTCTTCGCAGCAACCTTGGCAATGTTTTCAATGTATATATATATATATATATATATATATATATATATATATATGATGATTGCAACGTCTTGTCAGACGAGTGCCACTCCCTCAGACACTTAAAGTCCATGAGCACAAATGCCTGAGGGAGTATCTATACAAAGATGATGTTACAGAGTCTTAGCTTTGTACGGCAGCTAAGTCTCTCTCTCTCGGTTCAAAATGTTGAGATCCAGCAACAAGCAAGAGCAAGATAGCCAGCAACAAGTTAAACTGCAGACCCGCTTAATGCGGGTACTGGTCTTCCGCTTTATAGTTTTTTTAAATCAGAGATTTGCTTCTCCTTGAAAGGTTGCCTTCACCACGGCTTACGGGAATCCTCTCTACCCCAATACACATATGCACACACAAATATATATATATATACACGCATATACGTATATATTATGGTGGCTGACTACTCGTTTGCAAGTAGGAGAAATAATAAGGCACATTTTGCAGGCTAGAGTGCTCCTACTCAAGGCTGATTGCTCTCAAATTCCACTTTCCGATCCATGTGTCACATCTTTCCGTCATGAGAGGGAAATAACTTGAGCATCCTTATAGTTTACATGTGCTGCAACTAACATTTATATACCCTCCAAAATATTCAAACTTGGTGACGCTGGTAGCAGTAAGAGTATTTCAGACTGAAATGTATTAATCTTCTCCGATTTTGCCTATCATATTAGTAATCAAGACAAAAGTCGCTAAGCGGACTAAATATCTTTTTTTTGTCAGTTATATATGTAAATACGCTAGTGAAATAAAAAAAATTAATAATAAAATAAATTTTATTGAAAAATATTAGCGTACACTTAATTTTAGGGAAAATTATGAAGTATTTTTAGTTTTATTTAAGAAATTGTACTACCATTCGAAGCTCAGAACCGGTGATTTTTTGTTTTAGTTGATGTCATATGGTGTCATACCAACGTAAAATAACTAATCTTATGCATGAATTTTTTATTAAAATTCTATTTGAATATTTTCAGTACATTTCAGTGTATTCTAATATTTTTCAATAATACGTATTTCTTAAAGCTTTTTTTATTATTTTATGTCTTACTCCAATATTTCACTCATGTGTTTACGTACAATTTAAACACTCGTTTTTGATATCACATATTAAGACCAAAAGCCATTCGAGAATAACAGTAAATATAAAAAAGAAAATAACTATTGAAAACTGATAGATAGTTATAATGAATGATAAAATATAACTTTTTATGGAGGTTTTGTTTATTTGCTCATTTCAGAAATTGAAATAGAGGAACGACTAACTAACGATTAATTTATTATATCAACTAACTGTGAATACGCTGTGTTGCTCGGGAGTATTTAAAATTATATATATATATATATATATATATATATGTGTGTGTGTGTGTGTGTGTGTGTGTGTGTGTGTGTGTGTGTGTGTGTTTTGTTTTGTTTTAACGTGTGTTTTTTTTATACAAGTCACATATAATTAATTTAGTAATGAAATTATTAATTAAATCAAATTCTCATAAAACTATACATTGTTTAAGGTAATGCTGTTTGAATCTTTATTTATAATAAACATACATAAATGTAAATAGCTTCCAACCATTCAGTTTTTTTATTGTATATAACGACATAATAACGTTGGCCTTGTTAAATTACGGAAGTTAAGGAACGTTGAGCCTGGTCAATATCAGATGGGTGGCCATTTCGAAATACCAGGCGCTGTATGTAGGAGGACGCTAACACCTCCCTACAAGAACCGCAAAGACCCTAACATCACCATTCCCCCAAACTGAGATATAGATGCGACTAGGAAACGGTTGTGAATTTGATATTCCCTAGATACTTCCTTCTTCGTGGAAATCTGATTCAATCCAGTTAAGGTGAATGCCGCTGATTGTTAATACATAAAGATTTGCTTAGAATATTAAAATCAGAAATTACTTACTATTTGATAGCTTAAATGCTTCCAAATTCCTTAAATATTTTCGTTTCCTCTCCTTCTTTTACCGTCTTTCACAATAATTCTGTCTTTATCTTTCACCTAATATATTCCTCTATCTGTTTTACTGTGATGAAAGAATGTAAAAAAAGATTGAAGATTGTGTTAAACGCTGGTAATATGCTGTAATAAGCACATTACAAATACTACGTTAAAGTAACTAAAAAAAAACAAAAGGATAATCCCCGAGAAGATTATTTTGTGACAACAAAATGTACATTATATGGGGACCGAGTTCTTCACACAAGCGAACACACAAACACGACGGACGACCTTAACGCAAACACAGTTATCGCCCTTTAACTCTGGCAATATCACTCTTTGCTACAAGAGGGCGATACAACCACCTTCACTTCTGGTTTGTGTCATTCATTCTCTTTTCGCTGGACTTCACAACAAATGCAGATGTGACGAAAAACACTTCCCGGTTTCAGCGACAGCCAAACCGATGTTCGACCTCTTATCAAGAACTCTTGATGCCAAAACGCAAGTAACATCATTCATAATCTCTAACTATAAACTTTCACAATTTAATATGTACTTGGTTGTAGCTATAATACCGGCATATATTGTGTCTTCATTTCATAACAAAAGGAGACCATGCGACTTTTCTTTAATCTCCTACTTAACAATAGAGTATAAAATCGCCAACCACCAAAGAAGGCGACCCCGCCCTCTACAACTATATACGCCCAGCTCCCCAAAAGGCTTTGGTAATCTCTAGGGGCATGCCATCATAAACACAGTAAGATTATTATCTTCCGAGTTGGAATAAATAAGAAAACATTTAAAAACAGCAAAAAATGAACAACCCTTAAAAGAAAAAACGCATTGTTTTCAACAGTTATTTTTGTCTTAATAGAGTCTTAAAACACAAGTTATCTCTCTATGTATAACAAAAAATCATTATCTGCTTGTCTGTCAAACCATTTTTTAAATGATTTCCACCCATCCAGCAGAGTTAAAACGTATACTAGATAAAAGATTAGATTATAGTAAGCATTAAAATAAACTATTAGTAATAACAAAGTAGCTGAGCTGGTGCTTGGTTCCCACCAGTTTTGGCAAATTGCAAACAGAATCCTGAACAGAAGCGTGTGGTCTATCCCAACTATCATCAATGGACCTGAGGTAATCTCGTCAGCATCAGACAAAGCCAAACTCTTTGCCAAGAACTTTGCAGCCAATTCTACCCTTTGCGACCAAGGCTGCCAACCCCCATTTCTTCTTGTATCAGAAAATACACTATGTGATATACATATATCTGTATGTGATGTTGCCAAGCTAATCAAAAACCTTGATTCCAGTAAAGCAACTGGCCCTGACGGTATTCCAATTATAGTACTCAAAAAACTTCAACCAGAACTAGCACCCATACTTACAGAACTGTTTAAACGTTGTCTTAAGGAAAATTGCTTCCCATCACCCTGGAAAATCTCATCAGTATGCCCTGTATTTAAGAATTCAGGTGATCGTTCATCCCCCTCTCAGTACAGGCCAATAAGTCTCCCGTGCGTCATGAGTAAGTTGCTAGAATCTGTGTTAAATACAGAAGTAATCAACCATCTCAACAAAAATAACCTTCTTAGTGACACACAATATGGTTTCCGTTCTGCTAGATCTACAGCAGATGTGCTTACAGTTATATCTCATAGGATTAGCAAATCTCTCGACAGAGGCAACCTTTCTAGGGCAATTGCTCTTGACATATCAAAGGCCTTTGATAGGGCATGGCATAAAGGTTTACTTCACAAGATCTCCAGCTATGGTATAGCTGGAAATGTCTTCTCAATTATTAAATCATTTCTCACTGATAGGTTCATAAGAGTAGTAGTTGCTGGGCAAAAAATCAGAAGCTCACAGTATTAATGCTGGAGTCCTTCAGGGGTCCATCCTGGGCCCAACTCTTTTCCTGATCTACATTAATGATCTTCCAAATCATATCCTTACATCATTTATAGACATTTTTGCTGATAACACAACCATCTATGGTAGCACATCTAAGACAGTCAATGACCAAGTTCTCTCTGATTCTCTCTCCTCTGATCTTGATCACCTTGTACAATGGGGAAAGGAGTGGCTGGTTACTTTTAATGCATCTAAAACCAAGCTTCTATCTTTACATCATCAACGTTCTGATCCCCATCTGGCATCAATTAAAATGAATGGCTCTCGTCTTGGGGAGGCCTCAAGTTTTGACAGGCTTCTAGGCTTGACCTTTACTCCTGATCTTAAATGGAATACGTACATCAAATCTGTTGCCAAGGCCGCTGGAAAAATGGTGGGATCCTTCTATCGATCCAGTAGATGTCTCACTGCTGATGCAATTCTCTATCTATATAAGAGTCAGATACGTCCAAGGATGGAGTACTGTTGCCAAATCTGGGCAGGAGCTGCTAGAAAGGACTTGTCCTGCCTTGATAGGGTTCAAAATAGACTTTGTGGCCTTTATGTCCTTTTCTCTTCGCTGCAACCTCTATCCCACAGAAGAGATCTTGCGAGTCTGTCTCTGCTTTATCGTTATTTTATGGAAAGTGTTCGACTGAACTTCAGTCTATGGTCCCCCCTCGCCAAACTTTCACAAGAAACACTAGACTAGCTGAAAACATTATCAATAATTTTCCCCACACTTTATCTGTGCCTAAACCTAAACATAGATTCCATGATAAATGCTTCTTTCTTAGAACTGCACGCCTGTGGAATTGTCTTCCGTTTTCCTGCTTTCCAGCTGTCTATAATATGGTTGTCTTCAAGTCCAACGTGAACAAGTTTCTTATGAGCCGTTCCACTTAAGTTAAGAAATTTACCGAACGTCCATTACTATCGATTACTATATTGTCCTTTTGACTACTACACTCTTTAACCCTTATCCTTGAGTTGCCTATCGCCTTGATAAGTGGTGACGCCTATGTAAAAAAACAAAACAAAAAGAAAACATGGGTTATGTTATGGCACTCATTAATTTTCACTTTCAACGCTGATTACTGTAAACTACCAATCAAATAAAGGGAAACTTCATATTTCTTTTCATTTATTGTTTAAGGAATAGAAGAATGCGTTATTATTTGGGTCTGATTTTGAAAGTAAGTCCAACATAATTACTAGACTCTTGCATTCTTGAAAAGGATTAATGGTATTAGATTTAAAATGCATAAAAAACACTAAATATCGGCACACCCAGAGCCGTTATAGCCCCAAAGATCCCTTTGCTGGGTACTTAGAGATTAATGACCACTTCCCTTATTGTCTTTCCCGGGGAAAAATTACATATATCTTTAGTTTTTTTCTATAAAGAACACACACGTGTGAACATTATGTTTTATATAAAAGACTGGGAACAGTGTTGAAAATTCCCAAGGCGACAAGAGTGTCCATCTGAATCCCTTGAAATCTGAATAAAACCTACACAATATTCCATTGAGAGTTATGGCTGGGTTTCAGAGCAAGGGCGACCAACTTCTGTAGGCAGTAAAAAGTTGGAGGTAGAGGTCACACATCCCTGTCACGCGCACACACACACACACACCCACACACCCACACACACACACACACACACACACACACACACACACACACACACACACACACATATGTATATGTATATACATGCTTTTCAAATCCAATATGGCTACGAAAGATGGTTACTCTTGGAGTTTTTTAAATTGAATTGTTATTATTAGTTTTTTGGGGAGTGGAGGGTGACTATAAATTGTTAAAGTTTTTCTTGGTCATAAAAACTTTGGCGGAAGTTAAGTAATGTGTCTAACGTGTGTATATCAAATTTATATACCTCCTTGTCTTTATTTTTCTCTGTTTATCTTAATAATTACTTTTTACAATCTTTGAGCCCGGAAAACGCCAAGTAGAACAAATAGTCTCTGTAAATTCCTAATTTCTCCTTTCCTCCTTAAATTAAAGCAGATTTAGAATATATGTAATTTTGTTAAAACACGCCAATAATCCGACAAGAATTAATAAGATGAGATGAGTGACTTCTATATTAATCGTACTTTTTATTTTTAGATTAAAATATTAATAACTACATTTTATTTCAGTATTTAATTTATGTATTTCTGTTTTATTAAATGCTAGTTTTTTCTCATCCATAAATGTTTATTTATCTACCAAGTTGATCTTAAATATTGCATAGACTCAACCCATTATATTATCCTTTCAGTCCCCACCCCTTAATCCTGCTTCACTTTTATCTTGCAATTACTTATAACGTCACCAACTAACTTTGGGAAGACCCCCCCCCATCCGCTTTTCTTTTATATCGCAAGTTTCTTAAAACGTGACTAACTAAAGTCCAGAATAAAATCACGCTTTTCTTTTAATGGCTAATTAAAAAAAAGGTCTTTTGAACGCTGTTGTTATTAAAAATTAAATTCTTGGCTACAGTTTGCATTTTGGAGACGGAAGTGTTTTTTTTTTTTTTTTTAGATAAGTGACTTCTATATTAATCGTACTTTTTTATTTTTAGATTCAAATATTAATAACTTCATTTTATTTCAGTATTTAATTTATGTATTTCTGTTTTATTAAATGCTAGCTTTTTTCTCGTCCATAAATCTTTATTTATCTACCAAGTTGATTGCAAAAATAGATTAGGTAATTGTATTCATTTTTAGTTCGTGAGAGGGGAATCTATCACCATACTTTCCCTTAAACACATCCGTTGGACTTTTAAGTATAATACTTAATAATTTCTTTTTTTTTTAACGGAGAATAGAAGACGCATTGTGGATGCTTATCGGCAGCTCCCATTACTCTCGCTTCTCCTTATTTGTCTCTCAGTCCTCATTTTTTAATGAGTGATTTTTCTGACAAAGGGAGAAGAAAAAGCTGTTTTCTAGGTTAGCAGTATTTTGCGCAAACAGCTGGCAGAACTTTTCTGTTTCTATGTCTATCCTTGTAGCCATGTCACTAGTAAGGGTGCTGGAGGTAAACGTTTTATTTGGGCTGTCGCTATCCGCCTGATAGTCAGGGACCCGAACCTTGGATTAATCACTAAGGAGGCTGTCCTATCAGCAGGTGCAAAGTACTGGGGCTGCTGTATAACCATTTGGTGAATGGATTCTAGACCATGCAGTAGCTTCTGGTGGGGCCTCTCGATGCCATATTAGTGGGTAATTGTTACGGCTTTACCTTATCATGTTCTACAAAAAAAAAAAATTCTTCGTTTCTTTTTCTCTCTTAGTTTCCCCTCTCTGTCCTGCTCTAAGTAAATCTGACGACCTAGTCCACAAATTCCAAAATTCCATCATGACAAGTTTCAAGAAAAAATACACGATTAAACCCGGTTCTCCAACTTCCAACGTAGACCCCTACTACCACGTCTTTTTCTCCAACATCAAGGGTATACTTTCTAACCTTCCAGAGGTTGAAACCCAATTACAGGAGACTAAACCAGACCTTTTATTTTTTCCCTAGAAGAGTTCGCAATTAAAGGATACTCTAACTTAACTTCTAAATCTGACCCCCAAGATCGCCATGGGCATGGAATATGTGCCTATATTAAAGATGGCTTTCCATGTGGTAGGGGCATCTCTGGAGAAGATTCTAACTTACCCTATATGTGCTTCTGGATTGCATTAGCTCACACTACTGCATTTATATTTACTCTCTATCGCCCCCTCAACAGCGGAGTTACTATCTTTAAAAGCATATCTGAGAAAATTGACCAAGTCCTATCTCCTTATCCTTCAGCTAACATTCACGTATGTGGAAACTTCAATGTGCACAACGTCGAATGGTTGACGCACTCAAACAAGACCGATGATGAGGGGAGGTTCTTTTAGGATTTCTCCATTGCTTATGACATCACTCAGATTGTTCACGAACCCACCCGTGTGCCCGACAACGACGGCCAGTATGCAAGTCTCCTAGACCTTTTTCTCACAACTTGCCCTGAACTATGTTCAGTTTCTGTTCTGTCTCCTCTTGGATCTTCCGACCACTATGTTGTATCAATTAAGATAAAAATGAAATGTAATAAGTCCCCAGACGTAGCTCTCCATCATACAGTATATCGATACACTAAGGCTGACCGGGATAGCTTCCGTACATTTATATGGAATCTACATTCCATGTTTAAAAAGAATGTCTCCTCTATAGTATCAGACCTGACGGAATGGTTAATTGTAGGTATAGACCGTTTCATACCCTCGAAAAAGTTCCAGCAAAAACCTAACAGCCAGCTATGGTTCTCTCCAGAATGTGCTGCTGCCATTGCGCACAGAAATCACTTTTTCCACTGCTTCCAACGTAATAGATGTGTGGAAACTAAAGCCGCTTTCAAGACTGCCAGAAACCATTGTAAGAAAGTAATAAAGAACGCAAGAGAGTTGTATGCTCAATCCGTCAAGCCCAAAGTAGCTGAGCAGCGGCTTGGTTTCCACCAGTTTTGGCAAATAGCAAACAGAATCCTGAACAGAAGCGTGTGCTCTATCCCAACTATCATCAATGGATCTGAGGTAATCTCGTCAGCATCAGACAAAGCCAAACTCTTTGCCAAGAACTTTGCAGCTAATTCTACCCTTTGCGACCAAGGCTGCCAACCCCCAATATTTCCTCCTGTATCAGAAAATACACTATGTGATATACATATATCTGTACGTGATGTTGCCAAGCTAATCAAAAACCTTGATTCCAGTAAAGCAATTGGCCTTGACGGTATTCCAATTATAGCTCTCAAAAAACTTAAACCAGAACTAGCGCCCATGCTTACAAAACTGTTTAAACGTTGTCTTAAGGAGAATAGCTTCCCATCACCCTGGAATATCTCATCAGTATGCCCTGTATTTAAGAATTCAGGTGATAAGTCATCTCCCTCTCAGTACAGACAAATAAGTCTCCCGTGCGTCATGAGTAAGTTGCTAGAATCTGTGTTAAATACAGAAGTAATCAACCATCTCAACAAAAATAACCTTCTTAGTGACACTCAATATGGTTTCCGTTCTGCTAGATCTACAGCAGATGTGCTTACAGTTATATCTCATAGGATTAGCAAATCTCTTGACAGAGGCAACCTTTCTAGGGCAATTGCTTTTGACATATCTAAGGTCTTTGATAGGGTATGGCATAAAGGTTTATTTCACAAGATCTCTAGCTATGGTATAGCTGGAAATGTCTTCTCAATTATCAAATCATTTCTTTCTGATAGGTTCATAAGAGTAGTAGTTGAGGGGCAAAATCAGAAGCTCACAGTATTAATGCTGGTGTCTCTCAGGGGTTCATCCTGGGCCCAACTCTTTTCCTGATCTACATTAATGATCTTCCAAATCATATCCTTACATCATTTGTAGATATTTATGCTGATGACACTACCATTTATGGTAGCACATCTAAGACAGTAAACGACCAAGTTCTCTCTGATTCTCTCTCCTCTGATCTTGGGCACGTGGTACAATGGGGAAAGGAGTGGCTGGTTACTTTTAATGCATCTAAAACCAAGCTTCTCTCTTTACATCTTCAACATTCTGATCCACGTCTGGCATCAATTGAAATGAATGGCTCTCATCTTGAGAAGGCCTCAAGTTTTGACAAGCTTCTGGGCTTGACCATTACTCCTGATCTTAAATGGAACACGTACATCAAATCTGTTACCAAGGCCGCTGGAAAAATGGTGGGATCTTTCAATCGATCCAGTAGATATCTCACTGCTGATGCAATTCTCTATCTATATTAGAGCCAGATACGTCCAAGGATGGAGTACTGTTGCCAAATCTGGACAGGAGCTGCTAGAAAGGACTTGTCCTGCCTTGATAGAGTTCAAAATAGATTTCGTAGCCTCGTAGGAGATGTGCTTTTCTCTTCCCTGTAACCTCTATCTCACAGAAGAGATGTTGCGAGTTTGTCTCTGATGTATCGTTATTTTCATGGAAAGTGTTCGACTGAGCTTCAGTCTATGGTCCCCCCTCGCCAAACTATCACAAGAAACACTCGTCTAGCTGAAAACACTATCAATAATTCCCCCCCTCTTTATCTGTGCCTAAACCTAAATGTAGATTCCATGAACAAAGCTTCTTTCTTAGAACTGCACGCCTGTGGAATTGTCTTCTGTTTTCCTTCTTTCCGACTGACTACAATATGGTTGTCTTCAATTCTAACGTAAATAATTCTTGATTAGCCATTCCATATAAGTTAACAAATTTACCGAATTTTCATTACTAATGATTACTATATTGTCCAATTTCTACTGTACACTCTTTAACCCTTATCCTTGAGTGCCTTCTTGGCCTTGATAATGTGGTGATGCCTGTGTAAAAAAAAAAAAATAAAAAAATAATATATATCGATTACAAAAGTAATGCAGTAATCTTAGAAATGGTCCCATATTTCTAATATCTACCTCCTCATCTTGGTATCAAAATATTAAGAAGATATTATAGATAGTAGATTATTATTATGGTTCTCAGAAAACGCATAAATGTTTTTTTTTGTTGTATATAACAATATTTCTAAAAGTTCTTTATCTTATTCTGGGCAATGAGGTGTTTAACCACAATTGTTCTCTCTGTTTTATGGAGCTCTTTTTTTTTCATAAGTGAAAGAAGAAAAAAAGGGTCAGAACTCTCAATTCGCCTCACCAACACTTCATCCGCTCCACCAACTATCATATTGTACCTGGCCAGCACAAAAGGCATTTCTCTTCCACGACCTGCTCACTTATTAACCCAAGCAGCAATAATACTATTCTTCTTGTGACGGTATCTAAATTTGCATTCATATTATCTTTGTATTGGAAGGATTCCAGGTTCGAATGCCAGTGCTTCTCTATAGCAGCATACACCACCTGTGGCGCTTGTGCCTATGACTCTCTACACCGTTATCACACCTCTCTCTGATCTCATGATCATACAGGCGACATTACGGTGGCGGTTGTTTTTATCAGGTACTCCTTCATAGAAGTGAGGTTTTTTCAGAACTGTGGGCTTCCTCAAGAGCATATACTGCCATTTCAGCCTTGTGAAAATCATTTGCCTCTGTTTCATCATCATATACTAAACTCTTTAACCCCTCTCCTAAAATGTTATGCTCTTAGAATCTTCTGACTAGAGGACACTGTAGTGGAGGTGCATGTCCTTTACAGATCAGGGCATCACATCTATCAGGATGGGCAGTGGATTAATTATCTTGGTTTCCCTGGTTGGTACTGTGGTCAGAACTTACTGTTGGTTCCATAACACCAACTCCTTTGACCCGGATTTTATAATGGTAAATAGCATTAGTTGGTGTGGTCAAATAGAAGTCACTGTGGTCATGCTGTACCATTGTAGACAGCGATTAGTATGGAACAGTGCATTCTGGTCCTGATTTGTTTCAGAGTACAGTGTCACTGCTCTATTATGTCAATCCTGGCTAGCACATATGCACAATAAAATTTAAGGTTCAGTCCCACTCATCAGTGAATTTCCTGGCTGTGGAAAGCTGTGTGATTATCCGTGAGTACCTCGTATGATGAGCCACATTAACAAAAGACAACTTCCAGTAGTGCATAATATCCATCCCCAACCATGGCCAATCGCTGCTTACCTTTAGCGTTCTCTTTTTCCAGAAAACTAATGATGGATCTATAGATAGGCATTCCATACATGTTCGTATAGTCAACTTGACTTCTGCTTTTTCATCACAGAGCAAACAAGCCTTTCTACACAAGTAGAATATGGTTCAGTTGATGACAACATTAGGAACTTCTTGGATCGTTTTCTCCGGGACACCATGTTGAGACTGTCAATCCTAGCACATATATGTCATCTCTCAGTCTTTCCAAGTCCTCACATTCTAGTTCAAATTGAGCCAAATGTTCCCTGAATTGAGACGCAGGCACAGTCTTGATCAACAAAGATATTAATATAAACCGTTGTTCTACTGACGTGATAAAAGGAGCCACGTTTAATCCAAACCTAAGACATGTCAGACAGTATCACTTCACATCAATTTCCACAGTCTGGTATGATCACAGTGTCTTATGAACTCGTACTTGGAGATACACTCTTCTGAGATCTAGCAGTGACACATTAGCTCCTAGCAGCATTTGCACATCTTAACAGTGCAATCATCCATGTTGGTGATGGATGCATTAACGAAATTGTTAAGTTGGTTGTAATCCACCATGAACCATATCTTTGTATTATTCTGCTGACCATCAAATTAACCCTTGGGTGTCTTTCTTCTGGATATGGCATGAGCCAACACTTGTCCATCTATGCCTGGAGTTCCTAATCATACTCTAGTTAGATTTTCACAGCGATTCGATATTTGGACATTCCATCGTGCAATCCTTCAGGTGTGCAGTCATCTGCCCATCCCTTGCTGTGATCCATGCCCATCTCCAATGATCAAATGTAGCATTAAAGTCAGATTCACTGATAGAGATGGCCATGTACGCGGGGACTTTCCTGTCGCTGATTCAAACTGCACACGTAGGTCCAACAATGATGCCTTCAAATGCTTCTATCACATCGATCCTCAACACAGATCAAAGCCTAGTGATTTACCACACACTACAATAACATTGATCCTGATATAGTCACTTTAGTTTGTGAAAATGGTAACTACACTCCTGACACAGCAAACACATTTAATAGTCATCACGTCCAAGTTTGTACATCAATTCACATCTTGTTAAATGCTTTTGATTCCTAATTGGGAGGGGTATGACACCAATGATTTCAACGATCGTTTTTATAATGACAAGTCATAATAACCAATCAATGAAAAGCTTCCAAAGTTACTATAAAAATTGTCGAATTTTGGATTCAATCAGTCCGCCGTTGTCTATGTCATGAACCGCATTTGATTCTTCACTACCATCTTTGTTACTGGTATCGGGACTGCACTGTTTCTTCACAGCCATCTTTGTTCAACATAACGTCTCAACACTTAACATATCTACTACTGTACTCAAACAACCTGTGTCAATTGATGCCAAGACTGCATTCCATCAACGTTAAGGGTGATTATTTCTGGGAGTGCGGAATTTATATCTTTGTGGGGAAAGTAGGCTGGAACTGATGCCTTGTCTTCTTGTTTGTTTCCTGAACGGTCCTGGGTCAAGTGTCTAATCTTGCCGCATTAGTAACAATGGGTTTCATGTCTCCAGTGTAGCTTCTTATTATGTAACCCTTTTGGCCGAATCTGTAACAGTTAACACTGGTGCTAGGGCTGCTCTTGTTAAGAATAGCAGATTTACTCACAGTTACAACCACGTAATGACTTTGGTCTTTAGCTGACTTCAGCATCCTTGCTCTCGCTATTAGGTCTTCCATAGTCAGAGTTTTAATTTTTGGTGCCTGCTAGAGTTCGATGGAGATGGCATCAAGAGACCCCATAAAAAACAGTTTGGCAAGCTTTTCCAGATCAACTCGCTCAAAGCTAGCCAATCTGATCAACCATTTGATGTTGTTTGCATAAAGGTCCACCTGCTCGCCAGCCCATCTCTTCACAATCAATTACCTATAAAATGTGAATGCACCATTTGTGAATGCCTCTTTAAACCTAGTCTCTATTTCTCGGACGTCCAGTTGGTCACTCTTACTCATCTCCAAGTAAATGGCCAATGAATCCCACTCCAGATACAATGGAAGCAGGCTCGCCACATCATCCACCTTCTGAAGTCTCGCTACCAACTTCAACTTCTTCAGCCACCTCGTCGGTAAATGGCTTCACAATATCAGTGCTGATTCATATTTTTTGCTATAATAATGGGTGAAATAGCTTGAAAACAGACAAAAATAGGGATGCGATTTCTCACTAACTTCTCTTAACTCTCAATTCGCCACACCAACTCTCAGCGTTGTATTTGGGCCAAACAAAAGGCTTTTCTCTTCTGCAAATTACTCGCTTAGCCAAGGAGCAGGAGTAATTTTTTGTCTTCTTTTTTTTTTTCAACGTTTTTTTTTTTTACTTACCTTCACTCCAAACAAGGCATATCACCGCTTGAATGCCTAAGAAAATTAACAAGATGTTGGTTTACATTGCATTTGAACTTCTGCATGTCAGTACAGTCAGAAAAGCAGGTAGCAGGAAGAGAATTCCAAAGTCTAACTGTTCAAGGGAAGAAGCTATTAAAGTATAAAGCTTTCTGGCATTTAGGAACTTCAACAGTGAAGGTGTGTGATTACTAAACGAGTTTGTTGTGGATATGTTCGTCGAGGAGGGACAAGTGCAATGAGTTCATCAAAGCACATTCCATAAAAATACTTGTAAAAAAGCAACAGAGATGCAACAGTGCGGCGATGCGATGGGACAGGGGTTGGAGCCTAGTTGACAAAGCGGGACCTATTAGATTGGAGACCCCTTTTTTGGACCCTATCCGAGAGGGAGAGACTAATAGTAGAGGCACTTGCCCGTATGCATGGGCCAATAGTGCCCTTGTACCCCTACAGGATACTCTCAGGTGTGAGTAGTTTTAAGGCACAACAGAGGGAACCCACCTTCCTTGACAATGAAATCACATAAATGAGATAACGCCCCCAAAATGTCACACAAAATCCGTTCTTTTATGCTGCCACCTCTAACCCCGACAACGCTTAAATTTGCATTCACATTATTTTTGTGTTGCAAGGTTTCCAGGTTTCAGTGTCAGTGCTTGTTTACAGCGGACATACGCCAACCATGAACGCTTATTACTACGACTCTCCACGCCGTTATCACAATAAGATATACTACTTTACTGTAGTAATACTGTATTATATTTGTGATTCCCGGACAACGTCAATACTTTTTCTTGTATAAGCATGCTCTATTTATTGTATTGATCACTGTAGCCATAAGATAACATTTCTTTCCATTTATTATTTAACGAGTACAATGATATATTGTTATATGGGTTTGATTCTTGAAAGCAATAACTTAATTTCAAGTATAAACAAACATGAGCAAATATCGATCGACTGCTTCTCCAAATTCCTTTATGGATTACTTTGCTGGTATTTGTTGAAATATTACGAGAGAAGGCACATTTGGATTATGAGGCAAAGTAAAAAAAAAACAAAAGATTAAATTAAAAAAAAAAGTCAGTTATCTCCATATCTAGAAGTTTATAGACAATGGAAATTGTGTTCAGTGGAAGGTGGAGTTGGTGTGCGATTTAAGCCAATGCTTCAAGCTAAATAAGAAATGTGACAGCAAGAAGAAAGTGAAGGTAAAAAAGAAGCGGGGTGGGGGCGGGAGTTTGAATTGGTAGGCCTCTTCTTCTTCTTCTTCTTCTTCTTCTTCTTCTTCTTGTGTAATGCTGGATTAGTTACTAATAACCAAGTCAAGTGCATTGCTGCTCACTGATAAGTCACTAGCAAAGGCGGCCACTCAACTATGTCAAAGAATTCGTTCTTGCTTCGAAGATTTATTTGGTTCGAGATTTCAACGAAACAGATTTGACCTGCGAATAAAACCAAACCAGTTCGAAAAAAAAGAAAAAAGATTCTGTTTTCTTCTTTAAATTTTATTCCTTTCAACTGATTTCACGTCTTCACTCATTCTTTTATCTAGTCGTTCATTTCCTTCATTTTTTTTTCGTTTTTTCTTTGTTTGTTACTCTCAACATTTTTTTTTTTAATTTCGTTTATTTCTGTTTTTTTTGTTTGTTGATTCTCACGGGTTGTCTGTTTTTTTTTCTTTCTTTTTTTTTTTTCTTCAACAATTTGCCCCTTTTTTGTTTATATTCGAGATAACACGCGTTTTTCTTGAAGATTCCCCTTTTTAGATACGTCTTCGCATCTCTCTGAAAAGCTCTGCCGGCCGGTTGTACTTTTATTATTATTTATTTATTTTTTTTTTTACGACGGATTCACCGCTTATGAATGCCAAAGGCCGCGATGATAAGATTTAATGAATGTCGGGTAGTCAGTGCAACGACACTGATAATCAATAGTGGTGGTAATTGGGTAGAATTTAATTATTTAAGAGGATGGCTCAACAAGAACTTGTTTACATTGGACTTGAAAGTTACCATGTTGTACAGTGCTAGGAAAGAAACGGTACTTGTACAGCTTAATCAAGACATTAAAAAAAAAAAAAAAATATCGAAAAAAAAAATTATACTGTACGTATCTGTTTGGACTGAAATTCTCCGAAAAAAAAAAATCACTTAATTTGATCGAGTATTTAAAAAAAAAAAAAATTTACAGCGGAAAAACACGTTTTTATGACAGCGCATTTTTATGACAGGTATTCGTGTTTGAATTTTTAGAACACGCCACGGGGAGATAACTCGGTATAAATGTCGACACCTCTTCCCTATAATAAATCATAGCTTTTCTTGCTACAAATCGAAACATAGCTATCTTTTGATCGGTATAATAACAAATTGTTTTTTCGCTGTAAAAAAAAATAAAAAAAAAATAATAATAATAATAAATAGATAAAAATCTACTTGATCAAATTAAGTGAATTTTTTTCGGAGAACTTCATTCCATAACGGATACGTACAATATAACCTTTTTTCGATATTTTAATTTTTTAATGCCTTGATTAAACTGTACAAGTACCAAAGAAACTTTGTTCATGGAATTTGCGTTTAATGTTAAGCACAGATAGAGAATAGGGAAAATTGTTGACATTGATTGTAGAAAGACGAGTGTTTGCTGTAAATGTTTTACGGGAGGGAGGGTCATAGATTGAAGTTCAGTTGACAATCTGCCATGAAAATAACGATAAAGCAGAGAAACACTCGCAATGTCTCTTCTGTGAAAAAGGGGCCGTAAGAAGGAGAAAAAGAGCATTACATATTAAATTTTGAAATGGCATTTTAATCGCTAGGCGTGCAGATTGAATGGACGCCTTTTATTTTAAAGGCGTCCAAGTACCTTGAAAAACAAAGGTTTTAACGTGTTGCTCAATTGGCTCATTTAATCAAGTAGAAAGCTGGGAATCATATCAGAAATCTCAATTAGAAAATTAAGCTAACGTGTTCAGGAAGGTACGTCATCATAGCAAGTCTACTTTGTAAAATCAGTTAGTCTGATTTTTCTCTTGTTTCTGAATTGTTAGAGACGGGGGTATTTGGGGCAGCTGAATACCTATTATGGGAGAGTGGTTGGATGGAAACAACCAAGGTATTATACTTACGTTTGTTTCTGAATTGTGAACGAGAGCGAACGCTTCCGTTTGAAATAATATTTACATCGATAAACACGCATACTGAATAGACGCATCTGATTTCAGATACATCCAATCACTTTTGAAATAGACTTTTCGCGTATTGGTCAGTCGCTTACGCTTCCATTTAAGACAATATTTGTATCGCTAAAGCTCCAAATTAAATGGACACAAATAATCTCAGATGGAAGTAAGCGCCTTTAATAAAACGTTCACGTGTTGGTCGATCGGTCACCAACCTGTTTAAAATAGTATTATCACGGATGGACGTACATATTCAATGGGCGCATCTTATTTCACATACTCATAAGCATATATCTAAAAAAATGTCACGTGTTGATGGATTGGTCACGCTACCGGTTGAAACAATATTGGCGCTTAGCCAGTTTTATCTCAATAGTAAAAAATTATAATTGCTCAAAAATTTTAATATGTACGCATCTGTCAAAAAAGGCTACACCAAAGTTTGCGCAAATTAGTTCAGGCGTTTTTATTTTTATGAAATCAAATTTGATCGCCAAACAATTTCTATTTGGTACTAATGACTGTGCGGCATTTAAACTTTAAATTATGTAAGCAGAAAATCGTCGACGAGAGATTTCGCCATTAAAATGTGTGTTTTCTTATTTTAAAATACTTGATGAGTTTGCATAAATGTTGGCGTACTGTATTTTAAAAACTTAACCCGTAAGCACATAAAGTTTTTCGCGCGATTTTGTTTATTTTTTTTATTTAGGAGCATTTTTAATATTAAGGTAAAAACTGTATAAGTACCACAATATTTGCATTGCTGAACGCAAAAGAAAGAAAACGAATAAATGTTTCCTGAACATTGCTAAAAATATGAAATTTCCACATATAATAAATTAAATTGAATAAAAGAAATGATGCTTTTGTCTAAAAAATAATTAAACTTCATAATAAACGCGGATCGAGGAGATGATATTGTCGAAAAATACTTTTGCTTTCTCTATAAACTACACCGCTTAGTGCAACACACTTTCAAAGCACCGGAATTCATTTGTACGGGTAAATATTCGCCTTGTTTTATTTGGATTATTCAGACTACTGTTCTCATCTTGAGTGTCATTCAACGTTTCTATCGATGCAACTTACAACTTTCTTTAGGATTTTCTTGTCCAACCCGAAAATCTTTCTGCCGAACTCGGAAATCCTTCCGCAAAATCTTGTAAAATGTTACACTCTTCTGGAGGGTGAAGATTCAGTCCTCAGTGCGGGTGACACTCAAAATACAATTGGGAATTGCTTATGACTTTTACCCAATTCGGCTGACAACACTACCCCCGTGGATTAAATAAAGGGTTCTATTCGAAATTCTTAAGTTCGACAGAAAGATTTCCGAGTTTGGCAAGATACGCTTGAAGAAGCTTGGACGTTACATCGCCCGAAACGTTTTGCGAATAATACTTCGGATGAGAACAGTAGTCCGAATAATCCAAACAATATGAATTATCCTTATCCAAAAACCCAGAAACAAAATATGCGCTTGTATCATTAAACCTGTAACTTGAAAGGACCCATTTTATAGCATATCTAAAAGATATTTTACGTGTTGGTCCATCGGTCAATCTTCTGTTAAAGTTAGTATCTGCATCGTTTAAGAAACTTCACCCGTTGTTCAATTAGTCAGGCTTCAGTTTTTAACAGTATAACCGTTCTTTTTCGTTATATTAGCAAATCCGACAGTAAGAAAAAAATGAGGTTCCATTAAAACAAAAAACAATGATAACTACTTACTTTTTATATCAATTTAAACAAAAAGCAATGTTATCTACGTAATTCTCATGTCGCGATTAGTTAAATATTACTTCATAATTACATGAAACATGTACTTTGACAAGTAGATGATTGCGTGACATCCACCATTAATTGTAACAAAACGAACTGAGTTACTTCCCCTGACGTGATGCTCTTTAATTATGTCTAAATTTGAAAGTTATTTCGAAAACTATTTTCATTAATAATTAATTTTTCTATCTCATCGTTTTTCGTAATTTTTGGATATGTTTCTAAATTTGACGTACCGATTAAGTAGATGCCATTGGTTTTACTTGAAATTCAATATTTCGATTTTCCAATTTCGTTATTATAGCGAAGAAGTGTCATATAGTCATTGTTAAACGCACAGGTTGATTGGACGTATATTGCCAATGGCCGTTCTTGGTTTTATGAGTTGTGGCTTTAATTATTTTCTCGCATCTTTGATTTCGATTCTGAAACATGTTTTTTTTTAAAGTTTACCAATTTTTTATGTCATTCTCTTTTCTTATGTTTACAAGCAATAAAAAAAGACTTTTAAGAGCTGCGTTTTTTTTATTTTCATTTTTATTTTTATTCTCCTTACAATTTTATTTGTGCCGATCAATCTTTGGGGTCCAATATCTCTCCAGGTTTCTAATCGGTTTCTCTTCCAGGCTTTATTTATCTTTCTACTTATTCATTCCATTTTTTTTTCTTGTAGTTCTAATCGTTTCGTTTCAACCTTTTTCGTCTCTTCTCATTTCATCTACTACATTCCATTTTATTGCTTTTTGATTTTCCTCTCCAGGTTTTCATTTTTGTTTTCGTAATGCTTTCCTTCCTTGTTCAAGTTTTCGTTTTCCACTGCTTTGATCATTCCGGTTTTTCTAACACCCTTTCGTCGCTTTTCTTTTTTTTCTTTTTTCTTTTTCTTTTTTTATTCTAACAACCTTTCGTTGATTTCATTTATTTTTATGAATTCGTATTATTTTCGTCTTTCACTAATGAAATTTCATTCGATCATCTTTCACTAGCTATTTGCCCATTTCTCATTCCATATTTTTCATGTTTATTTTTCCATTAGCTCAACCCTTTCGTTGTCTTTCAATCATTTTTTTTTTATTTTATTTTCCTTTTCATGTTTTCTGTTTGGATTCAATGGTTCTTTCGTGTTTTTCATTAAATTTCACCTCTTTCACACTCTCTCCACCCGCTCTCTCTCTCTCTCTCTCTCTCTTTGTAGCTTCCTTTTTCCCACACCTTCTATCTTTCTTTTGAAACTATTTTTTATTTTTCCTTTACTTTTCGTTTCATTTCTTTTCTATTGCCTTCTGGTGCTAACTGACTAGGTCACCTGAAGATACAGCTTCCTGACAAAAAAAAGTGCACCAAATATTGATGTTATAGGTTTTCCTTCCCTTTGCAATACTCACTCATGTTCTACAAAACCCAAAAACAAATACAGAAATTTTCTTTTAGAAACCAAACCAAACCAAACACTATGAATAAATATTTAAATATAAAAAACTTGAAACATTACATTTTATTTCACCAAAAATGACCGTATTTGGCATAAATAACAAAAAACAAAGTGTTGATATGATGTAAAATAAAACAAAAAAAGACAACAACAAAAAAAACAAATAAAACAAACCAAACCAAACCAAACACCATAAAGAAATATTTGAAAATATAAAGAATTTGAAACAAAATATTTTACTAAAATAAATGGATTCGGCATTAAGTAACCTGAAAAGGGTTGATATGCCGTAAAACAAACCATCCAAACCAAACACCATTTATAAATATTTGAAAATATAAAGAACTTGATAGTGGTTGTAGTTAGTCGAGAGATTTTGTGAAAGTTTGTCAAGGTGGACCATGGATTGGAGCCATGAAAAAGTAGAGACAGGTTCGCAACGTCTTTTCTGTGGCAAAAGAGGTTGCAAGAAAGAGTCGGTGCAAAAGTTTTTACCGGTTCGTAAAAGGTCATTTTATAACTTTTTCGTTCAAATTATTAAAGCACCATTCACAATGCTTCTACAATATTCTCACCCAGGTTGACCTGAAAATGACCTTTTTTTTTACTCAACAGAAAGGAAGTCATCTTCCATCATGTTAATGCTTGACTTCACACACCACATACTGACCAACGATCTCCTAGGTGAATTTGTTTTTAAACTCTGCCCTATCTTGTATATTTTTCCTGACCTATCTCCCTCGGATTATCACTTATTTAAATATTACAAAACTATTTACATGGCATAAAGTAAACATCACGAGACGAGATTGAACATGATTTAGAATCATTTTTCACGTCAAAACCTAAAGGACTTTAGAAGCGAGGCATTTAGAAGCTCGTTGACAGAAGGAATTAAGAGAGAGAAAGAGTCGTTATTTTTATGAATAAAGATATTCAAAGCACATATCGATCCCTCAACAAAAAGAGGGTAGGCCTGTAAATTCACCCTTGTCCGTTCGTCTGTCCGCACTTTTCATCATAACTACACCTTAGAATTATTAAAAAACTTTGCACAAACATTAAACATGATATGAGTAAAACAAGTAACGAAAAGGATTTTCCGGGAAAACTCCGGTTGTTCCCCTAGGGGCGTCTTTCGGGTTAAAATGGCTAAAATTGACTCTTTTGTGCTTATTAAAAAAATTGATACCTTGGATTTTTATAAAACTTTCTGAAAAGTTGTAACAAACTGATTTCTATATATTTTTGTTTGTCTATACTTCGCGATAACTCTTGGGTGTTCTCCACGGGCTCTTTTAGGGCTAATTAAAAACACTCAATTTTGGGGACTATTTTACCATATTTGTCCAAAATTTCTGTGTTTAACAATTTTGCATGAAGTTGAACTCAAATTTAAATATGTTAAGGCCTTGGGGACTTTTGGGGCTAAATGAAAGGGGGGGGCAAATGATGGACTCAGTCATTTCTTTTTTTGCATGATGCAAAACTCAAATTTACATATGTTAAGGCCTAAAACTGCAGTCATTTTCTAATGCCTCGTTCACTGCATGCTTCACATGTTTGTTTGTTTTTTATTTTCAAGATGAAATTTTAAATCGTCAAAAACTGTTGCACCGACTTAATAGTTTCTCTTAGCTGTCAAGCTATCCACTTGCTAGTATTAAATATTAAATATAAAAAAAGCAAATTAGTCACAATGAGTATGTAAAGAAAACGAACTAATGTTTTAAACTAATTTCTTAGCTGTATTTATTAAAAAAAAACAAGTTATGTCGGTAAAGAGTAATGATTGCTACTACTTTGACAAGATTTAGAAATCGTCAAAATAAGATCTTCATTGAATATTGAAGAACCTGAACTCGCAGAAGTGTGAATAAAATTCTTCGACGCATCTGCCAGAACAAAGAAATTATGAACCACCAAAGCACCTGGAGGAGAGAAACACATCACAAACCTATTTTTAGCCAGCGCAGGCTGCGAAGCCATTAGGAAAATTTCATTAATGACATACCTGACTGAAATCGAAAAGCTGACATTTAACGAAATCAAAGAAATTATGGTGAGATATATTCGATCGCGAAAAACTTTGGTCAAAGCTGAACGAAGCAAAATTTTTGGCACTAAAACAAGAATTCGATGAACCTATCATGAAATATCGACGCAGGTTAAGAGACACCCACAGATACCATGAATTTGATCGCTTTGGACAAGAAGACATGACCGTCAAAAATGAATTATTTTAACTCAGTTCAATAAAAGATTCATTTCACAAAAATATTTAAAAAAATAATCGTAAAGCAATCACAAATTAAACAAATGTCTTAAGACGCGTGGGTGCAAGTCTGGAGTTCAACTTAATTACAAAAATAATAAAAATACAAGAAAAAATATTTATGATGTACTTACCTGTCACGGAATAAAAAGGTCATGTTCTAAAAATCACGTAAATTGATTAGTTTTTTTTGTTTTAAACGAAGAAAATCTAATTTTATAAGGAAACGAGACGTGATTTCATCCGCCATATTTAAAATTCATAACTGGTTACCTCCCCCTTAAAACCTCTCCAGAAATAAGAGATCAATATCAGTCTTGTAATAGTTACGATATACTATTAATCGATAAAAATCTTAAAATTTTATTTTTATTTTTAAAAATACTTAATCAATATACGTGAAACGTCTTGGTATTTCTTTCTCGTTAAACTTGTGGAAAGACTGAGTTCATAATATTTGATCCATTGCCTTTTTCTGCGTCTTGAAAAGTTGGTCCCTCTACAACTCTAAACACTTTCGCATACTTGAGCCTATTTTATATTTTATATCTACACATCTACTATCAGACCATGTGTGGAGTACAAGTAAGTCTCTGTACTGTTTGAGAGTTCTGGACAAGGTGCAGAAACGGATCTGTAATTTGATTGGCCCCCGTGCTTTCTTCTAATTTACAACCCCCCTCTCTCTCTCTCTCTCTCTCTCTCTCTCTTCCTCACTCCCTCCCTCAAAGATGTAATATTGTTAGTCTCGTTTTTTTTATTTATAAATACTATAAAAATTATGTGTTCTTCAGGCTTGTTAGATTTATTCCTTGATTTCTTTTCTCCGGCTTGTTTAACTCATTAGTGTAGTGGCTTCCACGAATTCGCTATTTTGATGCCTCATTGTAATACAGCATTTAATTCCAGTAGTTTCTTTTCAAACTTTTGAAACTCTTGTTTTCCTCCTATCTATAGCTGTGGTCTTCTCAAGAGTAAAGCCAATAGACATCCTCTGTCTTTCCGATAATCATCTTTCATTCTTGTTATCTCTTTACATCAAATAGTTTCACGCCTTGTCTTATGCGATTTCCATTATATATATATATATATATATATATATATATATATATATATATATATATATATATATATAACTTTCACAAGAAACACTCGTCTAGCTGTACACACTATCAATAATTCCCCCCACTCTTTATCTGTGCCTAAACCTAAACGTAGATTCCATGAACAAAGCTGCTTTCTTAGAACTGCACGCCTGTGGAATTGTCTTCCGTTTTCCTGCTTTCCGGCTGACTACAATATGGTTGTGTTCAAGTCTAACGTAAATAAATTCTTGATGAGCCGTTCTATATAAGTTATCAAATTTACCAAATTTTCATTACTAATGATTACTATATTGTCCAATGTCTACTGTACACTCTTTAACCCTTATCCTTGAGTGGCCTCTTGGCCTTGATAAGTGGTGATGCCTATGTAAAAAAAACATATATATATATATATATATATATATATATCTGTGGAAATCTACTTTCTTTCTTTATAATATATGCACATCCCTATTTAAGAAGCTCAACATAATTACAGAGCAATATAGCGAATGAATGACAAAAGTCTATATTATAAAGTTCATGATGTTGACCATCTTATAATTTATTCCTTTAATTCGGTTGACGCTTAACATTCCTGTCAGTATCTGTTTCGTAGCACAAAATCAATCACTTAATTATTATATCAATTAGTGAATCTATTTTGTCCTTTACTCACCAGAAGAAATAGCAGCAATCAATCCATCAAAAGGAAATAAAGTGAGTTTTGACATGATTAAAATCCGAAAATTTCTTCTGATGAGTTAAGGGCAAAATAGATTCACTAATTGATATAATAATATTATAATAATTAAGTGATTGATTTTGTGCTACGAAACAGATACTGTCAAGAATTGTAAATGTCAACGGAATTAAGGAATGAATTATAAGATGGTCAACATCATGAACTTTAGAATGTAGTCTTTTGTTATATATATATATATATATATATATATATATATATATATATATATATAGAGAGAGAGAGAGAGAGAGAGAGAATTTATTTATACAAACATTGATGGCTACCTATGTGCATGCATGTTTCTGTAATCACCCATATTGGGGAGATTACGTTTTCAGGCCACGAATAATCTTCGAATACTTCGAATAATATATATATATATATATGTATATATATGTATATATATATATATATATATATATATATATATATATAATAAAAGAACTAGAAAAATACATAATGCAAAACACTGAAAGGATAATTATGGCAGCGAGAGACACCGAAAAAAAAACAACAAAACAGAAAACAGAGAGACAAACGACAAAACGATAAAAGAGAAATGGGAAGAGAAACAACTCCACGGAAGATTCATAAGAATGACAAAAGATGAGAATAACGAAAACACCTGGACATGGATGCGAAAAGGACATATAAACCGAGAAACTGAATCTCTAATAACTGCAGCACAAGATAACTCGATAAGAACCAACCATATCAAAGCAAGGATCGATAAAACACAAGAAAACAGCAAATGCAGACTATGTGGACAAAGAGACGAAACGATTAACCATATGTAAGTGAATGCAGCAAACTGGCCCAAAAGGAATACAAAAACAGGCATGACTAAGTGAGGAGTACGGTACACTGGAAATTATGCAAACGACTGCATTTTGAGCGTACAGACAAATGGTACAAGCATAAACCCGCAACAGCACTCGAAAACGAGAACCACAAAATCCTATGGGACATGGACATACAGACGGATAAACCCATCCAAGCAAGAAGACCAGATGTCGTAATAATTAACAAAAAAAAAAAAATCCTGTCAAATCGTAGACTTTTCTGTCCCAGCTGACAACAGGGTAAGTATGAAAGAAAAGGAGAAACGAAGCAAATACACAGAGCTAGCCAGAGAGTTAAAAGGGATTTGGATGATGAAGAAAATCCAAATAGTACCGATAATAGTAAGAGCACTAGGAACAATGCAGAAATTGGAATCAGAGGAATAACTGCAAAAAATACAACGCCTAATGATAAAGAAAACGGCGGAAATATTAAGGAAAACACTAGAATGTGGGGAATGACACAAGACAATATAACAAAGAAGCGTTACAGGGAATAAAGAACGCCAAAGCTGCATATCAACAAGTTCTACACCACCATCATGCATCCCCCATTGTCTCATCACCGTCGCCCCCCCCAATAGAAAAGTGATACCAAAGAGCCGAGAAGGGCCAAGGAGGATGGAAAGACCGAGGAGAGAGCGCTGGCCAGACCTCCGCTGGACACTCAAATTTCAGTACAAACCAATGGCCACTACCAGCGAGAAATCAATTGTATGACGCAGATTTATTTGCAAATGCTATCGAAGGAGGTGGAGAGAGCTGGACGTCTGGGGAGACTTCTTGTCACTCAGCTTCCAGAGAATATCACAGGTCTCAAAACCGATCGTTTGTTGACTTGTGTGAAAGCTCCATGTGAGCCAATAATAATAATAATAATAATAATAATAATAATAATAATAATAATAATAATAAAATGCCGGACGATTACTCTATTCAGGGGTTTTATTCAAACGACTGTTTTCAAATATGAAGTATATCCCTTTAGCTCCCAGGTAATGTTGGGTATCCAGGATAGAAATAATAACGATCCATATTTCTATCCTGAATACTCGACACTAACTGGAAGCTAAAATATTTGAAAACTTGTTTCAATAAAGCTTACTGAACAGACAGATCGTCGATAATTTTGTTTCTTCCT
Organism: Euprymna scolopes; assembly: GCF_053919585.1. NCBI lineage: Eukaryota > Metazoa > Mollusca > Cephalopoda > Sepiida > Sepiolidae > Euprymna > Euprymna scolopes. The sequence continues at coordinate 125,135,556 of NC_136490.1, read as the reverse complement.
TTCTATTTTAAAATCACACACACACACACACACACACACACACACACACACACACACACACACATATATATATATTTGATTTGATGTTGCCGTATTTTTAGCGATATTAGCAGCCTCGAAACGTTGTTATTTTTTTCGCTATCTTAGCGTTCCTTTTGAGCTATAAGTTTTTTTCTTTTGAAATACATATGGTCTGGGGTTCTATTCCTAGAGAAAGACAGCCAAGCTACGCTGAAGACAGGTAGGATCTCGAAACATGTATGTCTGTAGATTACTGTTTTTAAAAATAAAAAAAATAATATTTACGTCCAAATAAAATATGAGCGATTTTCTAAATAAAAAGATCTTCAAGGTGAAGAGGCTACTTAACCGCATTATCGTATGAAAAAAACAACAACAAGGAATCTACATATATATATATATATATATATATATATATATATATATATATATATATATATATATATATATATATATATACAGTAGAATCCCGGGATACGGTGAACCTAGGATACGTTTTTTTCAGGTTACGATGTGGAATACGATGTTTTCCGGTCCCTGGTTACGGTATTTGCCCCGCCTTACGGTGTTACTTATAATGTTATTTGATTATATACATGTGTATTATATTCTGTACTGTATCTGTATTTTGTTACCAATTTTTAATGCCGTATTCCGGGTTCTAATATATATATATATATATATATATATATATATATATATATATATATATATATATATATATATACATATATGAATGAATGTGTCGCCTTATTTTTATGCGACGTATTTCAATATATTTATTTATTAAATATTACTACTTGCATGAAAGGAATATCCATGGACATACATGTTTCTAGCTCTCAACCGTCATGAGTAAGGGTGATTGCGAGGATCGAACTCATGACCAGTAGTCTGGCGCTCTATCAAATGAGGTACGATGATGACTCACCACTTGAATGCACGGTTTTTTATCACTTTTAAATTTAAGATTTTTGTTATGTATATATCTATATACAGAGAGAGAGAGAGAGAGAGAGAGAGAGGGAGAGAGAGAGATAGAGAGAGAAAGAGAAGCAAGGAGATACAGGTACAGAGAGAGAGAGAGAGAAAGAGAGAGAGAGAGAGAGAGAGAGTAACTAAGGTGAGAATAGTAGTCCAAACAATGCGAGTATTACAAATTATCAATCCTCATCACAAAAATTCCGAAACAGACTCGTTGATTTTGTTACGATTAATACTTTTTGTAGAACTATTTTTCTGGTGAGAAAGATGTTTCCATTGCTACTGATTCGATTTTGATTGAGTCTGGAAATTATAACCTAAATTTCTCATATCTTTTTTTTTAAATCTTTTATTTCAATGCTGTTGTTTGACTAAGCCTAATGCAGTCACTGACCGAAAATTCTGTGCACTGCCATTGATGTAGATAGCAAGAGGAACTATTGAGTCCACCGAATTGTGAAAGTGTGCTTGCATATATGCATGCATGTGTATGTGCATTATTATTTGTTCATAAAAGTAAACTTAATACTTCAGTGTGGAAGCACTTATGTACATTCTCAGACAACAAGCTGTTAAGAACCCTTTATGTATTACTAGCGTTGCCTGGTCGTAAAATACGCTTAAATATGGTATTTTAATTGAGGAAGGTTGCGTATTTATTATTATAGAGCCAATTCTCTGTTGACTATATATGATATTGTTCCTAATATAAAGTATTAATCTCAAAAGTAAATGCATATATATATATATATATATATATATATATATATATATATATATATATATATATATATATATATATATAACTTGGGTGCCATCAGCTAGAATCGAAACCAAAAATTTAATACTCTAACCTTAGTTGTTACCGTTTGAGCTATCGGCAAGCAACTAAAAAGTAATTAAAAATGGATTGACTTAAATGTATAAATCTATATACTTGGGCATGCGTAGAAGAACACTTTAAGTCGACTTTCGCCTGCCGAGTGTCCTTTTTTTTAGTATTGACGTCTTAGCAGCTATTTTTAACAGTTAAAAACTCATAAAAGAATGGTCCACAAAAATGCAATTATTTGACCCGCCTTTCACCGCTCTGCGACTCTCTCTCTCTCTCTCTCTCTCTCTCTCTCTATATATATATATATATATATATATATATATATATATATATATATATATATATATAAATTTATAAATTATTATATATAAAAATATTGAATTATATATATATATATATATATATATATATATAAATTTATAAATTATTATATATAAAAATATTTAAAAATTTGTACGTGGGGGGTCATCGGATTTTTATGTTTGTCAACTGTTTTACAAATGCGTATGCGTGAATCGTTGAAATGACATTTGTTGAAATTAAAAATAAGTAGATTTGAAACACGTTTTAAAGTACGTGTCAAGTTGGCCTAATTGTTATCGTACCTGACTCATTGTCTTTAGGTGTTTATTTCAATCTCAGCTCGAGTATTTTTTTTTTACTTAAAATAGCTGTTTAGAAAAAAAAAACATAATACTCGCATACACATGTCTCAGTTTCTTTCCGTTTTTCACTTCATCTTTTAAAAAAAAAACTTTGATGTTACGTTTAACATCTTGGGTATTTATGTTTATAATAAATAAGAATTCTGCATTAATTAAAATATAATATTATTTTATAACCGCTATAAATAAATAAAATAAAATAAAAAAAATAGTATTATCATCGGTATTATAATAATATTTTTTTCCGTTTAACAGTTGCTATTTTTTGTTTCTCAGTTGACCTGATATCGTATTTCTGTTCTCTGTTAACGGTATTCTTGTGGTTTGTTTTATTTTTTTGCAAAGGAGAATATTATTCTCGAAATTATCAAAGACATTTTCCATCCTGATTATATTAAACAGTGAGCCCATTGAAAAATAAACAGATATATGAAGATTACGTCCATACTTCCGGTCATTTCAACACCCAGGTATTCTACATTGCTAGTAGCTTTCTTATACATGCACATATTCGTTTACCAGCAATGCTTCAAGCAAACTACCTTTCCATTATATATAATCGTTTTTTATTGTGAAATCATGTATAATTATCTTCACTATCAAACAGCGCTACAGATAACACAAGCTATGAAAGCCACAGACCAGAAGTCCTAGACTCGAGTTTCGCCCTCCTTTGGACTTAGAACTTATCTAAACTTAGGATTAAAAACACCGAGACATTTGAATGCGAGACGAGTACCCTCTCACTCGAGAACTCACAACACATACAAGAAAAGTCCGAATGTGAACTCACAACACATAGAAAAGTCCGAATGAGAACTCACAACACATAAAAGAGAAGTCCGAATGTGAAATAAAAGGAGAGCAAAATCGAGTGTAGGGCTTCCGGTCTGGAGCATTTATGGTTCTGTTGGTTGCGGCGTTGTTTGACGAAATAATTATATATTATTTCAATAAATCTAATATTAATTTGTTCGTTAGTTTACCTTGTTGGGTGACATCGTCCTGGTGAGTGAAATATTCTACCTTCCAGAAAATATCTGCACACTTACGGTAATCGGGGAATAAATAACCACTATAAAGTTAAAGATATAGAGATTTATGATGAATCGGAATCAGTAATCGTAAAAAAATCGGAAATTTACTATGGAATTAGTAATTGTAAAATAAAAAATAAAATAACTTGTTGGTTTCAAATGCTGACATTCAAACAGGACCAAGCTTAGTGCGTTCAACTGTTATCAGTATATACGCATTTGTATAAACAGTTTATTTTAACAGGATATTAATGCACCGTGTAATCGGGATTTACCACAAAATTTCATACTAAGTATCTCATTAAATGTGTTTTACAGAAAATAGAGCGTTATTACATCATAGGAAATGCATATTTTGCTTTATGCTTAGAATCTGCTATTCTTTTTACCTCTTAAATGAAGAACGTTGTTGTTTTCGGATCCTTTTCCATTTCATTTATCAGGAACAATTAATAGAATACAGAAACCATTTAAATTGGCAAATCTCACTTCAATATGGCGAAATAGAAGTATATGAAAGTTTAATCATATTTAGTATTGCTTACTCTTCAGCTATTGGGTGCAAATTATACAGACAAAGACTGGCCTTTTATTTGTTAATATATTACTATTTATCAAGGCCAAAACCCACTCGAGGATAAAGGTTAATGAGATTGATAGATTGTCAATAATCTGTATATTAATAGAACAGCGTGTGTTACGCTTACATCCGAGTGACTGTCGTTGAATTATGAACTCCCATTTCTTGTAATATATGATTTTACCTAGAATTCTTCATAAGTTTTGGTTTCAATTTCGATCATAGGTGATGGCACTTAAGTCATCTATTTTTTATGAATAATTTACCGAGACTTCTTCGGTTTCGATCATAGCTGAATGAACATAAGTTATATATATCTATATATATTCATAAATTTCGGTTTCGGTTTCGATTCAAGCTGATGCACCCAAGTCATATGGATATATTTTATTTATTTTTAAAATCGCAACTTTATAATAAACTTGGAAACTGCTTCTGTGGTACCAGTATTCAAGAATTCTGGCGAAAGAACTAACCCATTAAATTATTGGCCCATTAGTCTCCTCCCACTTTTTGCCAAAATATTTGAGACCTTAATAAACCATGCTCTAGTTCATCACCTTACAGATGCTAAACTTCTGACTGACCAACAATATGGATTTAGACAAGCCCGTTCCACAGCAGACATCCTAACTGTAATCTCTGAACGTATATACCATTCACTGGACAAAGCGGGCGAGGGCAGAGCAGTAGCTCTAAATATATCTAAGGCTTTTGACAGGGTATGGCATGAGGGTCTCCTCAGGAAAATTAGATCATACGGTATCACTGGTAGAATACTTAACATAATTAAATCCTTCTTAGATAAGAGAAAAATCCAGATTGTTCTCGACGGTCGTACATCTAAACAATATGATATAAATGCGGGAGTGCCCCAGGGGTCTATCCTTGGACCTCTACTGTTCCTGATATTCATAAATGACCTCTCCAACAAAATTGCCTCTGAGATGGGTATATATGCTGATGACCCCACACTCTATAACAGGCATGACAGGAAAACAAATGAACACATATCTAAAGAAATGGCAAAAACACTAGAGGATGACCTCCAATCCGTAGTGGAATGGGGGACAAAAATGGATGGTCACGTTCAATGCTGCCAAGACTAAACTAGTTTCATTCAATAATTACAAGAAAACCTTCTCTACCATCTATAGCAATGGCCAACGACTCTTTATCTGAGAGTACATCTTTCAAACTCCTTGGCCTAACGTTCACAGGAAACATGAGTTGGAACAATTACATTGAAGGCATTGCCAGGGCGGCTGCAAGGAAGGTGCGCTCTCTCTACCGTGCTAGAAAACTACTAACACCCGAAAGTATCATGTACCTCTATAAGGCCACCATTCGCCCATGTATAGAGTATTGCTGTCATATTTGGGCTGGTGCAGCAGCTACTCGTCTCTCGCTCCTTGACAAGGTTCAAAAGAGAGTCGCAAATCTGATAGGCCCTGAACTTCAGCCTCTGTCTCATCGACGAAACGTTGCATCCCTCTGCCTGTTCTATAAGTATTTTAATGGTGAATGCTCTAACGAACTGCAAGAACTTGTGCCCCCACAACGTTAACACCCTCGACAGACCCGACAGGCTGCAAAATCTCACCCCCACACTGTAGAGATCCCTAGATGTAAAAGATCTTCCTACTCTAGTAGTTTCTTCCCCAGAACCGCTAGTCTTTG
>NC_136490.1:124887254-125124754 GCF_053919585.1 Euprymna scolopes | reverse complement strand
AAATGGACTTTTCTATTGGCTGGCATACCTATATTTTAAATAGCATATTCTGTGGTTTGTCATACCTTAGTTATAAAAAGAATTTTCTTTGATCTGTCTTACCAAAGTTTAAAATATCATTTTCTGTGGTCTGTTATACTTAAGTTTGAAATAGCATTTACTTTTGTTTGTCATACTTAAGCTTGAAATAGCGTTTACCATGGTCCGTTTTACTAAAGTTTGAAATGACATTTTCTGTTGCACTTTCATACATAGGTTTAAAATAGCATTTTCTGTAATTTTTTATTCCTAAGTTTTAAATAGAATTTTGTTTGTCTGTCATACCTAAGTTTGAAACAAGATTTTCTGTGATCTGTAATACCTTTTAGGCATGGTCTGCATTAGTAGCGTCTTACATCGAAATGGTGATATGCCTTGCTTGGGGTGAATGTAAGTAAAAAATATAAAGGGTCAGAAAGTGGGATTGAAAAGTCAGTATCCTGAGGGGGGGCACTCTTCCCCGCAATAAGTGTTTAGACAGCCTCATTGGCAAGGGCGCCTCAGGTGATTAACAATAAACTAACCTCTTCTCAAAGAGAGAAGGCAAAACTGTGGAGAGTGGAGCTCCTAGAACTGCACAGGACTCGATCAACAGAGAATGAACTAATCTCTGCTGATTTTAGTGTTGAGGTAAAAATCCCAGCGTTCAGCATCAGAACAGACACTACACCTTCTTCCTAGCCAAAAGGCCAAGGAAGTATGTTATCTATAGTCATTTTTATTTTGACAATTTTGTGGGTTCTTTTTCTTTTAATTACGTTACATTTTACTTTGTCATTATTTTCTATTAAAATAGTTTCATTTTAATTTTTCTTTACCCTTTTTCATCCCAAACAGGGCATATTGTCACTTAGTACATTAGGGGCTATCATTTGTGATCGTGTCTAACAGATGACTATGGGAAGTTGAGCCACGAGATGTCTGTTCACATTACATTCAAGCAAAAAACAGGGAGGGAATTCCAAATCTAACAGTTAAAGATAAGAAATTATTAGGGTAGAAGGCTAGGGACCTCAAAAATAAAGGGGGGGATTTTACTGCTTGCTGGGTTAATTGGGGCACGTTCTATGAGTTCATCAGAGCACATTCCATTAAAATACTTCGAAAACGGGCATACAGATGGGACAGAAGTGATGCAGTGATGGGACAGGAGTTAGAGCTTGGCTGATAGTACAGGATGTGAAACCCTTTTTAGATCCTGTCTAAGAGTGAGAGACAAGTGATAGATGCACCATCTCAGACATACCAACAATACTAAATGCATGAGTGAATGGTGCCTTTTAAAGGTATATGGTATTCTCTGGTATATTATACCAGCATGGTAAAGGAAGCCCACTATTTTTCACTTTTTTCAGCAGCCTTGTCAATGTCCTCAATATTATATCAATGTAAATAAAGATATATTGGCCATTATTTCGATTGTTCTAACTACTTTTACCATCTTGGAACTTATTCTCTCAACATTTCGGCCGATGTAACATCCGACCTTCTTCAGGTTTATCTTAACAATAGCTCTTATTGATGAATAGTGGAAAGAATGTTTTTCTTCTTTTTTCCAATGAACCATAGCTTTTTTTAGAATTCAAAATATGTGAAACAGAAAAAGCATTGAAATGTTTCCATTCCATAATTCCATTCAGAATAACACACGTATCTAAAAAGAAAAACATCAGAAAACTTATATAAAAATGGTATGGACGCCAATTAATACGAAAACGGAAAAGCTGGTCATGACTGTAACAGGCACTTCAGAAATGAAAAATAAAGGGAGCAGTGAAATTAAAAGCAAAATAGCAAGGAAAGCAAAATGGTAAGACAATGAACTATATCCACTCTTTATAAAAACGATTAACAAAGAGACGTATAAAAATACATGGTCACAGCTGCAAAAATGACTCTTAAACAGAGAAACCTAAGCGCTATAGGCAGCTGCACAAAACAACGCGATCAGAATAAACCAAATCAAAACCAAAATAGTAATAAAAAACGCCAGAAATAGACTTTCACTAGCCAGAAGTATTTTTGGGTTTTCATTTAGAAAAGAGATATATTAGCGGAAAGGAAAGACAATCAAAAAATATTATACAAAAATACATTCCATCCATTTCTTAATGTTTTATACTGAATGTTATATTTTATTTGTGCATTATTTAAAGAATATTTGTTTTTAAAATAATAATGTTAAATATGATTTATTTTGAAATATTGTTAATTAATGTTTCCTCATCTCATTTCCCAAATCCTTTTGTTGAGTTAACATTTGTTAACATTATTAACAAATGTTAACATTTGCTAACATTTGTTAACATTTGTTTAACATTTGCTAACATTTGTTAGCATTTGTTTAACATTTGCTAACATTTGCTAACATTTGTTAACAAATGCTAACATTTGCTAACATTTGCTAACATTTGCTAACATTTGTTAACATTTGCTAACATTTACTAACATGTGTTAACTGGTGATTCATTCATATGTTTATTCATCTTTTTATCTGCCAATTCAACTACACATTCATTTTTAGCGCTGTTCTTGACATTTTCAAAAGACTTCAGCAAAATATACTACATGATGCTATGAGCGGTACGATAAACAGAGCACAGCTAATTCCATCTTCTGCAGTTGTATCCATTCGGTTGATAATGCCTCTCACTTAAAAAGAAGATCGTTTTAATGTTTAGAATAAAATATAAGACTAGAATATGTTTTTATGGTGTGAACCTCTATCATTTTCAAATTTTCAAGTTTGGATCAGTTTTTTTTTTTGTTGTTGCTCTTTTAAAAAATCTTTTTGATAGCATTTATTTATTTATTCATTTTATTTATTTATTTATTTTTGCTCCCCATTTGTAAAGAGTGCGCTATCATTTTCACCAACATGTCCGACAATGAGATGAACTGAAAAGAAAGAACAGAAAAGAAAGATCCTATTTCTTTTACTCCGAAGTTTTTTTTCATCCGAGCAAGGGTTACAAAACTTCTAGGAGGCTCAAACAGTAAACGGAATAAAATGACAGAACAAAACAAAACAAACACACACACACACACACACACACACACACACACACACACACACACACACACACACACACACACACACACACACACACACACAAACAGATTGAAGAAGAAAAACAAAACAGATAAAAACTCATGATTTCTGAAATATTTACTTCTTCCAAGTTGTTCATGTTGCCTTCCAGCGTTTTTAGCCTTGCCTGCTTCCCATCAGCAAAATAAGCACTACCCCAGCTTCAGCACAACCCCCCTGTTTGGTAGGGAGGCCTAAGTGTGCTGCGGTGTGAGAGGAAGATGGGGATACCCCAGAATATAGTAAGGGAACATATAGGTGTGGCCTTTAACTACTAACACATGTCTCAGCTGAATGAAATCTTTCAGGCATTCTCCGTTTTGTGTTAATTTACACGGAATTGAAAACAGCATCTCAAATAAATTCAAACGTAACGAAATCAATGCAATTTTTTTTTTGCATTATTTATTTAACTCATTTTATACTACTACTACTACTACTACTACTACTAACATCAATAACAATACTACTACTACTGCTTCTACTACTAACCTACTATTACTACTACTACTACTACTAATAATAATAATATATGGAAAATGAGGAATATCGTAGGAACACCAGGTACAAGTCTGAAAAACTTTGAAGAAGAATGGGAGATTGGAATCAAAGGGAATACATAGAAGATACACCGATAGCAATAATGGCAATGGAAAACAATTGAATGCAGAAACTAATTCACGTAAGCTACAAACGCTAATAACCGGCCACATAGAAATTACTATAGACATAAAACAAAAAAGAGGTCAGAACACCACATGAAGTCAAGAAAACTGAAATCGCAAAATTGTAAGTTAACTGCCTCTCTCCGCCCCCATCAAAAAATGTAACGTCAGCATCTACTGGTACCACACCAAATAGTCGAGATCGGTCGATAAGTATGGAAGGACCGAGAAAGGAAAACACTGTCCAGGCCTCCACTGACACCTTGGGAAGGCTAGTTGCCTTTCAAATTCCAGTGAGGATTAATGGCATTTGCTTCCTCGATATCTTTCTGTTAAGAATTATTTCTAGTTGGATATCGGCTAATTATGGGACTGACCACGGAAGGTTGCCAACATCCTAAGTGGAAGCATTTCTGTAGAACGAACTGGGTTTGAACCTGGCACACCCAGGTTGTCAGTCTGTGTCATTAACCACTTACTCACTGTCACATCCCTGATGATGATGATGATGATGATGATGACGACGACGACGATGATAATGATGACGACGATGATGATAGTAGTGATAATGATAGTGATGATGACGACGATGATGATGACGATGACGACGACGACGATGATAATGATGATGACGACGACGATGATGATGATGGCGATGATGATGATGACGACGACGACGATGATGATGATGATGATGATGTCGACGACAACGACGACGACGACGACGACGACGATGATGATGATGAGGATGCGAATTGTCAGTTTAGTTATATTATAATTTTCTGCATTAAAAAACATTAATTGTATTATGTTTTCTGCATCATCAAAATCAGTCGTGAAAAGCATGAAAAAACATTCAAACATTTTAACGACCTTTGAAAAAAACTTTTGGCAATATAAGCGCTTCTTATTTTCTTTCATTTGTAGAAATGAAAACTGTCGTTTTAGCTGTGTCACGCTTTGATGCACTGAGCAAACGTTGAGTTGAGTCTAGTGTGCACATTCAAGACGACACAGCCGAGAGGAGAAAAATCACATACACACAAAAAAAATAAATAAAAATAAAATAAAATAAAAATAATTAAGTATTAAAACTTTTTTAATCTAAAAATTAGCACACTTGTGTCTAATTTCCTCTGATTACTCCTGAGGATTCCTCGTCGAAGGTAACGGGATTTTTTGTGCTTCTTCCTTCTCTCTCGCGAGTCTACTTAATTGAACAAGGGAAGAAAAATGAAAAGAAAATGAATTATTTCAAGCAATTAGCACCTCAACAAATTTAGATCAATTTGTAAGTTTTGACTGAATTAAAAATCATAATTATACGAGAAAAAATGATCAACAATCAAATCTCGGCATTTTAAATCGAATTTGAAATCTGTTAGTTTCTCTTGAACAATTGAAAGGTGTTACAGAGCTTCTCCACTGCGCATGCCGCCTGCTCGCGATGGCGCAATGGTTGATGGATTCGACTGAAAGAGAAACAAGAACAGATCCAGCATCAAGATGCGCCCGTTTAATCTGTGCGTTTATTGCTGAAAATTTAATTTCAGACTTAAACGTAACAGACTCAAGAAAATGACATTTAAATTATGTAAGAAACCAAAAACAATAATATTTCCATCTTAAGCTAGTCGAAGGCGGCCTAAAGTTTTCATTTCATTAGTTCTATCGGATGTAGGGGAGGGCGCCACTCCATTCCCAGGATTACTCCACTTGTCATTATAATACTGAATATTTAGGAAGGGAGGATCAAGTACTGTTTTTAATGATCAAGCATTGCAACCTAGTTGACTGGTCCATTAGAGAATAATCTTACCAAATTAAACATGTAACGAGGCTCAAGTACCACCCGTCATTAAACGGACAGGCAAAACGCTCCATCAACACGTTGAAATGAGCACATAAAAAGCATGTGACACACTTACAGAAACGTTACTGTAACAGTTTCTACCGGTCTACATGGTCAGTCCTAATCTTTACACACAAGCAGTTGTTTCATGCAATTTCAAACAATCATGACAGACCAAAGAATGATATTTTTAATGTAACGGTGACAGATCAAAGAAAAATGATATTTCTAATGCAACTTTGACAGAGCAAAGAAAACCGATACTACTAATGTAACTGTGATAGACCAAAGAAAAACGACACGTCTTGTGTTACTGTGACAGACCAAAGAAAAACGATATTTCTAATGTAACTTTGACAGACTAAAGAAGAAAGTTATTTTTTATGTAACCGTGACAGACTAAAAAATTATATTTCTATGTAACTCTAAGAGACCATAGAAAAATGATATTTATAATGTAACTGTGACAGAACAAAGAAAAATGCTTTTTCTTATGTAACTGTGACAGACCAAAGAAAAACGATATTTCTAATGCAACTTTGACAGACCAAAGAAATGTCCTATTTATTATGTAACTGTGACAGACTAAAAAATTATATTTCTGTGTAACTGTGACAGACCAAAAAGATGATATTTCTAATGTAACTGTGACAGACCAAAGAAAAACGGTATTTCTAATGTAATTTTGACAGACCAAAAAGATGATAAAATTATATTTCTATGTAACTGTGACAGACCAAAAAGATGATATTTGTAATGTAACTTTGACAGACCAAAAAACACGCTATTTCTAAAGTAACTCTGGCAGACCAAAGAAAAAGGCTATTCCTTATGTAACTTTGACAGACCAAAGAAAACGATATTTCTAATGTAACTGTGCCAACCAAAGAAAAATGCTATTTCTTATGTAGCTGTGACAGACAAAAGAAAAACGATATTTCTAATGTAACTGTGACAGACCAAAAAAATTTATATTTCTAATGTAACTGTGACAGACCAAAGGAAAACGATATTTCTAATGTAATTTTAACAGACTAAAGAAAATGCTATTTCTTATGTAACTGTGACAGACTAAAAAAATTATATTTCTATGTAACTTTGACAGACCAAAAAGATGTTATTCTAATGTAACTATGACAGACCAAAGAAAAATGCTATTTCTTTTATAACTGTGACAGACCAAAGAAAAACGATATTCCTAATGTAACTGTGACAGAGCAAAGAAAAACGATATTTCTAACGTAACTGTGACAGATAAAAGAAACAGGATATTACTTATGTAACTGTGAAAGACCAAAGAAAAATGCTATTTCTAATTTAATTGTGACAGACCAAAGAAAAACGATCTTTCTAATGTAATTTTGACAGACCAAAGAAACATATTTCTTATATAACTGTGACACACCAAAGAAAAAAGCTATTTCTTATATAACTGTGACAGACCAGAGAAAAACGACATTTTTAATGTAACTTTGACCGACCAAAGAAAAATTATATTTCTACTGTAAATGTGACAGACAAAAAAAAATGATATTTCTTATGTAACTGTGACAGACTAAAAAATTATATTTCTATGTAACTGTGACAGACCCCAAAAATGATATATCTAATGTAACTTTGACAGACCAATGAAAAATTATATTTCTTATATAACTGTGACAGACCAAAGAAAAACGATGTTTTTAATATAACTTTGACAGACCAAAGAAAAACGATATTTCTAATGTAACTGTGACAGACTAAAAATATATATATTTATGTAACTCTGACAGAGTGAAGAAAAATGATATTTATAATGTAACTGTGACAGATCAAAGAAGACGATATTTCTAATGTAATTTTGACAGACAAAAGAAAAATGCTATTTCCTATGTAACTTTTACCACCAAAGAAAAAATGCTATTTCTTATGTAACTGTGAGAGACTAAAAAATATATTTTTATGTAACTATGACAGACTAAAGAACGTTATATTAAAATCTGAAGTATAATAGATCAAAGAATATGTATTACATCAAAGCTGAGTTTATTAACGCTGGTTTCCCTATAGCCTTTTCCATACATACTTTAATCACCCAAAACACATTCTAAAATATTCCTTATTTTGTGAATTGAAACTGTTTGAAAATACTTCCATTTAAACTGTTCTAATTATCTGTCATTTGCAATTAACTCACCGCATTACCCAACCAAGTCTCTTTCTATGACTCTTAGCACACACTTTCACTCTATGTTGTTTGATTCTACCCGTTCTTATTTCATATGGTATTTTATTCTCGTTTCTGTCTCTCTCACCCCCCTCTCCCTCTCTCTTTTCTCTCTCTCTTTCTCTCTCTCTCTCTCTCTCTCTCTCTCTTTCTCTGTTTATTAGCAGTTAAAGGAAATAAGAAATGAGAGTCTAAAAAGATTGGAATGCTCAAAAGTGAATATCACCACAAGTGATAATTCAATTTAACCAGTAGCTAGATAATAAGAAAGAGAGAGAGAGAGAGAGAGAGAGAGAGAGAGAGTGAGAGAGAAAGAGACAGAGAGAGAGAGGTGTAGAAGATGAGAAAAAGAAGAAAGAGATACCGGCAAAAACGTTAATTTTGTATTTTGTCTTTGGATTTTAATTTGTATTTTATTGTTTTTTTCCAATTCACTTTTCCTAGATTCAAACAATCTATCCACGTTCTTAGATGATCCAACAACTCATATTGTTCCAGTATTTTTTAAACTTAAAAATAGCGAATCGACTGAAAGACAAAGTGTAATGGAAGCCAATAAAATCGACATCTTTAGAAACTAAAATAAATGCAGAATTAATAAAATAAAATAATACTTCCAATTTAAATGAGATTGACCAGTGGAAATGCCATTTTAAACATAAACATTTTTTACAAGATAGTCACTATTTGTCAAGGCCGGAAGAACACTCGAGAATAAGGGTTGATGAATATAAGGTTTTAGTTTAGTAATCTTTAATGGTGTAGAATTTGGATTATTGAAAGGTGACAGATAAAGAAGAACTTGTTTACATTGGACTTGAAGGTTACCATATTGTAATCGGCAGTTCTAGAAAATAATCCATGTTCAAGGAATCTGCAATTAGAATTACGCACAAATAGAATGGGGGAAATTGTTAATTGTAGTTGTAGCTAGTCGAGTGTGTTTTTTGTGAAAGTTTGCAAGGTGAGACCATAGATTTGAGCTCAGACGAGCAGTTACAATGAAAATAACAATAAAGTAGAGACATGCTTGCACTCCTGTCCTACCAAAGAAAACTCGACATTAATGTAGTATAGAGGGAATCGAAAATAATCAAAATATTAGGTTGATCGGAAAATTGTTGCGAAATTTTAATTTTTATTACAAATGATGCATTTTCAAATAAGTTTTTATTATAATACATGTACTTTATATATCATTTTAAACACCGTTTCTCGCTCTATCTAATCGTTTAAATTACAATCGTTTTAAAACAATTGTCTTCTTTTCAGGACGTTGAATACAAGATGGAAAAAGGCTAATTCGAACAATTCAATTTTAATTCAAGCTAAGTTGAAAAGCAGCTGAAACAGCTGGCGATGTAAACAAAACGTTTGATCCAGAACCACTACTGAGTGCACAGAACAATGGTGGTTTAAAAAAGATTCGTGGCGATGGCAAGAGTCTTGAAGATGATGAGTGTAATGGTCGGCCATCAGATGTTGATAACGATCACTCAAGAGCGTTAGCCAAAGTCAATCCATGCACAACTGTTCTGAAAAGTTGCTCCTGAGTTGGACGTAACGTATACGACGATTTCCAATTACTTGCGAGAGATTAGAAAGGCACAAAAATTAATAAATTGGTGCCTCACGAATTGAAGGACAACCAAATGAAACGCCATTATGAAGTGTCATATTCCGTTCTTTTATTCAACAGGAACAATTCGTTTCTCAGCTGGGATGTGACTTGTGAAAAAAAGTGTGTTCTTTATGACAAACTGGCATGCTCAGCTCAGCAGTTAGATGACGATGAATTCTACGACACTTCCTGAAACCAGGGTTGCACAAAATAGAAATGGTCATGTTGACTGTTCAGTGGTCTGCAACCGGTCTCATCCATTAGAGTTTTTTTTTCGATGCAGACGAAACCATGGCCCTGAAGTACTGTCAAAAAATGGATGAAATGTATCAGAAACTTCGACAACAACACCCAGCATTAATTAACAGAAAGGCCCAATTCTCGTCCACTACAATGCTCGACGGCACGTTGCTAAAACAATCCTGCAGACGTTGAACGAATTGGACTTCGAAACTCTGACTCATCGATCATTCTCTAGAAACCTCTCACATACCAACTACCATTTTTCAAGAATCTATACAACTTTCTGTGTGAGAATTGCTTCATAAACCTAAGCGATATCAAAAAGACCTTCAACGACTTCATCGCCACCAGAACACCAGATTTTTACGTTACTGCATAAATATACTTGTTTTGTGTTGGCAAATATGTTGATTCTCATTTCGATCTATAAATTGTTGTTTTAGCCGAGATATCTTCATTTGAATTTAAAAGTAAAAAATATCAATAACTTTCTTGTCAAACTGATATATAAAAAAATAACTTTTACAAAAATGAAAGAATTTTTCAGTTTCTACTGATCTGCATAGTTTTAAACTTCTGAATCTTTTTGAAAGGATGTTTCGTCATTTGAAATTTTGTTTTGCTTTGAAATCTTTAAAATATCTTTTGGCATATTAATGTGGTGATATCCATTCTTATGACAAAGCCTTATTACACCAACTGCAATTCCGTCTCAGGACTGTCACATCCTTTTCCCAAATCTCATGAAATAATAATCATTTGGATGTTATAAACTACTGACATTCTATGCCTTATACAACGAATTCTTCTGAGTATTATATCAGTGTTGAGGATATTAGTAATAACGATATTAGTCATGAAGAGTAAGCTGGTGAGACGGATACAGCCATCGTTCACTTATAGTAATAAACCTATTTATATGCGTATGTTGACGTTTACGCTATTCAGAAAACATTTACAAATCTTATACAAATTCAAGTGAAATATATGTGTTTTTGTGTTCTCCATTAAACACCATCGCAGAGTAATCATTTTATACTTATTGTATATTATTCATTAAATACAATCATTTTATGTATGTAATATACTTATTGTATGTTATTCATTAAATACAATCATTTTATGTATTGAATATACTTATTGCATATTATTCATTAAATACAATCATTTTATGTATTGAATATACTTATTGTATATTATTCATTAAATACAATCATTTTATGTATTGAGTATACTTATTGTATATTATTCATTAAATACAATCATTTTATGTATTGAATATACTTATGGTATGTTATTCATAAAATACAATCATTTTATGTATTGAATATACTTATTGTATATTATTCATTAAATACAATCATTTTATGTATTGAATATACTTATTGTATATTATTCATTAAATACAATCATTTTATGTATTGAATATACTTATTGTATATTATTCATTAAATACAATCATTTTATGTATTAAATATACTTATTGTATATTATTCATTAAATACAATCATTTTATGTATTGAATATGCTTATTGTATATTATTCATTAAATACAATCATTTTATGTATTGAATATACTTATTGTATATTATTCATTAAATACAATCATTTTATGTATTGAATATACTTATTGTATATTATTCATTAAATACAATCATTTTATGTATTGAATATACTTATTGTATATTATTCATTAAATACAATCATTTTATGTATTGAATATACTTATTGTATATTATTCATTAAATACAATCATTTTATGTATTGAATATACTTATTGTATATTATTCATTAAATACAATCATTTTATGTATTGAATATACTTATTGTATATTATTCATTAAATACAATCATTTTATGCATTAAATATACTTATTGTATATTATTCATTAAATACAATCATTTTATGTATTGAATATGCTTATTGTATATTTTTCATTAAATACAATCATTTTATGTATTGAATATACTTATTGCATATTATTCATTAAATACAATCATTTTATGTATTGAATATACTTATTGTATGTTATTCATTAAATACAATCATTTTATGTATTTAATATACTTATTGTATATTATTCATTAAATACAATCATTTTATGTATTGAATACAATCATTTTATGTATTAAATATACTTATTGTATATTATTCATTAAATACAATCATTTTATGTATTAAATATACTTATTGTATGTTATTTATTAAATACAATCATTTTATGTATTGAATATACTTATTGCATATTATTCATTAAATACAATCATTTTATGTATTGAATATACTTATTGTATATTCTTCATTAAATACAATCATTTTATGTATTGAATATACTTATTGTATATTATTCATTAAATACAATCATTTTATGTATGGAATATACTTATTGTATATTATTCATTAAATACAATCATTTTATGTATTGAATATACTTATTGTATGTTATTCATTAAATACAATCATTTTATGTATTAAATATACTTATTGTATATTATTCATTAAATACAATCATTTTATGTATTGAATATACTTATTGTATATTATTCATTAAATATAATCATTTTATGTATTGAATATTCTTATTGTATGTTATTCATTAAATATAATCATTTTATGTATTAAATATACTTATTGTATGTTATTCATTAAATACAATCATTTCATGTATTGAATATACTTATTGTATGTTATTCATTAAATATAATTATTTTATGTATTGAATATACTTATTGTGTGTTATTCATTAAATACAATCATTTTATGTATTGAATATACTTATTGTATATTATTCATTAAATACAATCATTTTATGTATTAAATATACTTATTGCATGTTATTCATTAAATACAATCATTTCATGTATTGAATATACTTATTGTATGTTATTCATTAAATATAATTATTTTATGTATTGAATATACTTATTGTATGTTATTCATTAAATACAATCATTTTATGTATTGAATATACTTATTGTATATTATTCATTAAATACAATCATTTTATGTATTAAATACACTTAATGTATATTATTCATTAAATACAATCATTTTATGTATTGAATATACTTATTGCATATTATTCATTAAATACAATCATTTTATGTATTAAATATACTTTTTGTATATTATTCATTAAATACAATCATTTTATGTATTGAATATATTTATTGTATATTATTAAATTATTTATTCATTTATTGTATTTCATTAAATACAGTCATTTCGTGTATTGAATATACTTATTGCATATTATTCATTAAATACAATCATTTTATGTATTAAATATAATTATTGTATGTTATTCATTAAAGACAATCATTTTATGTATTGAATATACTTATTGTATATTATTCATTAAATACAATCATTTTATGTATTGAATATATTTATTGTATATTATTCATTAAATACAATCATTTTATGTATTAAATATATTTATTGTATGTTATTCATTAAATACAATCATTTTATGTATTAATATACTTATTGTATGTTATTCTTAAAATATAACTATTTTATGTATTGAATATACTTATTGTATGTTATTCATTAAATACAATCAATTTATGTATTGAATATACTTATTGTATGTTATTCATTAAATATAATCATTTTATGTATTGAATATACTTATTGTATGTTATTCATTAAATACAATCATTTTATGTATTAAATATACTTATTGTATATTATTCATTGGATACAATCATTTTATGTATTGAATATATTTATTGTATGTTATTCGTTAAATACAATCATTTTATGTATTGAATATACTTATTGTATGTTATTCATTAAATACAATCATTTTATATATTGAATATATGTATTGTATATTATTCATTCAATACAATCAATTTATGTATTGAATATACTTATTGTATATTATTCATTAAATACAATCAATTTATGTATTAAATATACTTATTGTATGTTATTCATTAAATACAATCAATTTATATATTGAATATACTTATTGTATGTTATTCATTAAATACAATCAATTTATGTATTGAATATACTTATTGTATGTTATTTATTAAATACAATACATTTATGTACTGAATATACTTATTGTATGTTATTCATTAAATACAATCATTTTATGTATTGAATATACTTATTGTATGTTATTCATTAAATACAATCAATTTATGTATTGAATATACTTATTGTATGTTATTCATTAAATACAATCAATTTATGTACTGAATATACTTATTGTATGTTATTTATTAAATACAATCATTTTATGTATTGAATATACTTATTGTATGTTATTCATTAAATACAATCATTTTATGTATTGAATATACTTATTGTATGTTATTCATTAAATACAATCAATTTATGTATTGAATATACTTATTGTATATTTTTCATTAAATACAATCATTTTATGTATTAAATATACTTATTGTATGTTATTCATTAAATACAATCAATTTATGTATTGAATATACTTATTGTATGTTATTCATTAAATACAATCAATTTATGTATTGAATATACTTATTGTATGTTATTTATTAAATACAATCAATTTATGTACTGAATATACTAATTGTATGTTATTCATTAAATACAATCATTTTATGTATTGAATATACTTATTGTATGTTATTCATTAAATACAATCAATTTATGTATTGAATATACTTATTGTATGTTATTTATTAAATACAATCAATTTATGTACTGAATATACTTATTGTATGTTATTTATTAAATACAATCATTTTATGTATTGAATATACTTATTGTATGTTATTCATTAAATACAATCATTTTATGTATTGAATATACTTATTGTATGTTATTTATTAAATACAATCAATTTATGTACTGAATATACTTATTGTATGTTATTCATTAAATACAATCATTTTATGTACTGAATATACTTATTGTATGTTATTTATTAAATACAATCATTTTATGTATTGAATATACTTATTGTATGTTATTCATTAAATATAATCAATTTATGTATTGAATATACTTATTGTATGTTTTTCATTAAATACAATCATTTTATGTATTGAATATACTTATTGTATGTTATTCATTAAATATAATCAATTTATGTATTGAATATACTTATTGTATATTTTTCATTAAATACAATCATTTTATGTATTAAATATACTTATTGTATGTTATTCATTAAATACAATCAATTTATGTATTGAATATACTTATTGTATGTTATTCATTAAATACAATCAATTTATGTATTGAATATACTTATTGTATGTTATTTATTAAATACAATCAATTTATGTACTGAATATACTTATTGTATGTTATTCATTAAATACAATCATTTTATGTATTGAATATACTTATTGTATGTTATTCATTAAATACAATCAATTTATGTATTGAATATACTTATTGTATGTTATTCATTAAATACAATCAATTTATGTATAGAATATACTTATTGTATGTTATTTATTAAATACAATCAATTTATGTACTGAATATACTTATTGTATGTTATTCATTAAATACAATCATTTTATGTATTGAATATACTTATTGTATGTTAATCATTAAATACAATCAATTTATGTATTGAATATACTTATTGTATGTTATTCATTAAATACAATCAATTTATGTATTGAATATACTTATTGTATGTTATTTATTAAATACAATCAATTTATGTACTGAATATACTTATTGTATGTTATTCATTAAATACAATCATTTTATGTATTGAATATACTTATTGTATGTTATTCATTAAATACAATCAATTTATGTATTGAATATACTTATAATATGTTATTCATTAAATACAATCAATTTATGTATTGAATATACTTATTGTATGTTATTTATTAAATACAATCAATTTATGTACTGAATATACTTAATATATGTTATTCATTAAATAGAAGCTAATATTTCGCTCTAAGTTTAGAACAGATGTGTTTATATCTTTACTGGTCTGCAAGGTCACAACAATACCTTAAATACCAAACACAGTCATATGATATGCTGCAGAAATGATTGTGTGTAGACCCGTCTAACAACAATGATAGACACAACAACAACACAGGATAACAAACGCAAAACTGTGTTAAACATAAAAAGGCTAATTTATTATCCACACCAAATACAATGCAATGATCGGGTTCACTTGCTAGATGTCCAAAGGAACATAAGTGTTGGGTCTCTGGTCAACTTTCTTCTCCAAAAATGATGATCGGTCATTGACATCGCACTGTATTAGAAAAACTTGACCGATTAAAAAGAAAGATTATCATGAAAAGGACGGAACTTGTTTTGAAAAGGACAGATTCATTTGCAATGTATAGTTAATCTTAATTACTCTGAAAGGACAAGATTTGTCCTGAAAAGAACAGATTTATTCGCACTATATAGTTGTTCTTAATTTCTCTGAAAATACAGAGTTTGTCGCGAGCAAGACAAAATCGTTTGCAAGTTTACTAATTTGTCATTTACCTGAAGAAAATAGCGTCATGGCGATATGACAAGACGGATAAGGATCATTAGACTATAATACTTACGCTTGCTTCAGAATAAGTTGAGTATGATGATTAAGATGGGACTAATGCCTTACATGTTCACTGACTGCTGAATTCATGCTTTTATACATAGTCAACTCTAAGATGATTGCAAAACAAATTAACAAAACATGGGAACATTCAAACTTGTTTTCACATTACATGTACAATATATTGGATTTCATTTATGAAGTAATTTTGATACAATATTACCGTCACCGAGTCGGCGTTGCCCTGGATTATATTGAGTTTTATTTTTGCTTCGCTTTATTCCATGTTGTTTTCATTTTTTTTTACTCTATTAGAGGGGGAGGGGGTCCCAGTTTTTTCCCGAACGTAAAATACGCATAAATATGATATTTTAATGTGTCCAGATTTCGTATATATTATTATATAGTCATGATTTCAAAAGTAAAAAAAGTATTTGATTGCCATCAGCTAGAATCGAAACCGAAAGCAAAACTGTAGCATTCAAAGCTGGTGAGGTTACCAACGTAAACGAACATGAACTGAGCAAAAATTCAAACACCTGTAAATGGTGTCGACAATTTCCCCTTCTCTCGACATTTGTCACGAAGTAAACACAGACTCCATGAACAACGTTGCTTTCCAAGAACTTCCCCTCTATGGAACTATACCTTTAGAACATGGTCATTATCGTCAAATATAAAGAACAAAAATCAGAAACCACAATTACTTTGGAGTTGTAATTTGTCACATAACCCATAGAAATATAAATCATTGCACACGCAAAATTTCAGATAGATGAAACAACTAAAAGTAGGTAAGCGACATTACTAATTTGATGCTCCTCGTGCACGGACACACGAGAAGTGGTCACACTATTTCATAAATATACGAGCTTGATTATATTGCAGTGGAACAGTCTTGTCTGTTATGAAGTGCGTTAATTGTTCTGAAGAGAAAGGACACACTTGACAAAGAGCAACAAGTAAGTGTAAAGAATAAGGAGGAAGGGGGAAGAGAGAGAAGTAGGAGGATGGGGAGGAGTTTAATTGGTGACGAGAAGAGGATAATGAAAATTAATTTCTGCAAGTTTCTGTTTATTGCTTTGATAATGAGACAAGGGAAATGATGGCAATTTTATGGATTGATGAAATCACTGGAGACGATTCCGTGTGTTAGAGGAAGGGGAAGGCGAGTTGCGGGCTTTACGTGTCAGAGTTGAGTGGGGATCGAAGAAAGAGTGGTTGTGTGGATGGAAGAAAGAGAGGAGATATTGGAGATGACTACAAGAAATCAAAATGACAGAATAAACGCAAAAAAAAAGATGGTTGAGAAAAAAAAAGAAACATTTTGAAACAGGAACGTAAACGTAGAAAGAAGAAACTGTTTTGCCATCGGCAGAAAACTGAAAATGGGAAGAAAAGAATAGGCAATCATGACGGAGGATTGATTTGTCTAAGGGACGTAACTCTGCTTTTACTAAGAGATTTTTTTTCATACGAAAATTTGAGACGCTAATTGCAAGAAAAGAAAGATGCAACTACTTTTTGGTTTCAAACAAAACTGCTGCTTCCAACTACTTTATTTAATGTAATAAAATTAAAAAAGTAAATATAGATAATTTTATTGTTTTTTTTTTTTTACATTTTTTCTTATATTTACTCAAATAG
Organism: Euprymna scolopes; assembly: GCF_053919585.1. Lineage (NCBI taxonomy): Eukaryota > Metazoa > Mollusca > Cephalopoda > Sepiida > Sepiolidae > Euprymna > Euprymna scolopes. The sequence continues at coordinate 125,106,854 of NC_136490.1, read as the reverse complement.
CAATCATGAAAGATGCGACTATTTTTTTTTTTTTTGTTATTTCAAACAAGAAAATGTAGCTATTACAAATACTTTATTTAATGACCCCGGAGGAAGATAAAATCTGGATATTACAGCAAGATCTGTATAGTACAGGGACTTGGAATAATGGATGAAAGTTCTTGCGTTAGTAAGAGTAGAACAGTTTGCAGGAGAAGGCCAAGGAAAACTTGCGGAAGTGGTAAGCATGGAATGAGAGAAAAGAGATAAATAAAAATCTGGCCAGCGATAGGTTAGTTTGGAAGTCAGTTTCGTAAAGCTGTCCAACATTTTTCAGCATGTAAAACGGATATTAAATTGATGATGATGATGATGATGATGATGATGATGATGATGATGATGATGATGATGATCCGTCTGGTGCAAATAAATTTCTCATCAAAAGTAACGCCACAACTTTTCAGGTCAAACCTTTTTTCAATTAATTTTTATCAATAATACTTTGAATTCAGCTGATCTCAAACCAGAACGGGATCCATTGAAATGAATTTTACTCAGCCACTGTTTAATTGTCGCATAAGTGTCGGTCCATAGCTATCTTATGACACTCGTGCGATCACACCTGGCAATTAACAAAGTATACTATGTCTCACCTGCTACTGCTTACTGAGGCAACGACTTTTGCATCCCTGTCCGGATTTATTGAAAATCAAAGTTAATCAATTGTTTTCTTACAGAAGACAGGAAAATAATTCGATAAACATCAGGTTGAGAAAAAAACGATAGATTTATTGAGTCGCACCTTGTAAATCACGTCGAAATTAATCACATAATACTTAATTAATAACGGTAATAACAGGGGAGGTAACCAGTTACGAATTTTAAAGATGACGAAACAAGACATGCGATCGTCATTTCATCATAAAATTTTATTTTCTCGGTTAACTTAATTAAGTACTTTTTATTTTATGTCATTTTTAGAATATGACATTTCCGTTCTATTGTGGGTACGTACAGCATAATAACTTTTCCGCATTTCTGTGTCTTTAATTCTGAATTCTAAACTATATTAGATAATAGTTAGTATTTACGTGCATAAGATTAATAATAATATGCATAAAAATTAACATGGATATGCTTAAAATTAATATTAATATTCATGAAAATATTAATATACATAAAATTAATATAATTAAGTATAAAATTAATATTTATATGTATAAAAATAATATTTATTAAAAATAACATTAATATGCTTAATGATTAATATTGATATGTATAAAATTAATTTTAATAAGCACAAAATTGATATTAATATCCATACATATTCATATTAATCTGCATTAACAATAATATAATTATACATAAAAAATAATATTAATATGCATAAAAATTAATATTAATATGCATAAAAATTAATATCATTATGCATAAAATTATTATTAATATGCATTAAAACACATATTCATAAGAATCACACAATTATTTAAAATCCTTAATACATTAAACCCAGAACTTTCAGCAGTTTAAAAAATTGATTTAGATCAATCAAGGTATTAAATGATTTTGAGAAACAAGTTGCTTCGTTTATCAAATCATTCAGCGACGAAAGAATTTAAAAATCTCAAAGTAGGTGACTGAACATATTTGTGAAGTAATAAAAACTGCTTTCCCTTAATCGCAGCAAAAACAGAGTAGATGGTAAGAGAACACTTATAAATAAACCCCTGCGGCGGCCATTTTCACAGTGTGAATACTTATTTCAATAAAGATTATTTCAGGTTGAACTACGTAAGTAGAAAACCCAATCATTCTTGCTTTGTGTTAATACTGTACGCACTACGGCATATTTCTATTTACATGTTAAAAACTTATGCTCAGAAATCTTAATAGATGCATCGAGAGTATTTCCTGAGATTATACTCAGGAACCATAACAGGTGCATCGAGTGTATTTCCAGAGATTATACTCCGGAAACTTTACAGATGCATCGAGATAATTGCGTCTAATATTTTAAGAAAATTAAGGGGATTTTTTCATCCTTTTCCACTAATAGTTTTCGCTAACTATCACAACTAAAAAATATACTACGTTCTATTCCTTTAGTTTAGTTCGGTTAGTTGTTAGAGATCAACCTCCCTCCCCCTCATACAATATAATTAATGGTGCACCTTCTTCAAGTGATTTTTACACCACCATTTACCTTTATAAGAGCCAAATACATTCTAAGATGGAGTACTCTTGCTTAATTTAGAGATGTGCGGCTCAGAGCACCATTTCCTTGACAGGGTACAAAACTGACTATGAAATCTAGTGGGCGAAATGCTTTTTTTCTTATTATCTCTTTCCCACAAGTAAAAATAATTTGGGGGGGGGTTATAGAGTTCTATTGTATTGGGTAATTTTGAAGAGTTTTTAAAATCCAGGGGAGGTAACTGCAGCCTATGATTTTGATAAATCTGTCATTTCAAATTAGGAAATGTTGAACCGCTAATATCTATGATTTTGTTTTTGTTTTTTGTAAAATCTTTTTCTATCAGATATTTTACTCCATAATTTTTCGTAATTTTTGGAACTATTACTAATTTCCACAGTATACGTAAATATTTCCAAGTGTTTTCACTTAAAATACATTAAAAAATAATCGTATTATACTGCACAAGCACTAATTATTCTCTTGCGCATGATAATAACTTAGATCGGCAAAACAGCATTATTCTTATAAATGAATGACGTAAAGTTGAGGAGCGGCACGTTAAACCGTAGAAAACAGAGCTATGAGTCGGACGATGACAAATGACGTGACGTTTTCATGCTGTCAAAAATAAAGGTTTTCAAATCCGTCTCTCCGTGAAAGCCATGTGCATGAGACTATCAAAAATGTTGAAAATTTTATAATCTAAGGCGAATCTTATTTCAATGTCTGTCCGTATGCGTCACTCATTTCGATAAGTTTGGAAGTTAGTTTAAGAAGGAAATAATTAATTAAGACAACATTAGTCGCCATCTCCTGAGTCAATTCTCTCCAAATAAAACCTTAAAGAAAACTCTCAGCGAACGTTTCTTTGTATCATCTTTCGTCGTGAACAGAAGCTTATTTCTAAAGTATCTTCTAGGCGAAACTGTCATGATGAGGAAAAGTGTCAGTGTCAGTGAAGTATGTATAAACACCCCATACATACAAAGGACGCACCTATATATATATAAAATATATATATAATGAGTGTATATTTGTAATTTCTTAAATGTAAATCCTTTGAAACCCTTGTGTTTATCGAACAAACAGAGCGCAATTATAGTATATTTATTTATATGTGCATATATGTTTCTACTGAAACTCTTTTAAGACAAACAGCGTCAACAAGTTTACTTTTAGTTAAGACCAAACTCCAAAATATTCATTGAGGGAATATTAGATGTACATAAACTTAAGACAATAGCAGACTCGTTAGAAAATGACCCCAGACTATAGTGGAATGGAGCCGCAAATGGATGGTAACATTTAATGCTAGTAAAAATAAGCTGCTCTCCTTTAACAATTACAATAGCCCTCTCCAACCGCCTATATCCATGACAAATATCACTCTACCTGAACGGAAACAAACACAGAGAGGACATTGCAAAGGCTGCTGCAAAGAAGGTGGGCTCCCTCTGTCGAGCTAGAAGACTACTCACACCTGAGACTATCCCATATCTCTACGAGGTCACCATTCGCCCATGCATGGAGTATTGTTACCACATCTGGGCTGGTGCATCTACCACTAGTTGCTCCCTTAGATAGGGTCCAAAAAAGAGTTGTCAATCTAATCGATCCCACTTCATCAACTGAGCTCCAGCTCCTGTCCCATCGCCGCAATGTTGTATCACTCTGCCTGTTTTACATATATTTTAATGGAATGTGTTCTGATTAATTGTTCCACTTGTACCCCCTTCACGTCCATATCCCCGGCAAACTCGCTTAGCGATAAGATCTTACCCCTTCACGGTTGATGTCCCTACATGCCAGAAAGCTTTCTATTCTAATAGTTTCTTTCCTCGAAAAAGCTAGACTTTGGAATTCCCTTCCTGCTGCCTACTTCCCTGGCTGTACTGATATGCAGAAGTTTAAATGTAACATACACAAATATCTTGTTCATCTTTTCAAGACATGGCCCCAAATAGTAGCCTCCTACGTCCAAGAGGAGATATGATTTTTAAGGGTTAACCATGAGTAAAAAAAAGAAAGAAGTTTTCATAAAATTACAATAAAGAAAAAGAAAGTGTGAGAGGAGAAGAGGGACACACAAAAAAGCAATAGATATGACCCCCTCTTTTTCCTATATATTGCTTTCTTGTACTCCCCCTCTTCCACAAACAGACAAGTTTATATATATATATATATATATATATATATATATATATATATATATATATATATATATATATATGTGTGTGTTTGTGTGTGTGTGCGTGCGTGCGTGTATAGACGCACATTTTTACACATGTAAATGATCAATATCAATTTATTAATTTCACATACAATCTATTTAATATACTTTAGCTCCCCATGATCTGTACGGCACAATCACGTTGACACACCGGTTCTCGCCAGATCACCGAAGTTAAGCAACGTTAAACCTGGTCAGTACCAGGTGGGTGACAATTTGGGAAGGCTAGGCGCTGTATGTACCTTCTGGGAAGGTTGGCCCCGGGGCCAGCGCCCTCACCCGTAAAAAGAACTCAGTCGCTACAAAAGCATCTACAAAAAGTTGTAGATGGCCTATGCCACTTCAAGGGCTCAAGGACTATGGATGGCTGGACCCCGATGATCTAACCCCCTTCTATCGAACTGATTACGTATCGACTGTACCCGGACGCCTGGTTGTAATCCATACTTTCCCCTATATTGTAAGCGAAAATTATATAATTAACTAGCAGGCTGCCCGGTCGTAAAATACGCTTAAATATATTTTAATTTAAGTAGACAATTAAACGTTTAAATGTTTATTTGTGCATGCGTGGAAGACACAAATTAAGTAAATGTACGTGTGTAAAGTTCCAATTCTTCAACTAAAAACCAAATTGAAATTGCTCCATATATCCGAATCCCCTTTATATCAAGTTGCAAGTCTGAAAAAGACCAGAAATTGAAAGAACAGTTTGATAGAAACTGTTTCACACACACGCACACATACAGAGAGAGAGTGAGAGAGACTTTTATATACCTTACTCATTGTTTTTATCATGGTCTTGTTGCAGATCATTATATATATATATATATATATATATATATATATATATAACGAGGGTAGATAGCAGGAGAGAGTAAATTTAATTCTATAAGAGAAGAATTATCGGGATAATATAAAGCTCGACAAATTTCAATAGGGAGCTTATCTAGGAGACAATAGGAGTGGAAAACGAATTCACAAATCCTATATATTGGAAAATATAGAATGTGCGATTTATTGAGGATTAGTTTTTTATGTGGAAAGCAACCACTTATTAAGTCGCCTGGCGAGGACTTCTGGTTTAAATCGACCATTCGTCAGAAACATTAACATGTCTAGTGTCGCGACTATGTAAATTTGTTTATATTAATAAAACCATATTTTGTTCTTTTATTGAGCACTCTTAATGACATCGTTAAATTCATTAGTTATCACTCTTGAATCTGGCATATATATATATATATATATATATATATATATATATATATATATATATATATATATATATATATATAAGCGAGATAAGACACTGATAGAATTCAGATGAAAAATCCTGATAGATATTACTTGAAGTAATACTGTCAAGGAGATCCTAGCCAAAAAGGAAAAGCTCAATATTTAAAAATAGAGCAATATATAGGTTTCGTGGTTCAATTTTAAATTTTGAAAAAAAACAACATATAGAGACATATATTCGATTTAAGAATTTATCGCTTGACATGATATGCGCCATTGTTGAAAATTCATGGATTAAGGAAATTAAAATAACCCCTTCTCTATAAATCCTTTTTTCAAGCAATAAATTCTTAAATCGAATATATGTCTCTATATGTTGTTTTTTTTTTTCAGAATTTAAAATTGAACCATGAAACCCATATATATATATATATATATATATATATATATATATATATATATGTGTGTGTGTGTGTGTGTGTGTGTGTGTGTGTGTGTGTGTGTGTGTGTGTGTGTGTGTGTACGTGTGTGTGCATTAGATTCTCTAATATGTATACCCGCAATACATGTGTATTTTTGTTAATCATGCGTTCGAATATGTTTATGTACGTCTGTACCAATATAAGAAAAATGTTTCCGAGATCTGAACATATGTGTCTATTATATATTAAGATAAGTAATATTTATGCTTACTTGTGCAAACATAAGAATTACTAAAAGAAAATGAAAAGATTTTTTTTCAAATTCTTGAAAAATAAGAATAAAACCAAGTTGAATTGATTGATAGAGAGAATCTTTTAAGTAGCGAAGAGTCCCGAGGGCTGGATTATCTATTTTCGGATTAGATTCCAAAACAGAATAACAATAACGAATACATGAAAAAAAAAAAAACAATAAAAGAAAATTTAAAATGTTCTAAATAAAAAAATTAAAAAAACAGTCCTTAAAGTGTTGAAGTAAAAATTTCTCGATTTTTAAATTCTTCAATTTTTGTTTTCTTTTTCTTCTTCTTCGTGAACAATGATATTCTTTATTGAGATTCCTCCGCGAAAAGTGCTGCCTGGTTTGGTCGGAGGAGGTTGACAAAAGGAAACAGGAATTTTCCACGTACGTGCACGTGTAGTCGTGTGGGAGCAAAAAACATGCTTTGAGGAGGAAGCGGTAAATGCCGTTCAACGTTTTTAAAACTATCAATGATTTCAAATGAAATAGATAAGTGCAATACAGATCAAACACAGAAACAAAATAAAAATGAAGAAAAGCAAAGATGAAGATATGAACAGCCAATCACCTTCTCTGTTTTTCTTTTTAAAACGAAACGTTCTTGTTGATGCCAGAAATCATGATATTATCCACAAAATGCTTCTTTCGTTTTGCTCAAATGGATTATAACGGGGAATTTCGGTTTTCAATTTTTGAATTTCTAAAAATATCTCCCAAGAATTCAAACCAAAAGACACACACACACACACACACACACACACACACACACACACACACACACACAACTATTATGTTTCTGATTTATTTAGATGAGGATTGATTATTCGTATTATTTAAATTCTTTGGACTGCTGTTCTCATCTGGAGAGTTATTTGCACAACGTCCCAGTCGATGTAACCTCCGACCTTCTTCAGCTGAATATTTTCGAACTTGGGAGTATTCCAGTTGAACTAGTGAATTTTTCTGCCAAACTCAAGAATCCGCACGAAATTTCAAATGGAACAATTTATTTAATCCACGGGGTTAGGATGTTTTCGTTCCGTCAGCCATGATTGGGTAAAAGTGCTAAATCATTCACAATTGTATTTTTGAGTGTCGTCTGAACTGAGGATTGAACATTTGATCTCGAAAAGGGTGTAAATTTACAACTGAACTTTACCAAGTACTTTATTTACTACGTGACGGGTCTGTTCGGCAAAAAGATTTCCGAATTCAACTAGATAAAAATGTAAAAGGTCGAAGGTTACATCAACCGGAACCTTGTAAAAATAGTACTCAAGAGGCGAATAGTAGTCCTAAGAATATAAATACTATGAAAAAAAATATCCCTTTGATTGAACTAGTTTGGTTTTTCTGATATGCGGTCTATCAACGTTTTTTTAGTTTAAAAATTTCTGGCCATTTTGACATACTATCTACGATTACTAGATAATAATATCCCTTTAGAGGCTCTGCGTAATCGATATGGATGCATGTCCAGGGTACATCTGTTTTAGGCCAACGTTGCGTCTGTATGGGGGGGGGATCTTGCGGCTAGTTGGCAACCTTTATATAATTTCACTATTTTCTCAATGTCCTGATCCATTCTAGGCCATTATGTTAATCCTCTCATTTGGGCCTTCATTCTGGAGATTCCAGGATGTCGCATGTGGAATTCCTTTAGGATTTTCTTTTGTAATACTTGTGGTATTAACACTGTCTGCGTACATCAGAGTTTCATCACACACAGAAAATGGAAACACTTTTAATCCTTTTACATTATTTTCGTCTTGCCCAACTTGTTTTTATCTTAATATATATATATATATATATATATATATATATATATATATATATATATATATATATATATATATCTGTTTTCGCCGCTTTCTTTATTTCCTCAAGTGTAACAAGAAGTTCCGTAACAGTATTTATTAATATATCTGTTAGTTCATTTTCTTCTTTTAGTGTTGCTATAACAGTTTCTTCAAATTCAGTTTTACTAGGGATCAATCTCACCAAACCATCTGCATGTACAATTTTACTGTATGCTAGGTGTTTCATTTTGAAATCGAAATTGAGCAAAATAATACTCCATCTCCGTAATCTATTTGCCGCATGAGTAGGAATCCCTTTTGTCGAACCAAAAATCGATAGTAATGGTGTATGGTCCGTTTCCAAGACGAAAGATCTTCCATGAATGAATCTATGCAAATTTCTCACAACATACACAATTGCCAGACCCTCTGTTTCGATCTGACTGTACTTTCTTTCAGCGGGTAATTTTTCGGATCATAATGTGCTAACGCTAGATCCGATAACAAACATCTTTTAATTTTTTTTAATGCTTCCTCACATTCTTTTTTCCAGAGCCATTTTTTATTCTTCTTCAATAATTCTTTAATGGTGCTCTTAGTTCGTGCATATTTGGGATATAAGAATTATAGTAGTTTGCTAGACCCAAGAATGACTGTAACTTCACTACATTTTCTGGTCTAGGCATGTCTCTAATTGCCTCTGTTCTATTTGGGTTAAGTCTTCTACCTTTCCAATCAATTATTTGCCCCAAATATTCAATCTTATCTATACAAAAATTACATTTTTCGAGAGCCACTTCAAATCCGTAGTCTTCTATTTTCTCGAATACCTTCCGAATATGTTTTTTACGTTCTTCAACATTTGTGCTTCTCATCAAAATGTCGTCTAAATAAGCCATTGCAAAATCCAAGCCTGCTAGCATGGCATCCATAATTTGTTAGAATAAATTTGGTACTACTTTCAACCCAAACAGTAATCGTTTTAGGGAAAATAATCCTTTATGAGTATTCATTGTCAGGTATTTAGAACAATTTCGTGGACTTTGACCTGCAAATATGCTTCTGACAAGTCAATTGTTGTGAAACTTTCTCCTTCATTTAACTTAGAAAATATTTCCTCTGGGGTAGGGTGTGGATAGTTATGATCCTTTAAGGAATCATTCAGTCTCGTCGAAAAATCTCCACATACCCTGATATTTTTAAAGTTTTATTTTTCCGAGTAGTCCACTTTTTTATTACTCCGATTTCTTCAAGTCTATTTAATTCTTTCTCGATTGTTTCTAATGCCGAATACGGAACATTCCTTTTGGGTTTAAACACCGGTTTCGCTTCATCTTTCAGTTCAAATTTCACTTCCGTTTTAGTGCAGTAACCCAGACCTTCAGAAAATAAATGCTTAAAATCCTTCTTCAAATCCCCAACAAATTTTTCTGGTAGTCTGGTGGTGTGGGACTTTTAGATCCTGTCACATTTACTCTTTTGCAAAATGAGCTTATTGGTTTCTCCCATAAATTGAAAAGTATCATCAAATCTATACCGAATAGATTAGAATTTGTCTAGGTATAACACACATTTTAGTTTTTAACGTCTTTTCATTCGGGGTCACATTAGTATAAAATTCACCCTTATATTGTAATCTATTTCCAGACATTCCTCTGACAATTTTCTTTATGTTTTGCAGCTTTGGAGAACCAATTTTCTTCCATGTTGTTTCATCAATTAATGATGTGTCACTTCCAGTATCCAAAAGACAGTTTACTTTCCGGCCATTCACTCTAACTTCAATATATTTTCTTTTTTTACCATACATGGACTCTTTTTTAGAATCACTGGTCTTTATTTCAAACTTACAGTATTTCTCCCTTTTGCATACTGCTAACTTGTGTCCTTTACGCCCGCACTTATAGCATATTTTGCTTTTGAATTGATTCTTTCCTCCACAAGTCTTACAGTATTTTTTACATAGTGGTCACCTTGCTTTACTCTTTGTATTTTGTCAACTTTTTCTCTTCGATACTAGTATTATCTTATTTAACTTTAACAGTTTCTGGCATTCCTCAGTAACTTTCTGTAAGGTTATTTCTATGTCTTGGTTCATAATGGATAATATCCTAGAACGAATCTCTTTATCCTTCGAAGATGTTTACCCTTGCAAAACATGTTCTCTTTTAGGTCTTTCAACTTAAATCACTCGCATTGGGCATTTATTCTCCCAGCATAGGCGATAAAGTCTTCATCATCTTGTTTCAAAATATTTAAAGACCTATAACGAGTATAAAATAAGATATCCCGTTCCCCGAAAATGTTCGATAAAATTTCTATAGTCTCTTTAAAAGAAATATCTTCGAGTTTCCTTGGGAGTATAAAATTGGTATACTTGGTATTTTCATGGGAACCCAGTTTTTGTAACAGTAAAATAATGTTTTCTTCATCCGACCAGGCCAGATATCTTTTGGAAAAAATATTTTCGTATCTATGATAATATGCTGGAAACGTTAAGCCATTAGTTGGTTCATATAAAAATTCTGTCAGCGAATTTTCAATTCCTTCCGGAGTTAACCGACAATCCTTTTTTCTTCTTGTTTCATTAATATTGTTTTTAATACTTCATTTTGTTTTAACTGGTCTTTTTGTAAAAATTCCATCTGGCTTTGTTGAGCTGCCAGTGCTCTTTGTATCGTTTTTGTAAACTCGGCTAATTGTTCCATGTTGAAGAATTTTATAAACACCATAATAAAACAAAAGGTTAACAGTACCTGCACAAAGCATTAAATAAATTCACTGAATAGTTTTCTTAAACCACAAAAAATCATTCTTTTGTAGACAAGGTTTTTGCAACACACGAAATTGACACTGAACCAACAGCATGCAAGCGTTCTCTTCCGCCGTATTTTTTTCTTCTTATGAAACAAAAGAAATTTGAAATGGACGACTTTCAAAAATTGTTCTTTTCAATGCTTCGTAAAATGTCAACTTCTCTTTTTTTCAGTAGGACCGTAACAGACTGAATTAAAACATATATATAACTTACTTTTTGTGTGTGTCTTAGCCTTTTTCAGTAGTTGCATTTTTGCGTGCAATATTTTTTCTCTTCGTTTTCCAATATGTGTTTGGCTTATAGTTTCCTTTTTGTGAATTCGAATCGTGTCGTCATTTGTTATATCTTTACTTTAAATAAGAATACAGCAAGAAACACGGGGTTACGAGTGAAAGACAAAGGAGTTTATTTACAAGGGAATACATGTGAAATAAGAGTTGCTCGACCCCTTTTTTATTCTCTTCCTGTCTTTTTTTGCTTCTCTCTCATTCACGTGAGAGGGTCAATATATCTATAGTTTATTTCATCTATGAAGGGATGTTAGGTTGTTCCATTACATCAATATCATATATATCATATACATTATATACATCATATACATTATATACATCATATATATCATATACATCATATATATCATATACATCATATATATCATATACATTATATACATCATATACATCATATACGTAATATGCATCATATTCATAATATAAGTAATATACATCATATATATCATATACGTAATATGCACCATATACATAATATAAGTAATATACATCATATACGTAATATATATCATATGCATCATATGCATCATATACATCATATATATCATATACATAATATATATTATATATATCATATACATAATATACATCATGCACTAGCGTGTAGTCCTAATCTATAACTTGACTTTTAATGGAAAATTCCATTTCTTTATTTAAACCAACCTCACATTAAATTTTCCAGGCCAATGTTACCACACACATCGGTTACGTTTTATAGTGATAATAGCAGACAGCTCGACGTTGCCCGGTCGTAAAATACGCATTAATATACTTGAATTCATGCACGCATTGTTTTTCTTTTAAACTGTTCAGTTCTTGTAATAAAAAAATACGCGAGCTGAGATCGAAACCAAAACCTATAGAAAGTCAGTCAAGTATGATAACCATTACGCCACCTTGACGCGAGCTCTAAAGCTGTTTTCAAACCTATTATTATTATTATTATTATTATTATTATTATTATTATTATTATTATTATTATTATTATTATTATTATTATTATTATTATTATTATTATACAATGAACACTAACAACAACAAAAAACTAAAGAAAACATTTAAATAGCTTTCTTTTTTAAAAAAATATCCCTTATTTATAGGTTGTAAAGTAGATGTACGCCATAATCACATTAACATGCCGTTTCCGGTTAGATCACTGAAGTTAAGCAACTTTAAGCTTGGTTAGTACTAAAATGGGTGACCATTTGGGAATTCCAGGTTCTGTGTATGCTCTCTGCTTATCCTGGCATTGTTTGCAGTCGTCTAGCACTTCCCCTTGCCACTAGACTAAAGCAATGCCGCTTCAGAAGAGGTGTGATTGGAGATTGTGCAACCCCTGTCTCCCAATTACACGCACAACAACCCTTACAGGGGGTATCCATCGTCTTTAGAGACAGAATGAAGGCGTTAAAGTAAATGTTAATGGTTTCATTAAATAAACACGTGAGATTAAAGAGGTTATTTTATAATGAACTAACAAAGCTACTCAGTATTGCCCGGAGTGTGGATGACAAATAAAAGAGTTTAAAAAATGTTCATAACATTTTTATTTTAAGAGGTCTCTTTCTTTCTTTCTTTCTTTTTGCCCCCCTCACTTTCTCTTTGCTTTTCTCAGACTCTCCCTCCCCCCTCTCTCTTCGTCTCTTCATTCGGCTTTCATCCCCCTATCTCTCTCTCTCTCTCTCTCTCTCTTTCTAGCAACTCGTTTCATATAATAGAAACAAAGAAAAGGAAAGCTGGCCGATTGTTTGATCTAGCTTTAGTGTTATTTGTGTCTGCACATTCATACGATGTGGGAGACACCCAAACGTTCTCATTTTATTGGCTACTACACAGAGATGTAGGGGAAAACGCCACTACTTTTTAATTATTGAACTTTCCTTATAGTGTTGAATATCAATCGAGAAGGCTTCACGTAACATTTTCGGAGTTTGTTGTATGACTTGATCGAAGACTGAACCCTGGTCTCCTTGCCAATTAACGAACACCCTAATCATTATGCCAAATGTCATAAAAAATTACACATTCTGTTCTACTAATAGATGCGATCCTGATAGATATTACTACTCCGTTTACGACCTGTGAGTTATGCTAATCAAGGGGTGACATTAAGTCTCCCCCCCAGCTCCTAAATTTGGGTCTCGCCAGGGAATGTAATTTAATATCAAACCAGGACATTATTATTATCATTATTATTATTATTATTATTATTTTTATTATTATTATTATTATTATTATTATTATTATTATTATTAGTAGTAGTAGTAGTAGTAATGTGATTATTAGCGGTGGTGGTGGCGGTGGTCGTGATGGGCTTTGGTGGTTATCGTTCCAATAATTTTTTGCAGAAGTTGTATGGTCAGTTGTCCAGTGTACCATCACTGGTCTTGATTAGAACAATTAATGGCCACATTACCGGATTAAGCAAACTACACACTTTGAAGGACACATATGTATCTTGCCCCGGGGGACTAATCACAGCACTGGTAATACCAACCAACTCTCCAATCAGCCCCCTAATTCTTTGCAAATTACCTCCAATAAAAATTTTAGAATCCAATAAAAAAGAAATATATCGCATTCGAAGGTTTATTAAGTTAGACTAAAAGATAGACAGGTGTGTAGATAGGTGTGTCGGTAGATTAACGGACATCACAGAGCATTAGGGTTAGGGGGTGGCGAGAATGGGTAAGCAGGCAGGCATAGATAAAGAGTTGAGCCAAAACAAACTTACAGAAATCGGCTTTATAAGAGACAGGGGAGTTATAAAAATAAAAAAATAATAAAAAAAGAAGAGAAAATACAATGTGTAAAACATGGTTGGAGTCTTGTGGCTATGATGTTCAAACTGATCGATGATAGTCAGTGCGGAGGCTTCGGTGAACTCATGAGAAATCAGATGCTATCAGACCGAGGTTAATGATGAGGCTAATGACTTTTGTATTATATGAGATAGTAACAAGAAAATCCGCTCCACAAGCCACGTGCGAATAAAAGACGCAAAATGATAGTTTATTTATTTATTTGGGGACTGTTATCCTCATCTTTATAGTTGTTGTTGTTTCACGACGTTTCGGCCAACTATTCCTTTGGCTTTCGTCAGGTGATTAACCGCGACTCGATAGGAATGCTAAGTCTCTTACTGCTTTTCATAGTTGCTGTCGTCTCACCACGTTTTGGCCAATTAATTCTCTTGCCGGCTTTGGATGGATCATGAAAAAATAACTATGAAGATGAGGATAACAGTCAGGAAATAAATAAATCAATAAATAAATATACGATTTATTAATTTCAAAGAATTCAAACAATTAAATAACAAAGTGATAGATTTTGTTTTTGTTTTTAAAACAACATTAAGTCTAATAAAAATTGTGGAACCATTTTTAATAATCAACAGAAAGTTTTGTAGAGTTAAAGATAATTTCAAACAATATCTCTATTTGAATTATTCAGACTACTGGGTGATATTCTCAGAACGTTTTAATCGATTAAAGCCCTGACTTTCTTTAAGTGTATTTTGTCGAATTCGGGAATTAGCACGGAATTTCGAAAGAATTTTTTTATTTGAACCACAGAGGTAGCATTCTCTCATTCCGTCAGGCATGAACGAGTAGAAGACCTCAGTTATTTGCAACTGTATTCTTATTGTAACCTGCACTGTCACTTATAGCTAAATGTAACCTAATACTTTATCCACTACGCCACGTAAAATAATGGATAAAGTACTAGTAAGAATTCAGCTGTAAGTGACACTCTGCTGGAAGTTGAATGTTCAAGTTTGAGAGAGATACTAAAATAACAATTGCGAATTACTTAGGACTTCTTCATGAATGAGAGAATGAAAGCATGCTACCCCTGCATGGATTAAATAAAACGTTCTGTTCGAAATTGCGTGTAATTTTCAGAGTTTGACACAAAAAAAATTCGAGTTTGACAAGATACACTCGAAGAAGATCGGAGATTACATCGGCTGCACAGTTGTGAGAATAACACTCAAGATGAGAACAATAGTCCGAATAATTTAAATAATAAAATGTATCAATCCTCATCCAAAAAACTAATTTAGATTTGTTAATCATTTTTATTTTTTGCTGTATTATTATTTTGAGTAAAGTATAAGAGATTTAAAAATATTAATGTGCTTTTTGTAATGAGAAGACATTAACCTTGGATTTTTATTACCTCCTATATAAAATAAAGCAGACTATTTTGTGGGTTTGTAAACTTACCTCTCACAAATTACATAATTTATTTGTTACGCCAGGCTTAACGGACATAGATAAGCTCATATTTAAAAAAAAATGTATTTCGAATCAATTTTATGAAATACATAATTAATCCGGATCAATATTCTCTTTCACTTTGTGATATGGGAAGTGAGGATTTTCTAGTGGTTAACGACACGGACGACAGGTTCAAATCCGGCTAATTCATCAAAAGTCACTTTCACCTAGGATGGTAGCAACCTTTTCGTGGTCTCTGCCGGAAGTACCTGATGTCTCTCTAAATAGAATTCTGACTAGAGAAACATCGGGGAAAACAATGCCAACAATAAAAATTTCGGATTCATACGATATGATGATTGTTACTTAGGAATATTAAGCTCCTCCTCTTCCTCTTTCTCTTCCTTCTCCCCTCTTCATTAATATACTCCCATAAAAATTAAGTACCGTGACCACTACTCTTCAAACAAAAGGAACATTTTTCATATGGACATCATCTTATTCGTCCGCAGTAGATAGAAATAATACTAGTAAAAGTCAAAAATGCAATACTAGCAGACAACCCGGCGTTGTGTAGTCGTAAGGTACACTTAAATATATTTTAATTTATGCAGATTACATATTTATTATTATAGAGATAATTTTCTAACGATTATTATACTGAACCTAATGTATAGTAATTCAATCAAAACTACACACACACACACACACACACACACACACACACACACACACACACACACACACACACACACACATATATATATATATATATATATATATATATATATAACTTGGGTGCCATCAGCTAAAATCAAAACAAAAACATACAACTTTACACCTTTATTCCTTAGTCTCTGAGCCACGCCCCCATATATATATATATATATATATATATATATATATATATATATATATATATATATATATATATATATATATGGAGCGAAAAGAAAGAAGAAAAATATCACAGAAAAAATAAAAATAAACAAATCAACAATCTTGCATTTAAAACCAATAAAAATCGTGCATGAAAATTAATAAGGTCTCATGGTCTTGTGGTAAAACACCAGGCTTCTTATCGAGCGATGACGAATTCGATCCTTATCAACAAGTTTAGCCATACAATTTAGTAATACTTCGAAACATGCATGTCTATGAATAACTTACTTTCATTCACGTAAAAATATTTAAATAAATGTTTAAATAGTGAATTAATAATTGCAAACAATACATCCCAAATATGGGGCGACTAGAATGTAAATAAAGTGGAGATAACGTCTCGCTTAAAAAGCACCCAGGGAGCAAAAAGAAAGAAGAAAAATACCTCATAATCGCTAACAAAAAAATTAATAAATCAACAATCTTATCTTGTATATAATAAAAAAGACGCAATTTTCCCTCTCTGGACGAAACTGCGTTAGATTGACGACAACAGATAAAATTGAATAAAAATTAATATGTTTACGTCATTAGCCATTACGTTATCTAACTATAGACCGCAATTACATAGACATTATTTGGTTATGATAAAAAATTATATTTAGTCCGATTAGCGCCATGACCATCATCGTCTTAAACTAAAGAGGAAGTAGCGAATATGTCACCCTCACTTTACCGTCTACTCTTACGACACCATTCTACACCGTCATTAACTGTCTACAAATTTCCAACACATACGCATATTCTCATCCCTTACATCCGACACAAATAATGATTTCTCCCTATGAAATATCGGCGCAGCTGATTGGATACGAAGTATTCATTCTACAATTCCAGCATTCGTTTATTCCACCAAATAAACAAACAGTTATCAACAATAAAACACGGCACCATTTTCGGTTCGGATATTCCGATAGCCGTTCTTAACATGGTTAGGTTGGAGGGTATTATATGTTGGCACAATGATACTCTGCCCTTTCTTTTATTTTTCCTTTTTTAATCTTTCCTTTATTTTTTTTCTTTGTTCACCGAGAATCAGGGAAAACCCGACTTTAAACTGTAGAAGTGCCGAGGTTTGACAACGAGTGCATGTTTTATTTTTAATATTAAAAGCGTTGAACAGTACAAAGCACAATTTTGGGTACTTATATATTTTTGGTTCCATGTTGAAATACTATTGTTTTTATTTACAATGCCATTTTAACCTTCAGGAGGGGATGATGTTTTGTCACTATCAGGAAAATTAGCGTGAATCTTGAATTTAACCTGGAAACACTATTTACAAATAGCGCGGTCCCCAAAATGCATAACCAATGTAAAGGATGCATATGATGGCAGAGCGCGATACTATCTGCCACAATATGCATCTGAGAAGGCTGAAGCACAGATTAGTTACTGAACCAATTTATTCAATAATGAATAAATATTTAACATTACAGAATAATATGACTATAATTTGATTTTTTTTCTAGATTTCTTAAACATGGGTATGTCTATGGCTTCACAAACATTACTACATAGTAACGATTTTTGTCCCGCATTTATATTATTTTTGTATGCAGTAAAAATTTGTAAAAATTATTAGCAGTTTATTCAAACGTTCTTTTAAATGGTAAAAAAGTTAGGATGATAATATTAAATTACAATTAAAAGTTAGGATGATAATATTAAATTACAATTACAGTGTTACATACAGGAGTATGGGGGGGTTAAAACTGTGGTGAGTGTTCGAGGTACACTTATTAAAAAAATAAAACAACTGATTAGGCTATTTTGGCAGTACAGACATTAATAATTTAATATTGGCCAACAACAGAAATAACAGCCATATTTGAAATTTTTACGCGGGCGGGAGTGCACGCTACCACAGGGCAACGCCGGTTAACGGGTCCTGCTAGTATATATAAAAGGCCTGTGTATCGCTTTATTGCGAGTCAATATTTTTTTTTATTTTGATATTGCTATGAAACGTAGAGAAGTGAAATTTGGTACACTGGAAGAGCGTTGCCTGGGGGTGGAGAAGTTTTATGGCAAAGGTATTGAGCATACAGAGGAGTGTAAAAAAAAAATTGACCTACCTCCTAAAAAGGGAATAATATTGTATCTAAAATATCGATATTCTTTTATCAGGTCATGGTTACAATCAACTCCCCAAAACACAAACTTTGGGAGCTAAAGAAAGGGCATCCACTATGTTCGATCTTCAATTACTTGTCTCCCCTCTTCATTTGATTTTCTCTCGATTGATGACTTACACCTGCAATTGTTTTTAATACGTTCCAAAAACAGCAAATATCAATATGAAAACAAAACAAATGCTTACAGTTAAACTGAACTGAAACTATTAAAATATCCACAGTCGCATACCAAACGTGACGCTTATCCACATTTCTGACTTACACAGCTTTACCATCTTTCATTTCTAGTTGTAGTGTCTTGTTGAATCTGTAGAGAATTTGGGACTGAATCTTTTATTTATCCATTGGGAAGGAGAGATTGTTTTTACTCCGTCAGTCATAAACGGGTAGACGTTTTAAATAATTTTTATTTTATTCTTAGTATCGTCTGTATTTTTAACACCCAGAAGAATGTTACATAAAACTGATTATTGCTTAACACTTTATCCTTCGTACCACATGTCCAAGTTTGTCAAGAAGATCGATGATTACTTTATCTGAAACATTGTAAGAATAGTACCTGCTTCAAAGAAGGCCCTTTGCGTCGTGCTTCTGATTTTTTTATGCGGATCCCTAGCGCAATGGATAAAAGTGTTAAATCATAATCAGATATGAGTAACAGCTTTCTGGAGGTTGAAGGTTCAATCTTCACTCAACAGTGCAAGCAATAATGAATATTCAATAAAAATGAAAACGAAACAAATAGTTAGTCTCAACTCGAATTGTAACCTTGTATGCAAAGTAAATAAGAACTTTGACACAAACTTTCCAGATTAAAAAAGTTATTTAGTCTCTTTGTTTACTACACCCTAGTCGCCGACGCGTATTGAACACCAGTATATTCTCCCCTTCGGACCGATATGTCGGCTGCCTCTCAATGCACGGCACCAGAAACAGTTGTCTGGCAATCTAACGAGGAAGAGGAAGAGATGTTGCGTTCTTGCGAAGCGTAAATTCCCAATCAACACGCGTCATTTTTTTCTTTTTTCCCTTTTTCTTCCCTTCTTCTCTTCCAGATCTTTATACCTATGTGTTCCTTATCCGTATATATATATATATGTGTATATTCGTTATGCCTATATATGTATGCCTATATATATGTATGACGTCACGCTCACGTCATGACCACGTCATGGTTTTGAATGCTGACTTGGCACGAGAGGCGTCATTTAGTGGCCGTGCTAGACTACGTTACAGAATCATCTGAAGAATCGCAATTGCATACCAAAAACGATGCCTACTCACACCCCTACCCCACATCATCTTACCATCAATTATTTATATTCATTATCTTACCTTTTTATTCGATCAGCCCGGAGTAATCTTGTTGCGTTGATACCCGGTTTGAGTACATTAAACGCATTTAAAGGAAGTAAAATAAATTAAATCCTCTTTGGTTGACATTAATATTTTAATAATTTGGACGTTTTAGCGGAATTTATTTCAACGCATTCATTTCGAAGTCGATTCTGTACTCTATCAATAGAGAGAAAGAGAGAGAGAGTGACAGAGAGAGAGAGAGAGAGAGAGGGGGAGAGGTAGAGAGTGCTCCGCACAGCACCTCCCCGGATGTGCCGACAATAACTTGTATCTGACCTTTGTACTAGTAGTGTGACGCAATGTTGGTAACGCAACAGAATCATCAGTCCGAATTTAGTGTGAATTAAAGGCATTTTAAAGAAATTAAAATGAGCCAAATCTTATTAGGTTTACTTTAATGTTTTAATCATTTGGACATTTTAGCGGAATCTATTTCAACGCACTCATTTCAAAATCGATATCAAGAGAGAGAGAGAGAGAGAGAGAGAGAGAGAGAGAGAGTGGTTGAGTGAGTGCTCCGCAGAGCACCTCACCAGATGTGCCGACAATAACCCCTACGTGATTTTTATACAGGTAGTCTAACACAACATTGGTAACACAACAGAATCTTGAGTCATAATTTAAGTGGATCAAAGGCATTTTAAAGAAATTAAAATAATCCAAATCCTTTATTAAAAGTTTTTATGAGTCGGACTTTTTAGCTGAGTATACTTCAGCGTATTCACACAGAAATTAAAATAAAATAAAAACTAAACTACGTACATTCCATGCATCGGATACGTAACACATTCTGTCTTATGTTTATTTCTCGTTTGTGCATTTGCATTTTTATTTTTTTTTTTTGTTATTATTATTTATTATTATAATCTTTCCAAATATTTTTTAAGCACCTGAAGAACATTTGTGTATGGTGGGATTAAATTACCAGAAATAGATCAAATGACAAGATTTTCAAATTCTTTTTCGTTTTTTTTTTTTCAACGTTTGTTTTTATTTTATTTTATTTTATTTATTTCATCCCAGCATTATTTTTTTTAAATCCAATTTTAGTATTTTTGGAACAAGTTGTAAAATCAATTAAACAGTTTGAAAGAGACGGATTTGATTTTATGCTTTTAAAAATTTTTTTGGTTCATGCTAGCGAAAAAATGGACCCAACTCCAAACATCTGATAACTGACATGGAAGATAAGAAGAAGAAAAGAAAAAAAATGTTTTGAACTTTGATGCTCGGCATAAGAATGAATTAAAAAACAAAACAAAAATTAACCTCTGATAACAGAAACGAGAGAAATACACATAAAACGTTAAAGACTATAGACAAAGTTAAGCATGTATATGTATACAATATATATATATATATATATATATATATATATATATATATATATATATATATATATATATATGTATGTGTGTGTGTGTGTGTGTGTGTGTGTGTGTGGGTGTGCGTGTGTGTGTGAATTTGTGCATGCATTGGTATGGACAATCATATATATATATATATATATATATATATATATATATATATATATATATAAATAAATATAAATATATACATATACATATATAATATTTTTGTAATATGAGATGATATATAATAATTTGCACAATCAAACTACATCGCAGCTCACACAAACCATGAATGCCGCAGACCGGAAATCCAAGACTACTTTCACCCCCATTTGGGCAAACTGTCATCGAAGACTGAAATCAGGGTGTTCGCATCACATTCAAGAGAGTCAGGTTTTGAATCCTGAGTTCGAATATGTTTAACTTATGAGTCCAAATAAGGGCGAAACTGGAATCTTGGACTTCCGGTCTGCAGCTTTTATAGTTCATGTAAGATATAGCGTTGCTGGACTGTTGAAATAATTATGCATATATGTAGTTATCTCTAGAGAGACCGTTGCACTGTATCACAGTTCTTCGGTACGGCTAGAATAGTACCCATCCCAAGCAAGGAACCATCTAGTTGATAGTCTGCAGTTTTGCCCCCAAGCCAGAGAATCGGCGCTCGTAAATCACACCTCCAATGTCTTTATATAAATTATATAAACATAGACCACCACTTTTAAATTGCCATATTTGTTAATTTACAAAGAGCTTTGCATTATGCTAAGTAAGCAGCAGGCGATACCATCTTACGAAAGTGCATTACTTGAGTGAAAATATTTATGGCCATTAAGCTACACAGAATTTTCCGTGTTTCGTCCTCATGAGGATTCATCAGGATTAAACATGGGAAATTCTGTGTAGCTAATTGCCATATACATTTTCAAAACTTACTATATATATATATATATATATATATAATCTGTTTATTATACAAACATTATTGGTTACATATGTGCATACATGCTTCAGTTGAATCCCAATTCAAGGATAAGACTTCAACAGACCAAAAAAGAATCGATATCGAAACGAGAGTCAAAATTACATTAATTTTATAAGATATTCGGGTGTGGTTTACGTTCTAGAAGAAAGTGGGTGTATACTATGTGAATGTGAGCAGTAGCAGTTTTTGAAGGAGATGTGATGAAGGAAGGGGGTAGGGATGAGGGATGAGGAGGAAGTACAATTTCGTGTGGTTAAGATGTCGCAGTGGGGAGGTGTTGGTATTCTTTTAACTTAGCGGTTGTTTATTGGCCTAAGTTTTCGCTTTGAGCTAAAGTAATATTACTCTCTTATCGTCGTTTCTTTACTACTTAAGGTTTTTATGGTTCTCTTTTTCTGTTCTGGTGGCGACTTCATTTTCCTGTCGACAATAAATGAATAAAGAAGCTAAAAACTAAAAAGCAGATGAACGGATAAAAAAGCGAGGAATAGAACAAAAAATAAATAAATGAATAAATAAATAAATAATAAAGTTTGTCAACAGAAAAAAATAAAGTCACCACCAGAACAGAAAAATTATTCATTTTTTATGGGTCCTTATTAGATGTTTGATATTATTTAACTATTACGCTGAATTCTATTTTGTATATTTTTTTAGATTGTGCATAATGGCGTAGCATTTAATAGTTGTAGAAGACGCGAGTGCGCACATAAACACACACGTGTGTGTGTGTGTGTGTGTGTGTGTGTGTGTGTGTGTGTGTGTGTGTGTGTGTGTGTGTGTGTGTAAAAGTGACTCGGTCTATGTACGTGTGTAACAGTCTCTACCACACTCCTCGCTGAATGTTTGGTCTACAGACTTGAAATTTGATATATATATATATATATATATATATATATATATATATATATATATATGGGATTTGGACCTGTGGAACAATTTCAAGTTAGTTTTTAGCCCTCCCCCCCCAAAAAAAAATAGCTGGTAAGGAGTACAAATTGAAGAAAATAACAATTAAACTCGACAGGAATCAGTTGATAAAACCTATTATTCAGCATATGCGCAAATATGCATTAATTGCTTGTAGTCGCTTACTGCTTCATTTTTCTTATCTATCCGTCAATGCCTCAAACATTAATGCCCAGGGCTAGAGCGCTGTATGTTTTGGTTTCGATTCTAGCTAATAGCACCGAAGTCATTTTGTTTCTTTTAACTTTTGAAATCATTACTATATATAGGGTACAATATAATATTTTATATAGATTTGGTTCTGTAATAATAAATACACAATCGGCATAAATTAAAATATCGCATTGAAGCATATTTTACGACCGGGCATCGCTGGCCAGCCTGCTAGTAAGTAGAGTAATACTATTAAAGCTATTAATTTTATATAACCCATTTCTAAGTTTATAGAATTTAAATAAAATCTGCAATCAAATAAAATGTTAATGCTGCATACATCTTTCATCAGAAACATCATGATTTTATTTTTTATTACAAGCAAATAATTAAAAACGAGAATAAATATAGAAAAATCGAAGCGAAAACTAAAAAGCTTTCGAATTAGAGGAAACAATTGGATTTAAGATGTGATCTTTTCATATTTATGCTTGTATGCAACCATACACGTCTATGATGTGTGCGCACGTAAGAAATGAGCGTTAAAAAAAATAAACGTTGCGTTTGGTTTTATTATTACAGATAAAAAAATGTCTGTTTGAAAAAAAAACTTTAAAAAAATATTATGTAATAAAAGTATCCGACCTGAAAATAAAAAATGTCAAAAATAAATTATTTTTGCTAGACTAGTTTCAATATCGCTTTTTATTTTCTCTTGACAACTTTATATATATATATATATATATATATATATATATATATATATATATATATATATATATATATATATATATATATATATATATAAAGCTGGACGTCTGTGTGTGTGCGTGTGTGTGTGTGTCTGGTCATGAATAGAGTCCGATATGGCTGACTATTTTAAAAAACTGATTACATATAATGATAGAAGATGTATCAAGGATCAGGAATGGGTATGTTTGATCTGGCAGAACGGTGGTTCATAAAAATTGTGGGGTCTGCGTTGGCGCCTGGCCCCCAAAGTATGGAAATAAAAAATGAAAAAAAAAAAACGTTTACAAGTGTTTTTGATATAGATGTACATAATAATACTTTGATAAGTATGTTTCAACTTTAATAGGGATGGTATAATAAAATTGTAGGGTCTGCGTTCGCGCCTGTACTCCATGGAAACATGGCACAAACTTTAACAAAGACTTTTCATATCTATTTGCGTAAGTATACTTTGATAATTATGTTTCAGTTTGAAGAAATATAGTATAATAAAATTATTGAGTGTTCGTTCGCGCCTGACCTCCATAGAATGTAAATATGTCACAAAGTTTAACAAGGTTTTTTAAAATCTTAATTCGCGTTAGCTTTTATTTATTTTTTTAGTTGAATCATATTGTGTCGAATAAATTCACCTCATAAATTCACGTTCTTATTAAAGTGAAAGCCCCCCCCCAAGAGTCGGAACTTTAGACAATTCTCGACACAAATTTTGCATTACTCTGTTTTTTTTTCCTTCTCCACTTGCGCGTGGCACTCTTTCGAAAATTGATAAATAGATAAATAATAACAAATAAGAACTATACTTGTTATCGTGTCAAAAAGAAGGAAAAAATCCTGCTCACGTGATTACGTGTCTTTTTAATAACATTTACATAACCTTTTCATTTTTATTTATATATCTGTTTAAGCTTTTTTGTCAGTGTACTAGAAGGAATTCAGTTGATTACAACCATTTCTGCGTGCTCTTTACATTACAATAGTACAACCCTGAATCCGACGGCGCAATACTACACCTTTCAATAGTGTAAAACTGAAACGAAGCTGTTCTGCTTGACAAGGGCGCCATTTTCTTCTTATTCATATCGATTTTTTTCTTTAAAAAACTAAAGTAATTACGTGTTTACTTTTTAATATCCCAATTTTGCTGTTTCGGATTATTTTACTAAAGTAAGTAAAGCTTCATTATTTTTCCAAATTCTTTTTGTTTCTTTGTTTTTCGACATTTCGTGGATATAATTTAGTAAGAGTGTTTAGCAGAAAAGCCAACAAACGACTACCCGAAAAAATAAATATACAAGAAATAAATGTTACCATAGTCAATTTAGTTTATGTTTTTTTTTGTTTTGAAGTAGTTTATAATGCTCTTTATTTGAAATAATTTCAGCGAACCGAAATTAAAACGAAATTTAAGGCGACAACTACTTAAATTAATTTTACATAAATTACACATGCCATAATCGAATATTCCTCAAGCACAAAATAACGGAAAACATTAAAATTATGTTTATAAATATTCCTTACGTTGAAGGAATTCTCTTAAATTGTTAACACAGAATGCTCAGGTACCCCTCTTTAAATTAAAAACGGGGCTCTCCATTTCAAAGTCGCCGCCATTTTGATTTTTTTTAACCGGTTCTTGAATTAAAAACAATTTTTTTTACAAACTACTTAAAAATACAAACCAATGAACTTTTCTACCATAAAAGTAACTTTTATTGACTATGGTAACATTTATTTCTTGTATAACATTTTCTCTTTGAAAGGAAGCATCATTTTGTTGGTCACTCTTGGCTACGAATGGAAACAAAGTTAATATAAAAAATATATACTTTCGCGAAAATTATCTTTACTTTCATCATATTTTGCTTAGGGTAAAAGTTTTGAGTATCAAAACCTATCTCTTTACAACCCCCTCCTTTTCATAACCTATCATACTTTCATCAGCCACAGTCCATTTTCTGTAGGCTTTTTTTTTAACCCAGTCAACGCCGGGTACTTCTGCTAGTATATATATATATATATATATATATATATATATATATATATATATATATATATATATATATAATAGATTAAATTATATCCTTGCTAACAAAGCCACAGATGGCTTCTGTTGCTGGGTTCAAATCTATCGACCGGTGTTAATCGTGACACCCTACACTGATGATTCTTTAAAGGATGAAACACTAGTATCTGTAGATATTTAATAATTATTATAGTATATCGTTTCCTCTTGACAACATACATCTTTATATATAAATATATATATATGTATGTGTGTGTGTGTATGTATATATATTAAATCACTGGAGTTAAGCAACGTTGAGCCTGGCTAGTACCAGATGGGTGACTATTTGAGAATTCTAGCACTCTCTGTGCTCTCCGTTTATCTCGACATTGTTTCCATTTGTTCTGAATCTCCACTTGTCACTGGTATTTTACAACGCCGACTCAGGAGAGGTATGGTTGGAGATTGCGCAACACTTGCAATCCGTGAAGTGCGCATTCATAGTCTGTAAATGCGGAAGGAAGCTATCGTATGTATGTATATACATATATATGCATTTATATATATAAATGTATATACACATGGGTGTGTGTATATATATATATATATATATATATATATATATGTGCGTATATAAATACATATATATACACACATATATGGATATGTGTATGTATATGTGTATATATATTCATATATATGCATTTATATATACATATAAATGTATATATATATATAAATATGTATATATACACATGTGTTTGTATGTGTGTGTATATTTATACATATATATGCATTATATATAAATGCATATATATGCGTGTGTATGTATAAATGCACACACACAACACACACACAGGCACACACACACACTTATATATATATATATATATATATATATATATATATATACGTGTGTATGTGGATAGATATAAATATCATGACACAGTCACCTAAATTTTATACATTTTTTACATTGAATGTTTATATATACTTATGCAGTATCAGGCTAGAAATCTGTTTTCTAGAAGTCCAGCTTATTCTGAAACTGTAAGCTTTAAAGTTGTTTTCTTTCTTTTTAAATTTCAAACGTTTTCGTCATTCTACTTTTTTGACGCCAACTTCCTCGTCATTCATTGCAAAGAGGCTTTCCTCTGTTTTAAGCTAAACGTTTTTTATTGTTTTTTTCTGTATACTCACTAGATATTTTCTCTAAGTTTGCAGACAAAGCGCCATGTTACTATATTCGATAAGGTTAATTTTCATTGTCCAGCTAATCAATCGATTAGTTGTACATCAAATTCTGATTGTTTTTCAATATACACTTTTTTTTTTAAAGTAAAACCTATTTTTTGCAATAAAAGAATTGTTATACATTATTTTTATTGAGATGATTAATTTGTGTATTCATTTTTTTTTTTTTGTGTACTGTTATCTTCATTTTCCTAGTTACTGTTGTTTCACCACATTTCGGTCATCTGAAGAAGGTCAGAGGATAAGTTGGCCGAAACATGGTAAAACAATAACAACTATGAAGATGAGGATAACAATCCGCAAAAAAACAAAAAAAAAACAAACAAACAAAAAACAATACACAAAGGAATTGTTTTATTTACCCAGGATTGTGTACTTAACTATCCTTGAAAGAATTCTAACTAGAAAGATATCGGGGAAATGAATGCTAATAATGCTCATTCATAGAAAGGAATGATGCTCAACAGGCAACAGCAACAGGAGGGGACGGCGACTAAGTGGTTTATGATACAAACTGACAACTTGGGTTAGCCAAGTTCGAATTCAGTTTGTTCCACAGAAACATGTTCACTTTGGATGTTGGCAACTTTCATATGGTCCTTCTCATAAATAACCAATGCCATTTTTTGAAAGAATTCTTACCAAAAAGATATCATGGAAATGAATGCCAACAATATTCATCTGATTCATACGAAATGAATGAATGATGCTTAGCAACAACAGCAATAACAACAGCATGAAAAGATGAAGTCAACTGAAATGGTGAAAATAGTGTAAAATCTTCTTGGTTCATCCATTAATTGATGTTGAAACAGTCACTATTATATTTCTTAAAGCTGATTGCATTTATGGCACACCACATTTGCGTATAGTTCATGATACTTCACTCACTGGCGCAGTTATGCCTTTCCATTGTCAAATATGCATGATTATCTGTTAAACCATATAATCTCAAAACCAAATCAGCAATTTGTCGATAATTCCAACCGCAACTACTTCTACCTTGGAATGCAGGATTTGTGGTGAAGGTTTACTCCTCTAGATCCGCCGAGTTCTGTTTATGTCTTATGCGTTTAATTTTTATTTTAATAGTATCGTTACCTTTTAATGGGCCCAACACGTTGTAGACTCTGTTGCAAAAATCAGAAGAATATAAAAAAAACTGACTCCTTTTTTAACAAAAGCCTTTAGATCTGGTATTTCTAACACATTTTTTTCTAAATATTTAAACAATTCATTTCTCTCTTCCCGGACGCCTGTGACTTTTCATCTCTGCTCTGACGCCACCTGCATGTCTCAAACACGTCTCCAATGCCACTTCTCCAAACACTTGTGTCTCAAACACGTCCTTGTCTGCTCTTTCGTTTCTAGAACACCTCTTTTCCCACTTTTTCATGTCTCAAACACGTCCTTTTCCACTGTCTTGTGTCTCAAACACGTCTTGAATCTCCTATGTCTTGAACATGTCTTAAATACCTACCTCTCTGAACACCGGCGACACCTCGGACACCACTCCTCCAAACACTGCTTCTTCAAACACATGTGTCCTGTTTATCTCTGCTGTGACGTCATATTGCACAGCCAGCTCGGTCATTTGCATATGGCTGCTACTGCTGCTAACCCAGCGTCAGTGTTTTTGTTACATGTCCATGGCAAAGTAACTTCCAGAACGATAAGGCTCATCAACACACACAAATCGTCATTCACCTTGGAAAGGTTATATTTTGTGCATCATCTAATATTGGAATGCATAGAGATCAGTGGCGGACACCTCTGTAGACTATATCATAAATGTAGTGTCCCTCTGCATCCGTTTACACCAATTATAGAACACTAATAAATAAAAACTTATAAACATAGTGATTAGATGAGGATCAGCTGAGGACGCCTCTAGCCACCAACTCGCAAAAGTACTCGCCCGCTTTAAATTGGTTTTTAATTTGGATAAAATCCAGCTTTCCAAAATGTGGCACACTGGATGTGGATCAAAATGAAAGATTAACCAAGTTTAGAAGAACTTCATTGTGTTTGTTTATTTTTCTTAAGGGTTATTGTATGTGTGACATACTAAACCTGCATATAGTACTACATATGATCATTTGTAAAACGATGCTGTTTGCAAAACCTGATGATCAGGTTATTGATCTCCGCAACTGCAAATACAGTTATTCATGAAAAAAACAAAAACGATTTATGTTTACTCCTCTAGATCCGCCGTGTTCTATGTATGCGCATGCATATTAACAGAGTAACCTCAAGACGAATGTGGCTCCTCATCACACACAGATGGTCATTCATGATGGTGAGGCTACAAATTGTGCATCATCTAGTGCTGGGATGCATAGAGACCAGTGGATGACATCCCTGGAGGCCAAATTTAAAAATGGATTACCCCTCTGCAAGCCATGTATACCAATTCTAAAACACTAATAAATAATAACTAAACAGACGATGTTCGATCATTCCATCTTAAATTGTATCCTTTTCATTATCCATTTAATTTTTTTTGGAAAAGGAAAGCATTATTTTTCGAAATTCAAAGCTGTCATTTGATGCTAATGAATTGTAAATGGGAAGAACACACGCAAAGAGTAAAATCATCTTTAATTGACAAATCAATTAGATTCATTAAACTGATATTATCAATCAATTAAGTTCATTAATAATTAAGATAGTTGAGAACATCATTTCTGAGTAATGAGAGATCAAATAAAAAAATGGAGAAATTTAGTCACTTCATTTTTCCAATAAAAATGTGAATCTCTTTGTTTTTGTATTATGATCGATGGGAAGAATCAAATTGGAATCAAAATACAAAGGAATGAAAAAAGAAGAAGAAAAAAGTATAATTCTTCTTTTCATATTAATCGGCGTTGTTATCATTTGGGGTTTTTGGACTACTCTTCTCATTGTGAGTGTCCACAAGGACCCATAGCATAGGAAATAAAGTATTTGGTAAGATTCGGTTGTAAAATTACACTATTCTGGAGGTTGAAGGTTCAATCCTCAGAGCTGGTAACACTCAAAATACAGTTGCTTAGGATTTCTATCCAGTCATAATCGATGGAACAAGAGTATGCTATCCTGTGGATTAAATAAAGAGTTCTGTTCAAAATTCTCTGCAGTTTCCCGAGTTCGGCATAAAGATTCCTAGAATTGAGGCCCCTGGCGCAGTGGATAGAGATGTGGACTATCTATAATTCCAGGTAAGCATTGTCTGAAGGTAGCAGTTTCAATCCCATCCATAGACGGGCAGAGGATTATTTGGCCAAACCGTGTTGAGACGACAACTATGAAAGGCAGTAATTGCTGTGGATGTAGTTTGGAGATTTTACATTCTATCCCATCACGGTGAGCCATCTGACGAAGTCCAGAGGAATAATTTACCATAACATTATGAAACAATAACTGAAAGATGAGGATAATAGTCCACAAAATAATTAAATAAAATAAATTATACAAATTACACATCTAAAAAAGAATTGCAAATTAATTCAAAGATTCCTAGGTTCAACAAGATACCCCAATGTTGTGAAAATCACACTCAAGATGAGAACAGTAGTTTGAAAAATCTAAATAATACAAATAATTAATCTTCATCTCAAAAATTCAGGAACGTAATTGTCATGTAAATTTTTTTAATCTGCTTCATTGTGTGATTAGCATCGGGTTCCACATTTTTTTATTACCAGCAGATACTCTTAAGAGAGGCCACATGTAGGTTGCCAACAAAATGGTACTATAATCTGATAGAATTCATACACGGTGCGCTATCTATGTCTAAAAACCTACTCTAAGAGCAGTAGAGTTGGCATAATTTAGCAGATGACTTCTATCCCATTTGAGAGTTCTTGATAAGGTGCTGAAACAGAGATGCAATTTGATTACTCTCACCCTTTCCTCTTCTCTGAAACCTTTTCTCACATATTTATATGAAGATAAAGATAATAGTCCACAAAATAATTATGATATACGCATGATATTTATATTGTGTATGAATTTGGATTCTTAATCCAGCAGGGGGATGTGATGCGTCGGGTTAGGTTGTTAGGTATAAGGTAGTGTTAAGTTCATGTTTTCATGCCTTCTCACTTCCAGCTAACACCGTAGGCTAACTGTGTGGTGAAAAGAGAGCAGCTATGCATAAGTCTTCCCTGCCAGTACATAGCCTCTCCATCATCAAGACTCCTACAGTGCCTCCACGTTGGCCACACACTGGGTGCCTTGCGGCCCTAGGCTAAACTTGTAGATCTCAGAGTAGTAGGGGACCCCAGAGGTAGTGCGTTATGGCCACCGATGTGTGGACATGCCCTGGCACACTACCAACCCCTACCCCACTATCTTGTGGGTGCCCTTGGTTGGGTGAAGACTAGGGGAACCAACCCCAAAATCAAACACCATGCCTTGTAAGCCTTATCACAGCGAAAGGCTAAGAGATGGGAACTCTGACTTCAAATCCAACTGCTTCCTTGCAGTTTTCCTTTAAAAGGCTATGGAATCTCATCCAGAAAGAAAAGGCGTAGTAGCGAACACAATAGGGTGACTGTTTACCTCACTGAGATTACTTTCGGCCAGAAGCTGCGGACTTCTCTGCTGCCAGTCGTTGCGGGTTCGCTTCGCTGGACATGAGCATTGGAGGTTCAGAGTGTGTCTATCTGAAGCGCAACAGATACTGCACCTAAACTGTGCAAGGAAGTTTGGAGCCAAGGTAGAAAGTCCCGTGGTAATGGAGTGAGACTACGCCAACATTGAGTGATAAAGCACTGTGGCCCCCAACTAGTCATCATCAAGACTTACGGACTGCATGATGATGATGATGATATTTATATTACTGGTCTTTTACATTCTCGCCACTTCTCTTTGTCATCGCTGGTCCATCTCATGGTTACTATAGAAATAAGCTTCTTTTGATGACGAAAGAGGACACAAAGAGACGTTCACTGAGAGTTTTCAAATAAATAATATTCCTTTAGCTAATTATTTACTTCCCATACTTGGCTTTCTAACTTACTAGGATGAGTGACACACACATAGTGTAAATAATATTTCACTTAGATCATTCACTGTGTCTCATTCACACGGCATCCATTGAGATATTGCTGAAAAACCTTTCTTTCTTCCCCCAAAACGTAATGTCATTTGTCATATGAGGTGCCTTTACTAACCTTCTAGACTTTTTTGTACAGGTATTTAAAATTGTCATAGACTCTTGAAAATTCAGTATGTTATTGCTATACATCTGATAAGATAACTGACCAATTTTTTATGATTTCAGGTTCAAATGTGCAGCTACGATAGAAATTAGAATACACTAATATCTGATTGTCACTACTAGTGAATTTAAAAAATGGAATCTTAATGTGAAGACAAGTTAGAAGGACGATATGCAATAAAATTCTGTTTTAAATTTGAAAAAAATGCCACAGAAACGTATGGAATGCTTAAGACTGCTTATGTACCATCTTGCATGCATCGAGCATCAATTTTTGAGATGCTAAAAATTTGCACAAAGTTTGTCACAAGGGTGCCATATCCTTGTCACAGACTATTTGACCAAGATGAGCATCAAGATAGTTCCTCACCCTCCCTATACTCCAGACTTTGCTCCTTGTGACTTTTGATTATTCCCTAATCTCAAAGAAAACTTTAGAGGCTTTTATTATGAGACAATTGAGGAGATGAAAGAAGCTGTGATGAGGGTCATTTACATCCTCACACAAGAGGACTTCAATGAGGCTTCCAGAAGTTGTTGGGACGATACAGCAAGTGCATCACAGCCGGGGGAGATTACATCGAAGGAGACTAGAGTTTCATGTGTGTACTATCAATAAAAGTCCATCCATCCATAGCCCTTGAGCGCCTGGAGGGGCATAGGCCATCTACAACTTTTGTAGATGTTTTTGTAGTGATGAGTTCTTTTTACAGGGTGAGGGTGCTGGCCCCATGCCCAACCTTCCCAGAAGATACATACAGCGCCTAGCCTTCCCAAATAGTCACCCATCTGGTACTAGCCAGGCTCAACGTTGCTTAACTTTGGTGATATGGTGAGAACCGGTGTGTCAACGTTATTGTGCTGTATATATCAATAAAAGTGTCCAAACGAAAAAAAAGTCTGGAAACTTATTGAAGACATATCTTCGTATCTCTGTTTTGGCTACCATTTGACCTGCTGTCTCAATTTTATATCATTCATCTCTGAAAAAGATTTTGTTCTAGAGACCCCGGATAATAATCATTCACTCAATGTGACTCTTGTTAAATTTACAGTAATTGTCTTAAGCATTATTTACGTAGGGTCCCTATGCGTGGCTAATCATGAAAAAAAATAGAATATCAAATATTCTATTTTTAAATCCTTCTCTAACAGAACAAAACATTATCATATCTCGCTATCATTCAAACAGCACCTGATATTACCTCAGATCCATTAAATCTCATATATATATATATATATATATATATATATATATATATATATATATATATATATATATATATATATCAAACAACTTAAACATACAAGGTGGGGGGGGGGTCCAAAAGTAATGCCTTCTATTTTTATTTCACCCGAATGGATCAGAGGAATTACAAATTGCATTGTTATGATGACTGAACTTATGCATTCATGACCTGAAAGTTTCATCTCTCTGTTGCAGATATTGACGGTGTGAGACTCTAAGAAAACAACCTCTGTCATAGACGTGCATCAGAAGCAGATATGCATTATTGAATTCCTGGAAAACGTGCATTGAGAATGTTGGTGAATATGTAAAACAAATAAGTTCTGAAGTACAAAGGGTCACTCGTTTTAATGGCACCACTCACTTCCTCATGACTCTTCAACTTTTGAAGTTAAAATAATTTTGGAATAACCCTTGTATGACACAGTGCGCCTTTTTTTTTATACCTATCAGAGTCTCATCTTTACATTAAATAGAATCTATTGTTTGCATACAATTGTTTTACAAAATATATATTTACGAATAAGTTAATCTTCAAACTTATCGTATACAAAACGTATAACCCTAACTCTGACCCTTACCCAACAGTTGACATATGATAAAACCCCAAAACTAACCGACCAAGGCAACATGGATTAAAGCACAGAAAATGAGTCACTTTATTAGTCAATGTTACATATCTTATTTTATTTAAACAAAACATCTACATTTTCAACAAGGTTTATCAGATGTTTTAGACATGAAACCAAAATTGTTTTTTTTTTGTGTGTGTGTGTGTGGGGGGGTCTACAGTCATCAAATTTGGCTCAAAATGTTGGTCTTACCCTAAGCTAAACACTATATATATATATATATATATATATATATATATATATATATATATATATATATATAGAGAGAGAGAGAGAGAGAGAGAGAGAGAGAGAGAGGGAGAGTTAATAAAATGCATGGGAATAATTTGAGGTATCCTCTTTTTTTATTAAATACATTTTAAAATGTAATTTTAATGCTTTTGTTTGAAACAAGTTTTTAAACAAGTATGTTTGATATCTTTAAGCGATGAAAAAAAAAAAAAACTCACAACGTATCACGTATTTTAAAGATGTGATCTAAGAAACAATTTCATGAAATATGTGTTTTTTTAAATTTATTTTAAACCATAGGTGATTTTCTTTCTCTATTTAGTTGTTACTCCCTCCAGAGAAAAAAATGTGAGCCTTTATTGTTTTACATGTTCTCCTGGTGTTGTAGATTAGGTTTCCGATTAGACGGAGAGGAATTTCATTCTTGCCCTAGAGAAGTGGAAGTACTGTCACTTCGTTTCCAACCTGAGAAAACAGACATTCCTTATATTCCTCTTAGATTCCCAGACAACCTCTGTTTACTTACCACAGTTTAGATAAAAAAACTCACAACGGATAATAATAATAATAATAATAATAATAATAATAAGAAGAAGAAGAAGAAGAAGAAGAAGAAGAAAGAAGAAGAAAAAGAAGAAGAAGAAGATAAAGTATAAGATGAAGATGATGAAGAAGAAGGAGATAATGAAGAAGATGATGAAGAAGAATCCCTTCTTACCTATTAGAGAAGTTGTGAGGTCATCAGATATGGCAGCTAAGAAGTCAGAAGCCTCGTTTGAGATTAAAGAACTTAAATAAATATTTATTTAGTTCAATTCTCCGTCTCTGTCTGCATGTCTGTCTGTTTGTCTCTCTCTCTCTCTCTCTCTCTCTCTCTCTCTCTCTCTCTCTCTCTCTCTCTCTATCTCTCTAAATGTATTTACTTCCAAAATAAACAAAGATGTAGCGGATAGCGTGACCAAATTTCCAGGAGTACTCCACTTGCCCTTCGTCCTTCCTCTTATAATGCGGAGGGTTTACCAAGGGAGCATCAAGAACAATTTTGTTCAAGTCTTGGATATGACTCTCTTTAGGATTGAACCCCAATCTCCCGACCCATTAGCGAAATATTTACCATTATGCCAGATGGCCCGGTATAAACAAAAAACAAGACACAAAAAATATTTGACTTCAGGAATTTACATTGTTTCTGGTTGACAAAATTCATAAGTAGACATTTTTTTTAATATTCATTCTAGGAATTTGTAGTCTTTTGACAAGAGACTGGAATAAATTTAATTCATAAAATTATTACGAATATTTTACAGTTATTTTAAATAAATGTTTATATTTCTGTTTTGTTTAAAAGAACGGCAATAAACAAAAATAATGATTTATTGTTCGGTTGTTGTGAGTGAG
Organism: Euprymna scolopes; assembly: GCF_053919585.1. Lineage (NCBI taxonomy): Eukaryota > Metazoa > Mollusca > Cephalopoda > Sepiida > Sepiolidae > Euprymna > Euprymna scolopes. Next base: position 125,070,721 of record NC_136490.1, on the reverse strand, counting down.
AGTTATGATGGTAGGCGGGACTTGATGCAAGTTGATCTCTTTACTACCAATCGGTTAATATAACATTTTTGGATACCCATGCCCCTCAATTGCAAAGCCCATTCCGGGTTTTAGTCGATGCAGTATATGCATAATCATTAGACAACAATAAAAAAAAGTTGCCTTAATTTCAATTTATTCTTAAGATTCTTTAAATTTTAGACATTTTCTAGAATCCAAATAATTTAATGAACTTTGCTAAAAATTTGAATGAGGATTGAAGATATAAGACATAATGATATATTATCATTATATCTCTATTTTCATCTTTATTAGGAGATATAAAAGTGGTGCAAATCTGTTTTGTTCGGAAATTATTTTTTTTCTGTCTGAAAACACTTTATCTTCTAATGAACACTTATTACTTTTGGCCTGGGGAAATCACGATAATCTAAGCTATGCCTGAAAAAGGCTCTTATTATGCAGCCATTCTATGTTTTGTATAAATAAAGCATATATATATATATTTGCTCTACAACAGTATTGAGCACTTTCTTCAAGTTTTCATTAATTACCATTTCTACTAAATATTTGCTCCTACCCGGTTGAGCACTATATCCTAAAAACTTGGACTATTACCCTACGTTATGGAAAAGGTGAACTTCAACGTGTCTCTCAAGAACATACCAACGACAAGCAAAACAAACTACCGGTTAAACCTCACCCTAAGAATGGAAGAACTAAACAAAAATGTAACTGAACAGAAAAAAGACGGTAATAAAAAATAAAATGCATATTTGCTCTACAACAATATTGAGCACTTTCTTCAGGTTTTTATTAATTACCATTTCTACTATATATATATATATATATATATATATATATATATATATATATATATATATATAAGGTCGCACGGCATTGTGCGGTCGTAAAATACGCTTAAATATGATATTTTGTATTTATTATTATATTGGACCCAACATATAGTAATAATTTTTTTTTTTTTTTTTTACACAGTGATCACCACTTATCAAGGCCCGGAAGCCACTCAGGGATAAGGGTTATTGCAAGTACATTACGTTAGTGTGGAGATTTGATGAAGTGTTTACTTAAGGGGGCGGTTCATTAGGAATTTGTTAACGTTGGACTTGAAGACATCCAAGTTGTAGTCAGGTGGGAAGCAGGCAGACGAAATAGAGTTCCACAGGCGTGCAGTTCTAAGAAAGAAGCTTTGTTCATGGAATCCACGTTTTGATTTGGGCACAGATAAAGAGTGGGGGAAATTTTTCACAGTGGATTCAGCTAGACGGGTGTTTTTCGTGAAAGATTGGCGAGGGGGGACCAGAGATTGGAGTTCAGACGAGCACCTGCCATGGAAATAACGATAAAACAAGGATAGGCTCGCAACGTCTCTTCTGTGGAAGAAAGGTTGCAGGGTAGAGAAAAGGGCATCCCCCACTAAGCTACAAAGTCTATTTTGTACTCTGTCAAGGCAGGATAGGCTGTTTTTAGCAGCTCCTGCCCAGATATGGCAACAGTATTCCATCCTTGGACGTACTTGGCTTTTATATAGATAGAGAATTGCATCAGTAGTGAGATATCTACTAGATCGATAGAAGGATCCCACCATCTTTCCAGTGACCTTGGCAACAGACTTGATTTACGTGTTCCATTTCAGATCAGGAGTAAAGGTCAAACCCAGAAGCTTGTCAAAACACGGGGCCTCACCCAGACGAGAGCCATCCATCCCAACTGATGCCAGATGGGGATCAGAGCGTTAATGATGTAAGGATAGGAGTTTGGTTTTGGATGCATTAAAAGTAACCAGCCACGTCTTCCCCTACTGAACCACGCGCTCGAGATCACAGGAGAGAGAATCCGAGAGAACTTTGTCATTTACAGCTTTTGATGTGTTGCCGTAGATGGTCGTGTCATCAGCATAGATGTCAACGAATAATTTAAGTATGTGTTTAGGGAGGTCATTGATGTAGATCAGGAAGAGATTTGGGCCCAGGATTGACCCCTGAGGGACTCCAGTATTTATATTGCAGGCCTCCGATTTTTGTCCATCTACCACTACTCTTATGAGCCTATCAGAGAGAAATGATTTAATGATTGAGAAAACATTTCCAGTTATACCGTAGCTGGAAATCTTGTGAAGTAGACCCTTATGCCATACCTTATCGAAGGCCTTTGATATGTCAAGAGCAATTGCCCTAGAAAGGAAGCCTTTGTCAAGAGATTCACTAATCCTGTGGGCTATAACCGTCAGCACATCTGCTGTAGATCTTGCAGAGCGGATCTGCTGTAGATCTTGCAGAGCGGAAACCATATTGTGTGTCACTAAGAATGTTGTTCCTGCTGAGGTGGTTGACTATTTCTCTATTTAATGTGGATTCCAGCAACTTACTCATAACACACAGGAGACTTATTGGTCTGTACTGAGAGGGAGATGACTTATCACCTGAATTCTTAAATACAGGGCAAACTGATGAGGTCTTCCAGGGAGTCGGACAGCATTTCTCCTTAAGGCAGCGTCTAAATAGTTTCGTAAGTATGGGAGCGCGTTCTGGTTGAAGCTTTTTTAACACTATAATTGGGATGCCATCAGGGCCAGTTGCTTTACTGGAATCTTGGTTCTTGATTAGCTTGGCGACCTCATGCACGGATATTTGTATGTTACCTAGCTTGTTCTGTGTTATAGGAGGAAATATGGGGAGTTGATGGCCTTCGTCGCATAGGGTAGAATTAGCTGCAAAGTTCTTGGCAGATAGTTTGGCCTTGTCTGATGCTGACGAGATGACCTCTGGTCCATTGATAATGGTTGGGATAGAACGCACACTTCTGTTCAGGATCCTATTTGTTATTTGCCAAAACTGGTGGGAACCAAGCTGCTGATCAGCTACCTTGGATTTAACAGACTGGGCATATAGCTCTCTTGCATTTTTTATTACTCTTTTACAGTGGTTGCTGGCAGTCCTGAAAGCAGCTTTAGTCTCAGTGCATCTATTACGTTAGTAGCTATGGAAAAAGAAAGTTAAAAAAAGAAATGACTTGTGCGCCACCACTAAGAGCCGAAACTAAAACGTTTAGCTCATGATTTACTTAGACATGTTTGCTGCAAGGCTAAAAATTAAACCAATAGCTTTAACGTTGCGCATGCATATTCATAATGGCATCGTTCCATTTTTAAAATTTTCACACTTCGTGCCGACTTTCGCCAACTAAAACTCAAATATAAAGTGTTGCATGGATTCGAATATCCTATATATTAAGTTTCATGCTCGTAGACTAAAAACTGACAGAGGAGTTTGGTAGGCAAAATCTTTAAACAAATATATATACGCATACATAAATATATATACAAAGAAGTTTATGTTTACTATAATTATTTTTTACATAAATATTATGCACGTATAAATCATGTAGAATATTTGCATGAATATAATTACACGTAATAGTTAACTAAAAATGATCATCCCATAAGAAAACCGAAAAAACTAATAGGGAATTAATTAAAATGAATAAAAGAATATGCAAATTAGCTAGATCTTTTGCAGATTTATGTAATTCCATGACCCATATATAACGAATTTTTATTTTCTTTTTAAATAAATAGAGAAAGGGGTTTTAAGCTCCTCGGCTTGACCGTTACTCCTGATCTGAAATGGAACACATACATCAAATCTGTTGCCAAGGTTGCTGGGAAAATTAGTGGGATCCCTCAATCGATCCAGTAGATATCTCACTGCTGATGCAATTCTCTACCTATATAAGAGCCAGGTACATCCAAGAATGGAGTACTGTTGCTACATCTGGTCAGGAGCTGTTAGAAAGACCTTATCCTGCCTTGACAGAGTTCTAAGCAGACTTTGTAGCCTAGTGGGGGAATCCCGTTTCTCTTCCCTGCAACCTCTATCTCACAGAAGAGACGTTGTGAGCCTGTCTCTGGTTTATGGTTTTTTTCATGACAAGAGCTTGTCTGAGCTCCAATCTATGGGCCTCCTTCGCCAAACCTTCATGAGAAACACTTGTCTAGCTGAAAACACTATCAATAATTTCCCACACTCTTTATCTATGCCTAAAACTAATCGTAGATTCCATGAACAAAGTTTTTTTCTTAGAACTGCATACCTGTGGAACTCTGTTTCTTGTGCCTGCTTTCCAGCTGACTATAACACTAGGACAGGTCGATTTTTGAACCTAGGTGATGCAATGGTGATGATAGTTTGACATAGAAAAGACCTACACGAAATATTTTTTCCAAAATCATTATCTTTGCTTGAGGAAATGACTTTAAAAGTTGAAAAATTGAAGTTATTAAAGTTTTTCGGTGAATTGTCAAGAATGTTCCGTAATCAAAACAATCCGTACCGTTAAGAAAATGGAATCATTATTTAGAATGTTTAAACTGCATTTTTAAATAAAATGAGTGAGCATAATGAATTAATAAAATAAATATTAACTTTAAGGGAAAAATTATGTTTTTTTTTAAATAATAGCAACCAAAGTTCGCTTTTTCATTTCAGGAACTTTTTTTAGCGTGGGAAAATTTTAGATTTCACCGTTGCAAACACATGCTCATTATTTCTATTGAAAATTAACGTTTGTTTAGTGTTTAATGTGAAAACATTACGATTTAGGCTTAATTATTTCGGAAGGAAAAACGAAAAAACTTATTTAAAATATATATTATTATATTTCAAGTATGTGCAGTAAATTTAAACATAACCTAATATTTATTATCAAATTCTGTTTGAAATTTTTATTAAAATATAGTAATACTCCAGTTTTATTTTATTTTATTTTTTTTTACACAGTGGTCACCACTTATCAAGGCCCGGAAGCCACTCAGGGTTTTATATTAATAATAAAAAATAGCCATATAATTTTATTCTACACATTCTTTATGAAACTTAACTACGTAAATTTTCAAAATTTTCTACTTAATAAAAAAAAAATAGTGGCAAATTTTTATTTCTTTTATTTTTAGGGAGTAATTGCTTTCATGCAGTAGTTTTCTTCTAAAATTATAGTTTTAAAATCAGATAACCCACAAAGGTTAATACGAGTAAATAAGGAAACTGCTGTAAAGGTTTTTTTCAGTAGTTGTGCATCTATGTTATTGTGCTAAAATAACTTTATTATTTAGAAAGATATTCTTAACATGGGGAGGATAGAAGGGTGTGTTGTAACTACTCTGTACTTTCACCTAACAATTTAATAAAGAAAAATGTCATAAAAATTAAATTTGATTTGAAAATACTATTAAAAATAGCATGGTAACATAGATGCACAAGCACTGGTTTTTCAAACTCTAAACACTCTTTTAAAATGGCACAGCTACAACAAGAATGAACCTCTTTATGGATAAATTCATGTTATCGAAGGAGGAGCTAAAGTCTGCTAAAAATGTCTAAACCAAACACTACTATGCCTCTGATTTGGTTTGGTCCTCTCTCTTCAATACATCTAATTAAACTTTTTCAACACGTTTTTCATTATTTCTTATAACTAGCACTTTTTTCTTATATATGAAACTGGAACATAGCCTACGACAGTTTCCTTCAGTTATAATCCATTTATTTATTTTACTTTTCAGATTAAAATATCAGTAAAAACATGGTGTTCAGTTTTAACCCGTGATTCACAAAATTTGCTGGTCCACCTTGTCGTTTGGATGAAACAGCCCCCTCAACTTCAAAACAAGTCATCCAGTTTAGTTATTTCCTCGAAAACAGTAATCCCCATTGAAAAATTGTGAGATTGCTAAGTTAATTGATAAGTAATTAATTAGCATTTGGTAAGCAGTTAATCACCAATTGTTCTTGTTAAGCGAACGTTATATAGGACAGAAGGTCAATATATTTTGCTATAAGAGGACCAAATAGATTGGCAGGAAATCTCTTGCAGCAATCAAAGTGACTGTTTGATATATCTTCCTGTAGCTGTAAATTTCCTATCTAGCAATGTGATGACTTTGCAGCAAAGTGCAAGACAGAAGATTGTCAAAAAAGTCTGCACTTGTGCTCCTAACACGGAGGTAAAATTAATTCTATAAATTCACCTGCAATTATGTTCTTTTGTGAAAAATAAAATAATATATTGGAATTTATTATGTATTCTGGTTCTATTATTAAACATGCAAATTTTGCAATTTTCAGGTTCCACTAGAAGAACTGCCATTTAGAGCAATTTTTAAAATAATTGATGGAACAACAAAAATCCTAACAACATTTACTGGTCCTCTGGGGAAACTTCGTATCAATAATTAAGATTTGCCTCAAGTAGAATTTTTAAAAATGAGTGCCCTTCCCGATCATCATTATCTGACAGCAGAAGAAACAAATAATTTAAGTGAAGACTAGAGGTTACTTTTTGAGTATGTTGTTGGCATTTCTCGAGAAGAAGTTAACCTAAGATATGCAGCTTAGAAAATTGGGCCCTTGAATCAAGCAAGATGGCTAACATTAACCACAAGGTAAATGTGTTTATGGACCAGAGAGGTCTATCCTCAAACACTATGATAAATTAAACATTCTGGTTAAATTTATCATAGTGTTTGAAGTTTAAAGTTTAAAATATAGTGTTTTGCACTACTTCCGGAAAATATAATATCGATGATAAACTCAGATAAATTGGATGTGAGAGAAGAGGGCATTCAAAAAATTTTGACCATTAGTTAAATAAATATTTATCCACTAAATTTACTTAGTTTTCTCAATTCACCTAAACAATAGACAGTTTTATTCATATTACATCACAAAAAGTTAAAAAAAAAAAAAAATTGTTTTTTTATGTTGTTTTTTTTCCCAGAAATAGTGAACAACTAAAAAAAATAAAAAAGACTGAAAAAGATTACTACTATCAATTTTGCAGCCACACACTGGTCAAATTTGATTGATTTTTCTCAAAAAGTTGTATATGAGCAGGAAGCAAGACATAGACATATTATTACAAAGTCATTGTGCCAGCAAATTAGATCTTCATTTTCCTCGAAAGAAAATTACACAGAACAATTTAGTTCTATTACAACAGTTTTTTTTTTATTGCATTTAAGAAAAACTTAAAGACTTGGGTCTGTAACTTGTATAAAGTTGTTATATTGTGTAATACATCTCCACATATCTTTTGGAATTGTGAAATTTAAAAGACTTAGTTGCTAATTAGCTTTTTTTACTATTTTTATTTAATCAATGCAGTAAAAGTAGAAATATTTTGCTAGTTGTGGTTCATAATTAAAATTATAATTCATGTATTTATTTTTCTATAAATGTATTTCATATAAATATATCAATTTTAATTGAATTATTTTATAAAATAGTGAAATTTCAAAGTCAGTGTTGTGTAAAATGCTATGAAAATGACGGATTTCTCAATATTTTTCCACGCGATTTTTAAAATTAAATGCTCAATTTTCTGTTCAAGATAGGAATCTAATTTTTGGTATCTGTTTTTATCGCATCAAATCCCAACTATCATCCCCAGTGCCATGTTGATTTTCTGAAAAACGTTGCAAATCAACCTGCCCTACTATAATATGGTCGTCTTCAAGTCCAACGTAAACAGGTTCTTAATGATCCGTTCCCCTTAAGTAATCCAATTTACCAAATTTCCACCACTAACAATTATAACGACATTATTCCACTTACCAGTGTACGCTTATTAACCCTTATCCTCGAGTTGCCTCCGGACGGTGACTCCTTTGTAAAAAAAAAAGTAATATTAATACACAAAAACAAATTTAGATGGCGCTATATATATATATATATATATATATATATATATATATATATGTATATATATATATATGTATATATATATATATATATATATGTATATATATATATGTATATATATATATATATATATGTATATATATATATATATATATATATATATATATATATATTCAACGCTATTTCACATGGTTAATAGTAGCCGAATGGATATGGCCTCCGCTAATCGAGCCAGAGATGTCTCGTGTCGCGGGGTTCGAATCGTTCGACTGGTAGTAATCGTGACACCCTGCACTGAAGAATCCCGAAAGGATGAAACACTAGTGTCTGTAGGTATTTAATTATTATAGTAAAAAAATAATTATGACAGCCCCTTTAAGAAATTCGTTTCTTATCGTTGAGCACTTTCCGTTGAATTAAAAGTCGGTCAATTTAGCTCTTATGTGTAGATCATCGTATAACGATTTGATCACTGTCTGTCTGACGTAATGAACATTTAAATTAAAATGTTTAAAATTCAACGCTATTTCACACGGTTAATAGTAGCCGAATGGATACGGCCTCCGCTAATCGAGCCAGAGATGTCGCGGGGTTCGAATCGTTCGACTGGTAGTAATCGTGACACCCTGCACTGAAGAATCTCGAAAGGATGAAACACTAGTGTCTGTAGGTATTTAATTATTATAGTAAAAAAATAATTATATATATATATATATATATATATATATATATGTATATATATATACCAATTTCCATTTAAATGCCAACAGATAAAATAAATGCACACTTTTTGTTTTTATGTTCATTTTCTTCTAATTTATTTTAGATGTATGTATTTAGGTAAACGCCTTATTTTTTTATGATGATACATCCCTCACGTGTTTCGGTAGATAGCGGAAGATATTTTCTTCATATCCCTAGACAAACATTCAGAGACGCAGAAATATTCCTCCAAAACTGCTACAACGTTCAAGATAGGGAATGAAGAATGGAAACTCAAAGGATGAGAAAAGAGAGATATGTAAAAACAGAAATTTAAAACAATTATTTAAAGTAAGATTCAATTAATAGTATTCCTAAACAACGTGGGAAATATCTTATTATTGGATATATATGCACACACAAACACATACATACACACACCCAAACTTGTATATGTGTATTTATATGCATACATACATATATATAACGTATTTCTGTAAAAATTAGCCGCGTAAGAAGACTCGAGCCTGAAACGCGAAAGAGGGAAAGAAGAAGAGAAAAGATTAGTGGCAACAACAACTTATGATATCATGATCCTGAAAAAAAAATAACGTTTATCAACATAAACGCATACGTGACTTGAAAAAAATGGCGTCGCGAAAAGTTACCTCCCCTTACAAGAAATGGTCCAGTTGACTACCATAGAATTCATCCGTTTTTTCTAATTCTCAGATATTATGCGCCCAAGGGATAACTCTTTCAGATTGTATTGGCTTCGATCCGGTCCGATGTGGCTGACAAAAATTTTTTAGCGGATATACGAACACACACAAACACACAAACTTACGTTTAAGACTTATATAATAGAAGATAAGACAACATGGGCAATAATTTGAAACCCGTTTCTAAAAATATCGATGTCGGTAATAGTAATTCAAAATAAATTGAATTAAATATATTATCAATATCAATCAAGTTTAAATAAAAATCTTAAATAGAACACTTAAAATAATTCTCCCGCTATTAACAGTAACTAACATACAGCTATTTAGTTAAATCGATTTTCATTAATGTAATATGCAAATGAGATTAATTCTTAATCGCATATTTTGTAAGAATCATATTATATAGAAATAAATAAAATAGGGAAATAATGGACCTTTTGGTATGTTAATCAAATTGTTAATAAACAAAGAAACAGACAGGAAAACGAAAATAAAACATATATATATATATATATATATATATATATATATATATATATATATATATAAATATGTTTTATTTTTTATTACCGTTTTATCTGTTTGGTTACATATATTTCGGATGTTGGAACATGTTTACGATCCAACAGCCTCGTCAGACCTTAGAGAAGGTTTTCGGTAAGGTCTCACGAGGCTGTACGATCGTAAACATGGTCCAACATCCGAAACATATGTGACCAAACAAATAAAACGGTAATAAAAAGATAAAACATATTTGCTCTGCAGTAGTATTGAGCACTCTCTTAAGGTTTTTATTAATTACCAGTTTTACTATATATATATTACGCGGTTCCCTTCGATTTTACTTGTGCAAATAGACTTTAATTAACTTTCTTGGATTATGCATCTTTGGATTTTACCGTTATTGGAAATTTTATCGTTCACCAGACTATCTATTCACGTGGAATCACTTTTTTATTCACCCTATTCCCTCTGCTGTTATCAAGTAAGATCTATTACTTACTTGTAGTTTCATTTAATACATTTGCAAGCAAAATCCGAACTCGCATTTTGCTAAATCCTACCCTCTGCTGAGAAGGAAAGTATTTCTTCGAAACTCCGCGGATTAAGGACTATCCATTTATTTAGTGTTTCCTTTTTAAAATTAAATATGTTTTTAACTCTTTTTCAAAGTGTTTTTAACATGTTTTAGTAAGTACTTGTTCTTTATATATATATATATATATATATATATATATATATATATATATAAGTAAGGTATGTGTATATATATATATATATATATATATATATATATATATATATATATATATAGTAACATATATTGGGTGACTATAAAAATTCATCTTTTAAAAATATACATTTATTATAAAATAGTCCAAATTTTTATGATCAAAAAGCTCGGTCAAGATGTATTATCTTATATATTAACATTCTAGTAAATTAACATTCCGCAAAAAGTCAACCGAACATCATGATTTTTATTTTCTATATGCATTCATTTATTTGTATACTTTCTTTATAGTTTTCTGTTGGCAAATTGTATAGTTACAAATAACTCGGTCGTAAAATACTAATATAATATTTTAATTCATGCAAATTTTGTATTAATTAACTGTTATGGCTCGCAAGTAGCCACAAAGAAGAACAAAACAACGGAGAACAGTTTAAACATTACTTAAAAAACGGAAAGGTTACAAAGGAAAAGTTTAGGTAATTCACCAAGCGTGCGAGAGTCACTCTGGAATTGGACCTCCGCCTTGGATCGTCATGCGAAAAGTTTATATGGACGATGGATTAGTTCATTTGGAGGGTGGTTTCCCACAACATTAACTCAGTTGATTATTCTATTGTATATATAATGGTGATTTCAAAAGTTTTTAAAAATTCATGACTTGAGTACTGTCCGCTAGAATCGAATCAAAAACTGTACCTTTTCATCTTTTTTCGTAACCGTCTAACCTAAAATCTATAAAATAACGTTTTTAAAAATATAAATGTAAATGTGCGCAAACGTGGGAATAAAACATTTAGTTGACTTATGCTTGCCAACTTAATTTTTTTATAAAAATTTTGACCTTTTAATAAATATTTTTGCCGGGCAAAAACCAAATCGAATTTGTTCAATACGTCCAAATCCCCTACATATAAATTCTGCAGACCAAACATAGACAAAGGAGTTTAGTTGAGACCCTTCGTTACACAGACGAAAACGATAACTTTCTGGCCGAAAACCGATCACAGAGATTTTCCCACATTCTGTATATCAAATTTCGAGTCTGAAAATTGACAGAGTTATTGCGTAGAGAAATGTACACACAGACACACACACAGACAGACACTTTCACTTTTATAGATATACTAGCATGGGTGCCCGGCGTTGCCAGGGTATTTGGAGGTGTATGTTGAGCAAAAAAAAAGTGGTCAATTTTTAAAAACCCCTAAAAACCCTAAATAACCACTAAAAATTTATTGTTTTGGGCTCAAATCAAGTTATTAAGTTAGATCCATGCCCAATTAACCTATATCTAAAATTTCAAGTGTTTAGACCCAAAATTGTCGGAGGAGTTTGGTAGAGTTCTCAAAGGTCGTTGAACTTTGACCCCTTAACAGGCAAATTTCTGGCCGAAAACCGATCACATCGATTTTCCCAAATCTCAGTACCCTGTATATCATATGTCGAGTCTATAGACAGAAAATTGAAAGAGTTATTGCGTAGGGAAATGTACACACACAGACACACAGACAGATACTTTCACACATATATATATATATATATATATATATATATATATATATACTAGCATTTCAGCCCGGCGTCGCCTGGGTGTTTGGAGGTGTATACTGAGCAAAAAAACAAAAACATAAAAAAAAACGGTCAATTTTTAAAAAATTGGACCTCGATTATGACCGCTTAACATTTATTGTTTTGGGGTTAAAATTGAGTCATTAAGTTAGATCCATGTTCAAGGAACCTATATCTAAAATTATATATATATATATATATATATATATATATATATATATATATATATATTGATAAGTTTTTACATTAATTACGAATCTGGTCACAATGTCTAGGTTCTTAATAAAGTAAAAAAGTGAAGCCATTTTTAATATAGTAAATTTTACATTTTAGCGTTTTGCAAATTGGCCCCTAAACTTTTTTATATGCTGCACATTTTATTTATCCAGGCTTTCACTACATAATCACGTTACTACGTGGGGCATTTATCACCCATACGTATTAAAAACACTATAAATTACCACGCAGTTAAAAAAAAAACCTCTTGATTACGATTGGGAGCATTCAGTCGAAAATACTCACAGGAAATGGAGGAAAAAGATATTCACAGATCCTACATACAGCAATTGAACAGAAACACAAAACAGAAAAGTAGTAAAATTACAAAAAAAAAAACAAACTAAAAAAACAATTAAACAAAGACACCTCATGCTATATAATGATGTTTTTTGAATGAAAAGATGCTTCCTAAATACACACGCACACTATATATATATATATATATATATATATATATATATATATATATATATATATATATATAATGTTTTTTCCTGTTAGTTTGCTTCGAAAAACAGGGGCAATAAATAATAAAACAAAAAGAAAATTGTTATTTCAATAAATCAATCCAAGTTGGAGTCAATATAATAAGTCTACTTTCACTTTCATTTTCTAATAACACATTGATCACTGTAGCAGTCTTAGAAACCACGTGACAAAATGAAAAGTTAGCCATTCATGAAATCCAAACGATTATTAATTGTTCAGTTCATGTAATCATGATGAGAAAACCTACGGAACAGTGCTAATACCAAAGAACCATGTGATGATAAAAGTAGTATAAGGAAAAGTTTTTTTGTTTTCTACGATTTTGTTAATCATTATCTACAAATATTTGACTCGTTATACTTTTTACATTATTGCGTCCTTTTCATTTGTATTATTTGTTTTTCTTTGTTACTCTGTCCACCAGTTTTCATTTTTTCCTCGTAACAAAGGACATAAAATAGTTTGACATTCTTCAAGTGTGATAAAACGCTTGGCGATTCTTTACAATAGTACTGCTATAAAACAAAAAACAAAATAACCTCACATTATTGTGGTAATCGAACTGTTAAAATATAGGTGCCTTTCAATTACACATTGAAATTTCAAGCTTCTCATTCAAACATAATCTGCAATTGTTTTCTAAATATCCATATGTATTGGCCTATCGTGATGTTGTCCATTCGATTATTGTAATACATCTGCTGTCTTTGAACTGCGATTTATTATTATCTAGAAATCATTTTAATCTGTGTTTTTGTTTATTGCGTGTATTTCGATAATTAATGTTCTTCATGTTCCATATTCTTTCCACTTCTCTTCCAAGTTTAGAATATTTGTTTTGTGCTTTTGTCTCTTCACCTTGTGGGCTGCTGGGACGACAAAAATCTACACTCTTGTTAATTATTCTGAGGTCCAGCTTCCTTGCTTGCATGAGTTTATCTGCTTGTACATCCAGATGGATTTTGTTGTTTTCATTATATTATTGTATTCATTGGAAGTTCTCCCAGAGGTCATCGTCAGAAATTGCTCATTAGGAAAAAACCTGCAATGTTCCCTGGAGTCTAGATGATAACAAGTCTCCTTAGATTTTCACTACTCTCCACCTATTTCAATAACCTTTGCAAATGCATTTGTGTTATCGCAACAATCGTTTGCCTTTGACTTCTTACTCGCACAAACCATTTCTGCAATGTATACATATTCGGTACGAATAAACTTCAGTCTATGGCTGACTTATCCATCATTAAATACATCACTACGCTGATAAAGGAATCATCTCTTATCAAGGCTTGGAGGCCACTCGAGGATAAAGGTTCGTGATAATAATTGAGACAATAGCGTATTAATTGTTAGTAGGGAAAATTTGGTAAATTGGATAATTTAAGGGGATAGCTCATCACTGGAATTTGGGTAGCAATAAGCGTCCTCACGGTTCCAGTCCTCTTCACACCTCATCAAATGGAGGTCTGCTTAGTGCTTTTCTTCTTCGGTTTTTCCATCCTCCTTGATATTAAGACTATTTATTATAATGATTCCTACAACAATTTCTCTGATTAGAAGAGGGAAAACTGTTATTAGTTGTCTAATGTCTGATATGTGCATGGATGAAGTTTTGAGTTACTAATAAACGATGTTAGTTATCAACTTTCTGTGATCAAATCAATGCTATAATTATTATCAGCGACAATCATATCTGAAACGCCCTTTTCTCCCCCTTTTCCCCATGAGACAATATTATAAGTCTTTCAATATTCACGATTATTTTATCATATCATTTGTTAGCTTGGGATTTCCACTTCAACAATTCGTGTGGCTATTTTGATTTCTGCAATTTTTTGGTCCTTTTTTTTCTCTTTGTTTCTGAGGAGAAGGAGAGAAAGGGGAATAAATAAAGAGGTTGAAAAAGAAGCAAAGAAAAAAGTAAGCTGACTGTGCTATAAAGAAGAAGAAGAAGAAGAAGAGGAAGAAGAAGAAAAGATAAAGGAGGGAAAAGGATGAGAGCATAAATAAAATGGAAAATAAAGCTGGTGTCATGTTTCTGTAGTTTTTAGATGACAATCGATGATTCGTACTATCTGGATTATTCGGACTACTGTTCTTATCTTGATTGTTTATTTTCACAACGTTTCGGCCGATGCAACCTCCACTCTTCCTCTAATGTATCTTGTTAAACTCAAGACTCTTTCCGTCGAATTCAGGAATCTGCACAGAATTTCGAACACAACCCTTCATTTAATCTACGGCAGTTCCATGCTCTTGTTGTGTCAATAAAAGTCCTAAATAACTCGCAATTGTATATTGAGTGTCGGCTGCATTTAGGATTAAATCTCCAACCTCCAGAAGAGTGTAACATACAACTGAATTTTACCAAATATTTTATTCATTACATCACAAGTCTCGTGTTTGACAGAATGATTTCTGAGTTCACCAGAAAGATTCTCGAGTTCAACAAAATACATCTGAAGAAGGCTGGAGGTTACATCAACCAAAACGTTTTGAAAATAACACTGCAAACGAAAACAGTAGTCTGAATAGTCCAAATAATATTCACCTTTCAACAATAAAAGAAGCAGGAAGAGTCTGGGTCAAATGACTGTCAACTACAAAGGGGCATAACACATGCATATACAGATAGATCCACACACACATAACACATGCATATACAGATAGATCCACACACACATAACACATGCATATACAGATAGATCCACACACACATAACACATGCATATACAGATAGATCCACACACACATAACACATGCATATACAGATAGATCCACACACACATAACACATGCATATACAGATAGATCCACACACACATAACACATGCATATACAGATAGATCCACACACACATAACACATGCATATACAGATAGATCCACACACACATAACACATGCATATACAGATAGATCCACACACACATAACACATGCATATACAGATAGATCCACACACACATAACACATGCATATACAGATAGATCCACACACACATAACACATGCATATACAGATAGATCCACACACACATAACACATGCATATACAGATAGATCCACACACACATAACACATGCATATACAGATAGATCCACACACACATAACACATGCATATACAGATAGATCCACACACACATAACACATGCATATACAGATAGATCCACACACACATAACACATGCATATAAAGATAGATCCACACACACATAACACATGCATATACAGATAGATCCACACACACATAACACATGCATATACAGATAGATCCACACACACATAACACATGCATATACAGATAGATCCACACACACATAACACATGCATATACAGATAGATCCACACACACATAACACATGCATATACAGATAGATCCACACACACATAACACATGCATATACAGATAGATCCACACACACATAAAAATTAAGAAAGGCGTTAGCATTTATATTAATTACTAGCTGGATAAATCATTGATAAAATTAACAAACCATTTCTGCAATGCAAACTTATTCGGTATAAACAAACTTCAGTCTATGACTGACTTATCCATCAAGTTTCATTCATAGAAGGCCAACAGTCTTTGTTCTATCATCATTCAATACATCACTACATTGACAAAGTAATCACCTCTTATCAAGGACCGGGGGTCACTCGAGGATAAGAGTTAGTGAGTGTAAGGTAGTCATTGGGACAATGATATAAAAGATATAAATATTAATTGGAGGTAGTCATTAAGAGCCTTTACACGGAGAAGATGTTTGGCGGGATTGAAAGTGTTTCTACAGGATGGAGAAACTATCCACACATCAAATGGCTAATCTAAATGGCTATCTGGTGCATTAGTGACGGCTTTATCAGGAAGAGGTGTGATCCTAAAAAGGTTTTCTTTTTTTTTTTCTTTTTTTTACATAGGCATCACCACATTATCAAGGCCAAGAGGCCACTCAAGGATAAGGGTTAAAGAGTGTACAGTAGAAATTGGACATTATAGTAATCATTAGTGATGAAAATTTGGTAAATTTGATAACTTATATGGAACGGCTCATCAAGAACTTATTTACTTTAGACTTGAACACAACCATATTGTAGTCAGCTGGAAAGCAGGAAAACGGAAGACAATTCCACAGGCGTGCAGTTCTAAGAAAGAAGCTTTGTTCATGGAATCTACGTTTAGGTTTAGGCACAGATAAAGAGTGGGGGGAATTATTGATAGTGTTTACAGCTAGACGAGTGTTTCTTGTGAAAGTTTGGCGAGGGGGGACCATAGATTGAAGCTCATTCGAACACTTTCCATGAAAATAACGATACATCATAGACAAACTCGCAACATCTCTTCTGTGAGATAAAGGTTGCAAGGAAGAGAAAGGGACATCTCCTACGAGGCTACGAAGTCTATTTTGAACTCTATCAAGGCAGCATAAGGTCTTTCTAGCAGCTCCTGCCCAGATGTGGCAACAGTACTCCATCCTTGGACGTACCTGGCTCTTATATAGATAGAGAATAGCATCAGCAGTGAGATATCTACCGGATCGATCGAAAGATCCCACCATTTTTCCAGCGGCCTTGGCAACAGATTTGATGTAAGTGTTCCATTTAAGATCAGGAGTAATCGTCAAGCCAAGAAGTTTGTCAAAACTTGAGGCCTCCTGAAGACGAGAGCCATTCATTTCAATTCAACCTGCAGGTTTATCTCAAAAACAATGTCTATCAAAACGATGTACAGACTATTCTTGAACTGAAGAAGTCCATCACAGCCAAAATAAGATCAGCGACAAGAGAAAAGCATCTCAGAATTATTGGTGATATTACACTCCATATCCAGGTGAACGGCGATAAAAGTCTATTAGATATTAATTAATGAAACCTAGTGGACATATGAGACACTGACTGAAGTTTATTTGCACCAAATATGGTTGAATTGCAGAAAGGGTTCTAAATATTTTTAATGAGTTTTGTTGGATAGATTTTCTTTTTTTATTGGGGCAAGGATTCGCAAGTGGAGGTGTTAAGTGACTGCATGGTTCGCCTTAGAGGCAATCGATATTAATCCTTGTCTGGTGGTGTTTTTTCGGCGGGGTTTTCTGTATTTCAGTATTTGAATTTACTTTTGTCGATAAAAAAAAACCTTTAACGGAAATCTTCTGTATAGACACTATACATCTTACATACGGATAAAATAGAGCCACAACTCAATTACCTCTATACCTCCCCATGAATCTAAAATACATAAACTACTTACATTATTTAAAATTATGATAGAAACACTATACGGCTTTTTACAGTACACTTTATATAGTACGCTCCTCCTTTATTTTAGAATTCAATATAGTTCCCCCAACAACATCAATAATTTTATTTATTTATTTCGTTCCTGATTATTCCCTTGCTAGACGTCACATCCCCATTATGTTACCTAGCACTTTCTGGTGAGAAGCATTGGGCTTCGAAATACCTTGGTATAAAGGGTCCCCTTTACCCCCATCTAAATGTATGTATATCCTTATTAAATAAATGACTCATTCTATATTTTCCAATATATAGTATTTTTGAATTAATTTTCCACTTCTATACACACACACACACACACACACACACACACACACACACACAGATATATATATATATATATATATATATATATATATATATATATATATAATTAAATACATATTCATAAGTAAATAATTATTATTTTATACCTACTAATACTAACACATAAATTCCATGCTTACGTAACCATCAGTGTAGGATGAAAATTCCTGCCGATCGGGATATTCAAACCCGATCTCGAAACCACCTTTGACTTCACTTGCTACAGCTATACCTCCAGACTACCAAAAAATAGCCTTGAGAATGAAGGGAATTAATAACTAATAAACGAAAAATTCGGGCGCAGACATTAGATAATCCATAGTGTTCAAACGAGTCGTGAACGTAGAATAAAAACTAGTTGACTACCTCTTAGTTAATACTTCCCAGACAGTACCCATCTTTAGATATTCGTAAAGGGGCTTGATAATTATAATTAAATAATAGTTATTCTTTTATACTTGGACACACAAGGGCTCCATGCTTACGCAATATATATATATATATATATATATATATATATATATATATATATATATATATATATATATATATATATATATATATAGCTTAGATTGTGCTGAATTAAAATATGGCGATATATAAATAAAATGTCCCCGCGTGTTTTATTCAAGAAATGTGCTAACAAATTATATAACAAGTAGGATAAGATAGATATCACATGTGTAGAAAAAGCGGTTCATCCTTCGTAGCGACGTGATGTCCCTAAACAAATAGATTGTTCCGAAATCGTGTCTGGGGAGTCGGCTAATTTCAGTTAATGTTTGTAGATGTGATATCTACCGCCTGCATACCAGCAGTAACTATCTTAGTTGTATAGGACGCGTTACTTGTCACATTGTAGGCTCTAGAACTGGATAAAAATATAAGAATTAAAAAATCGAGGCATAGCCAATAGATTGCGCCGTGGCCTATATGGTTAGGTCGTCAGTATTGCACACTTCATGCGTGCGACGACCTGGGTTCGCGCCTATGTCGGAGCACGTCACTGATGAGATGCAGTACATCGAAACTCACTTTGGGCCTGGCGTTTTCCGTTGTCGATGCAATTGCTCGATTCTATCTAATTCTGGGTTCTAGCTTTATCGTGAAAAGTGTATGTGAACGGGTATTTATATATCTATCTATAATCTCCTCTTAATGTCTAATATATATATATATATATATATATATATATATATATATATATATATATATATATATATATGCTATCGGGGAAACCGGGTGTTTAGAGGTGTATTGGGGGGGTGGAATCAAAACAAAATGGGTTGTTTCAATAATCAAATAAAACGATGTTAAAAAAAGCGAACATGCGAAAACAAAAGTGTATGTATTGGGGGGGGGTATATCAAGCCAATTACAACAAACGATGGTAAATTTCTTTAGAAAATCTGAGAAAACAGCGTACGTGAGGTAAAAAGAAAGGACCAACTGTTTCGATAATCGAAAAAATCAAGGTGTGTAAAAAAAAATTGGCGAATGTGAAACGGGCGATGTTAAAAAAATCGGAAAACGGCGCTGCTCGGGTGTTTGTAGGTGTGTGTGTTGGGGAAGGAGTGAATGAAAACAAAATGTTTGAATATTAAAAAACAAACGATGTTAAACAAAAACAGGTTCAAAAACAACGAAAAGAAACCGATGATCCGAAAAAACAACGTGCGTGTTAAGGTGAAGCGGACGATGTTTAAAATTGTTAAAAAAAAAATCGGAAAACCAAATATCCTACATTACGATTTAAACTTGCGACCTTCAGATAATGACGCTGCTCTTTAACCAACTGAGCTAAGAAAGCGTCGCTGAATGCTGGTCGTTTTTTATAATATTTAAACGGATTCAATCGACGACGTCATTGGCGCATCCTTATCTTGTCATGAAGAGAGAAGAGTCTCGCAGAATCGACTTACGAAACATATTTGCATTTTATTTAATTTTATAATTTGCAATTTTAATTTATTTTAATAACATAAAATCCTTCCTCGGATTTATCTAAGGATAGACTGTCTGAAAATTTCAATTAAATTGGTAATGTTGGAATATCGTTTTATGAATAACTAAATAACCAAAAATTATATATATATATATATATATATATATATATATATATATATATATATATATATATATATATATAGGCAAGATCGGAGATACGCCGCTGTACAACTCATGCTCTTTACCAATCAAACATATAACAACCGGGTCATTGCCAGTACCCTCAAAATGTATCGCTGGATTACCACGAGTAACAGAGACGTGCCCAGACTGATGAAAACAAAATTTGCGGCCATGGTTATGGTCTTTGGTGTGGTTTAAAGTGAGGAACACATCATGCTACGTCACATCTCCGAAGTCAGCTTGAAAGTCAACACTAAACTGTACCTGGATGTGCTGAAGGGTGTGGTGATACACTGGTGCAATCAGGTGTCTGCTGACAGACCCTGCGTGCGGCGGCAAAACTTGGTGCCGGCCCATAAGTCCAAAGATACCTAGGCTTGGCTTCAGAAGAAGTGTTCCGACTTTGTATACTTCTCTTACTGCCCTCTCTCGTCCCTAGACCTGAATGTGCTGGACTACTTCGTTTGGTCATCCGTCGAGAACATTACCAACATGACCTCTCAGCGCACTAAAGCCAGCCTAATCGCCACCATCCACAGAGTATTCGCCGGGCTCCCACCGGCGCTTGTGGAAAAAACATGCTCCAAGTTCCAGACCCCTATCGAGGCGATGATTGAGACTGAAAGCTCCTATACTGAATAGATGTCAGCTTTACTACATAATAAAGTTACTTGATTTGATTTTTTCAATAAAACTTTTAAAATAAAGATGGTGTTGTTTTCTTTAGAGCGACAACTTTATCATTCCACCCTCTACTTATGTATGCATACCCCTGCTTAAATATGCAAAGTGTGCATGCGTAGATGTGGGCGCATGTGCATATGTGTGCGTGTGGGCTTGCTGTTTCTCTCCGATGTCCACGCAGCACATTTGGCAAGTAACCACGGCAACAGGCGAACTATGTTACACTGAATCAGGTTTAGCCGAGCACATGATTCATTTGCCTGAAAGTCATGAGCAGAACGAGGCTTGACAAACGTTCCTCCCCATCAACAACCCCGCTACTCTAGTTGCGAGTTGGATACAGGGTATATGACCTGAAGTGGTGGTGATTGTGGTAGGGTAGGTGAGAAGTTGGTGATGTAGGGAGCCGTCAAAGGCTGGGTTGGTGGGCCATATGACGTTTAACAATTACGTAGGTCTTGTTGGTTCCGCCCAACTTCACAGAGTAAATGTTCTCTTCAAGAAGTGAAAAAAGTAAAAAAAATAAAACAGTAAAAAACATATGTAGTATACGTGTATACACACACACACACACACACACACACACACACACACACACACACACACACACACACACATATATATATATATGTATATATATATATATATGTGTATGTGTGTGTGTGTGTGTATTTATGTACATACATTGTGATATCTGTATTTATATATAAAAGGAACTTTGTGTCTTTGTGCGCCTGTATCTGTGTAATTTCATTCACTATAAACTCCGAAACGGCGGGGATCATTTTTTTTTTACGTTTCACACAAATGTACTTTATGTATCTGGAGGTGTTTTAAGATAGGTTTTATATCGGAATACCTTCAATAAGTATCGGATAGAAATCGATAAGGGAAAAATCTGATGAAAGAAGGAAGAGTTTGATTCTGACCACATAGCCTAACCTCACTACTGCATTTAAGAATTTTTATCATCGTATAAGCAGAAGGGCCTAGTGTATAAAACCAATAATAGATTCTTGGATATGACAGAGGCGCATCCGAAAAAATGGTTCTGTTTAGAGCACAGTTGTACCATTATATTTAACTCTTGCATTTAAAAATTTAATTACAGAAATTATATGAACATATTTTTATAAAATCAACTCTAGGTTCTCTACAGTGCAATGTAAGCTAGAATGTATTGTGAACTAAGTCACTGCAGGGAGATATTTGAAGTTTCCTCTCAGTGCACCGTTCTGAATCCTTAACTTGAATAAACACTAAATATAAAACGGTCGATTAAAAAGATTTCGATAATAATAAAAGTATTGGAAATGTGAAACAATCATTGATCTTCATTCAATCCCAGACAACGTCGGATCTCCCTGCTAGTATTCATGTAATGCATGTATATGTGCATGTATAAGTATGTTCCTCAGGCATTCATTCATATATATATATATATATATATATATATATATATATATATATATATATATATATATATATATATATATATATACAAGGTGCCTTCAATAAGTTTCCAGACTTGTGTTATACAGACATTTAAAATTATCATAGACTCTTGAAAAATCAGTACGCTATTGCTATAAATCTTGTGAGATGACTGACCAATTTTTATAATTTCAGATTCAAGTCAACAGCTACAGCAGGAATTGCAATACACTCTACTAAAGACTGATTGGCATAGCTGATGAATTTTAAAGAATGGAACAGGACACTTTAGAAGAACGATATGCAATAAAATTCTGTTTTAAACTTGAAAATATGCCAGAGAAACATATGGAATACTTCACATGGCTTTTGGGGCATCTTGCGTACATCTTGCGTAAATCGAGCGTCAGATGTTACATCCTTCTGCCTGTTCTACAAGTACTTTAACGGCGAATGCTCTGACGAACGGCACTTGTGCCCCCTCGATGTAAATACCCCCGACAAACCCGACAAGCAGCTAAATCCCACCCCTTTGCAGTAGAGATCCCTTGATGTAAGAGAGTCTTCTACTCCAGTAGTTACTTCCTCAGAACAGCTAGACTTTCCGGGTACTTGCTTCCCCAACTGTACTGACATACAGAAGTTCAAGTGCAACGTGAACCGACATCTTGCTGCCCAACTCTCTACACAGTACCTCTGATGCCTATGTCCCTGATAGTAGCCCCCTACAACAAAGTGGCAATGTGCCTTGTTTGGGGTGAAAATGTAATAAAAAAAAATATTTTAAAAAAATCAAGATAAGTCCTCGCTCTCCCTATGATTCAGACCCTGCTCTCTGTAAATTTTGTTTATTCTATAAGTTAAGGAAAACCTTAGAGGATGTCGTTATGAGACAAGGGAGGTGATGAAAGAGCCTGTGACGAGGATCACTTATATGCTCACATGAGAGCACTTCTATGACGCTTTCCAGAAGTTGTTAGAACAGTACAACAAGTGCATTGCAGCCAGAGGAGATTACTTCGAAATGACTAGAGTTTCATGGGTGTACTGTAAATAAAAGTGCTTAGATGAAAAAACTCTGGAAACTTATTTAAGGTTCCTCTATCTCTCTCTCTCTCTCTCTCTCTCTCTCTCTCTCTCTCACTATATATATATATATATATATTGAATAAATGACAAAAGACTATATTCTAAAGTTCATGATGTTGACTATCTAATACTGTATTCCTTTAATTCAGTTGACATTTACAATTCTTGACAGAATCTGTTTTGTAGCGCAAAATCAATCACTTTATCATTATATCAATCAGTGAATCTATTATAACCTTTACTCATTTTGTGCTACGAAACAGATAGTGTCAAGAATTGTAAATGTCAACTGCATTAAAGGAATAAATTATAAGATGGTCAACATGATGAACTTTGGAATATAACCTTTTGTCATTTATTCCCTATATTGCTCTGCAATTACATTGAGCTTCTTAAATAAGGATTGGTATATATTGTAAGAAAATATATTTCTATAGAAATATATTTATATATATACTAGCATTTCAGCCCGGCGTTGCCCGGGTGTTTGGAGGTGTATGCTGAGCAAAAAAAAAAAAAAAAGAGTAATTTTTTTTAATTTGACCCCTATTATGACCCCTTAAAATTTATAGTTTCGGGCTCAAATCACTTTATTTAATTAGATCCAGGTTCAAGGAACCTATATCTAAAATTTCAAGTGTCTAGACCCAAAATTGTCGGAGGAGTTTGGTAGAGTTCTTAAAGGTCAAATCGTTGAAATTTGACCCCTTAACAGCTAAATTTCTGTCTGACACCCGTCACATCGATTTTCCCAAATCTCAGTACCCGGTATTTCAAATTTCGAGTCTATAGACTAAAAATTGACAGAGTTATTGCGTAGGGAAATGTACACAGACAGACAGACAGACGCGTTCACTTTTATATATATATATATATATATTATATTATATTATACTAAGATTCAAACTGCGTCACAAAGCCACCACACACACACACACACACACACACACACACATATATATATATATATATATATATATATATATATATATATATATATATATATATATATATGAATAAAAAAGAATGCGAAAAGTATAAAAGCTTATAACTTTTCTTTATTCGTTTTTAATTGGTGACGTGCAGGAATACAAAATAATAATATTATGAAAAAAAATTAAAAAAACTTTTTTCATAAGTACATAATTTTCGACCGATCCTTCAGTCTTCATCGGTGTAGTGAAAGTATATATATATATATATATATATATATATATATATATATATATATATATATATATGTATATATATATGGTGGCTTTGCGTCACAAAGCCACCACACACACACGCACACACACACACACGTACACACACACACACACACACATATATATATATATATATATATATATATATATATATATATATATATATATGGTGGCTTTGTGACGCAGTTTGAATCTTTTGACCAGCAGTAATTATCGTTGTCTACACTGATGATTGCATAAAAATGAAACACTAGTGTCTGTTGCTAAAAATATTTACTTGAAAACTGTTATATTATATTGATGGCAGTCGAGGACAGTCCTGATGATCGGTGATACTATAACACTGCAGTAACATGTTAAAGCTGAATATATTTGGTTCTCATTCATTATATATATATATATATATATATATATATATATATACATATATATATTATTTCGAATGTAGCTTAATTAACATCCAATTATATATCTATATATATATATATATATGTATGTATATATATATATATATATATATATATACATATATATATATATATTATATGCATGCATGTTGAACTGAAATATAAGTAATAGAAGTGAAAGTGAGAGGACTTGAAAAAGCATTTCTCACGTTCATGACTCCATAAAAAAAAAACTAGGTAGATTATTTGATGAATGTGCAACAAGCGCAGTGGAAACAATTCGCCCTAAAAGACATCAATCAAAAGAAAAATGGCGAAAACAAATATGTTCTTTAGAAAAAAGAAATAATTAAATATTCTAATTTCACCAGTCTATGTAGCTCTTCGGGAATGGATAGAATGGATTTCTTTAGAAGCATTTTTATCGAATATAATTTTAAAAGAAATACAAGTGGCGTTCCTAAAGTAATGCCTCCTATACTTTTTTTTATTTCGACCGGAGGATAAAAGGAGATTGTAAATTGCATTGTTATAGTGATTGAACTTATGCATTTATGACCTGAAAGATTCATCTCTCCGTTGCAGATATTGACGAGAATTCGAGACTCTTAGTAAGCAACCTCCGCCATTACATGCAAATATGACACCCTCTGTCGTTTACCTTTGTAATATTGGCGACAGTTTTCTATTTCTCTCTTTCACGTTGTATATATATATATATATATATATATATATATATATATATATATATATATATATATATATCGCTCATTATATATTTATATAAGAATCGAAAATAGAATTAATAGAAAAAACGTATTTTTTATTTAACGAAATATGCCATGGAGATAACATGCTGCCTATATATATATATATATATATATATATATATATATATATATATATGATGAAAATAATGGAAATAGTATTCCGACAAAATAGAGAAAATAAAAAGGAAATATATACATATATACGGTTTGTTCCTTTTTATTTTCTATATATATATATATATATATATATATATATATATATATATATATATTAAATTCAATATGGCGTAATGGAAAAATTTTTGTTGGGTACAAAATTTGTATGTTGAAATTATGAGAGAAAGACAGGTTTTGATATTCAAGATTAAAAGAAAAGAAAATAGGAGGCCAGCTGACCGGTTTCGCCATCACTCTTTTAGAACTGGATCGGGAGATATATTTTACTTTCAAAAAGCGATATGATCCCTTAAAGAAGATATACATTTAAAATACGTTTAAAATAAAACTTGCTGACGGGGAAGAAAAAACCCTGCTCTTTTTGTCAACCGAAGAAATGTCTCCTAGGTTTGAACATGATTAGCCTCTAGGAGATTCTAGCATTGTACATTTATCATACATAGATTGTTTTCAGATATACAGCCTCTCCTTGTTCTTTTTTCTCTTCGTTAGCACACGTTATTTTAAACGTATTTTATCTGTATATCTTGCCTCTTGGGCTCATATCGCATTTTAAAAATAAAATAAATCCCTCTAGAAGAGTGAGGACGAAACCGGTCAGCAGACCTCTTATTTTTTTTTTTTTTTTTTTGCTTTTAATCATAAATATCGAAATGTGCCTTTCCCTCATTATTGCCCTTTTCCCCTGTTCGATTATTTATTTAAACGTTATTCGCCGATGTTTTATCTTAAACGTTTTTCGCTGACGATTTATATCTGGAAAATGAGTAGGTCGAAAGATATCTTGAATGTCATCTTTTAATTCGAATAGTTTATTTACTGTTAAATATCATAGCATTTTATTAACTCTCTCTTCTTTTGTTCTCTGTATTAATTGTTCTTGACTTCATATGACTCCATTGATTTTTTAAACACTAATATATATATATATATATATATATATATATATATATATATATATATATATATATATATATATATATATATATGAAATAGACTACTTATTGATATCAGTCTATTCCTTCATGTTTTGATTTTGTTAAAACAATATATATATATATATATATATATTTGCGCATTATATATATATATGCGCAATGTATATATATTTATATATATTTATATATATATATATCTATTTATATATATATATATATATATATATATATTTATAATATATATATATATATATATATGCGCCCATACAAACAGATATATCTAGATAGCTGCTTTACATAAAGTACGTGTGCATTGATGTGAGTGTATTTACCTTTTCTAAGATAAGGTCTTGTCAAAAGAGATGTGTGGACATCTTGCAATGATGGGTGACCATCAAGCTTATAATTCTGTTAAAAGGCGGTAATCCTATAAAGATTGATAGATACGCGGATTTGAACATCTCAACATGCACAGTTGTTTTTTTTTGTTTGTTTTTTTTTTCTTAGAAAATCTAAAGGCATGACCTCAGTACGTGTAGCTCGATCTCTATAAAGTTATGTATATGATTCACTCTTAAATTAATTAATCGATCATTATTAAATTTAGAAACGCAGCTACTAGGCTTAAGGAGTCCAAATGTGGGCTGTATTTACTTTAATTTGCTTTCATGCAAACTTACCAAAAAGTTGATATAAGACCATAAAAATTCAGAAAACTTTGACAATAATTACATTGAGGACATTGCCAGGACCGCTGCGAAGAAGGTGGGTTCTCTTTGCTGTGCTAGAAAGCTAGTAACGCCCGAAACTACCCTATACCTCTATAAGGGCACCATTCGCCCATGTATGGAGTATTGTTGTCATATTTGGGCTGGTGTATCTGCCACTAGTCTCTCGCTCCTAGACAATGTTCAAAAGAGAGTCGCCAATCTGATAAGTCCTGAACTGTCATCTAAACTTCAGCCTCTGTCCCATCGACGAAATGTTGCATCCCTCTGCCTGTTCTACAAGTACTTTAACGGTGAATGCTCTGACGAATTGCAAGCACTTGTGCCCCTTCGGCGTAAATACCCCCGACAAAGCCGACAAACAGCAAAATCCCACCCCTTCACGGTAGAGATACCTAGATGTAAGAGAGCCTTTTACTCCAGTAGTTTCTTCCCCAGAATCGCTAGACTTTGGAATTCTCTTCTGGGTCCCTGCTTCCCCAACTGTATTGACATGCAGAAGTTCAAGTGTAATGTGAACCGACATCTTGCTGCCCAACTCCCTACTACCCCTGATGCTTATGTGCCTGATAGTAGCCCCCTACAATAAAGTGGCAATGTGCCTTTGTTGTTATTGCCCGACCATCGACCATCTCATGTTAAGAACGGCTTTTAGAATGGACACCGTCAATCTCCTTGTTAAAAACGACTTTCAGGATAGACACCCCATTTTGGGAGTGGGTGGGGTTGAAAAGATTGCTCGAAATGTAACTTTGATTAACGCTGTCAGGATTCGAATGCGCAAATACTATGAACCAACAAAAACATTTGGTAGTTGCAGCCGGCCTGTGCAAACTAATCTGTCGGGCAGGGTATGGTTCAGGGTATTGTATTTTTGTTGGCAATTCTGGAGTTTAGGTGGCAAAATGCTCTCGAATCCTCTATCACTTTAAAGGTACTAAATTCGTGTAGTCACCACTACGTTACCTTGTAAACATGTAAACTGTATTTCAGAAAGTGACAGTTTTAAATAAGCCTAAAAAAGAAACAATATGTAAACCTTATTAAATTTTAGTTTTAGACAGCACAAACAGAATTTTTGATAATTTTGAAGGAAATATTGTTCAAAAACATTTTTTCAATATATATGCATAACAGAAAATAAAATTGGAAGAAATCAAGCAAAAACAATTTAAATTGCTTTGTGGCCTATTTGCGTTAAAAATAGAAACAAAATATTTATTTTTAGTTATTACGCTATCGAGCCCTAAGAAAAGAAAGCAAGCCTCATAAAATGAAAATAGCAGCGCAAAAAATAATCACAATAGCCAGGCTAGAACGTGTAACACTAAGAGGAAAAGTAGGTGAAAAAAATTAATCGCTTTAGTCGGTGAACTTACGACGTTGCAGGCTTTGAAATAACGCCTATAAAACGTACATATCGTGAGGCCTGAATGATTTTGCTAACGCCTTTATCATGAGGTGGGCGCAAAAGCTGACCCCCTCCTTGCAAAGAACGGCATAGTTGATTGTGATAGAAAACGATAGGGTGTTGTAAGGTTCCTTGAGTGTGTCGGAAATTGATTAAAGTATATAGATAGAAAATGGGTTCAAACTTGAAGACAACCATATTGTAGTCAGCCGGAAAGCAGAAAAACGGAAGACAATTCCATAGGCATGCAGTTCCAAGAAAGAAGCTTTGCTCATGGAATATACATTTAGTTTTAGGCACAGATAAATAGTGGGGGAAACTAGTGATAGTGTTTTCTGCTAGACGGGTGTTTCTTGTGAAAGTTTGGTGAGGGAGTCCATAGATTGGAGCTCAACCGCCGAGCACTTGCCATGAAAATAACGATAAAGCAGAGACAGACTCGCAACATCTCTTCTGTGAGAAAGAGGTTGTAAGGAAGAGAAAATGATATCCCCTACGAGGCTACGAATTCTATTTTGAACTCTATCAAGGCAGCATAAGGTCTTTCTAGCAGCTCCTGCCCAAATGTAGCAACAGTACTCCATCCTTGGACATACCTGGCTCTTATATAGCAAGAGAATTGCATCAGCAATGAGATATCTACTGGATCGATAGAAGGATCCCACTATTTTTCCAGCGACTTTGGCAACGGATTTAATGTATGTGTTCTATTTAACATCAGGAGTAAAGGTCAAGCCCAGAAGCTTGTCAAAACATGAGGCCTCCCCAAGACGAGAGCCATGCATTTCAATTGATGCCAGATGGGGATCAAAGCGTTGATGATGTAAAGATAAAAACTTTGTTTTATATGCATTAAAAGTAACAACCCACCTCTTTCCCCATTGTACTACTTGCTCAAGATCAGAGGAGAAAGAATCGGAGAGAACTTGGTCAGTTACGGTCTTAGATGTGCTTCCGTAGATGGTGGTGTCATCAGCATAAATGTCTATGAATGATGTAAGGATGTGATTTGGAAGATCATTAATGTACATCAGGAAGAGAGATTTTATTGGTTTATTTGTAGTCGTGGTTTAATTTAGCACGGCTACGATTTTAACGATGCTCCTGTCTCTCTCCCTCTCGCCCTACCTATCTCTTGCTGTCTCTCTTTCTTTCTTCCCCTCTCTCTCTATCTCGCTATCTCTCTATTGCCATATCAGTGTATATTAGTTTCCGTACTGTCGCGTCGCGTGCTTTTCTAAAAAAACTCCAATTTTGTGGGTACATTTGTTTATACAGAAAGCGTAGATTGTAGTAAACATTAAAATAAGTAAATGAAGAATTGTATTAATATAAATTAAAAAATACTTGCTTTGTTGTGATGTACTTTATAACGGCTATGATGTTGACGACGCTTCTCTCTCTCTCTTTCTCTCTCTCTCAGTCCCTATATATCTGTGTGTGTCGCTCTCTATCTCTCTCTTACTCTCTCTCTCTCTATCTCGAAAACTTATGATTTCGCAGATACATTTTTTAAGTAAACGAAGCATTGCATTCATATAAAATAAAAAAAGAAGAATTGGTTTGTGGTGGTTTACTTTATCACGGCTACAGTGACGACGCTCCTCTCTCTTTTTATCTCCCGCTCACTGTATTTCTCTCTTACTATATCCCTCTCTCTCTCTATCTCTCTCCTCTCTCTCAAAAACCTCCAATTTCGCGGGTACATTTGTTTATCTATGCAGAAAGCGTAAAGTGTAGTAAACATCAAAATAGGTAAACGAAGCATTGTATTCATATTAAGTGAAAAAAAACATTTGTTTTATTTTGGGCTATAGCGATTGTAGCGCATAGAGAGAGCGGCCATATTTGTATAGGTCAAGCGTGTTCGTTTATTCAAGAAGATGTGTAATCTCGAATAGGCGATTAGTCAGAGGGCAACCAATAAGAATAGCCGGAACTTGAAGGGAGAAATTATTATTATTTTAGAACTGAGGAAAGTAAAGGTAACAGTTTGTCTATGAGTTTATGATCCAGTTACGGAGAGAGACAGAACACTACATGTAGAATGTGTATATTTATACTCGGTGTAGACTGGTGTCGGTGAGAGGACTTTGGAATTAGAGGGACAAATAGTAAGTACTTCTTCTAAAGATAGGGCGGTTGTGATTATAGCCTTCCTAGGATAAAATTTAGGCATGTATCATAACGACTTAATATATCTAAAATGTCGTTCTAAAGCCATAATACATTTGTATTGCAAACTTACGGTAATTTGATGCAGAGGGGAATTTCTGCAATCAAAACATTATATATAATTAGTAAGCTTGTGAAAAATTACAAATGAATATATTCTGTATGTTTGTATATGCGTATATATATTTTCATATTTATATACCTGTATTTATATATGTATGTATATACAAAAATTTATTTTAGCATCGGTATATAGTCTGCAGAATCGGATATATACTCAAATGTACTGATACATTTCAATATATATATATATATATATATATATATATATATATATATATACATACATGCATACATATGCACACATATGTATGCACACTCACCACAGACACGTACGTATATATATATATATATATATATATATATATATATATGTGTGTGTGTGTGTGTGTGCGTGTGTATATAAATATATTTACACACATACATACATATATATATATATATATATATATATATATATATATATATATATATATATATATATAATTATTCAAACTTAAAGAAGTAAAATATTTTGAAAGATATAAGCCCAAATGCTTCTACTCCCCAGATAATTCTGTAATCTTTCACAGTGACATCCGAGAACGCCATCTTTGTTTGACAAAAATCTCTCACAAAAGGGTTCAATATGGTTCCAGAAAACAAATAACACACTGTTAGTGACACTTGTCACAAACGATATCAAATCGCAGTGGGTACAAAAATCCTAGTCATCACATAATGATAGACACATGACAAGCGCAACCCTGCGTACATCAAGGAAGCAGATCTCTTTTTTATTCCAAGACACCCAAAATATACATAGATGCTAAATTTACTCTAGCATCCAACGCCTCACTTCATCCTAGGTTATGCTTTAGCAAAGACCGAATCACACACACGTATATATATATATATATATATATATACATACATATATATATACATACATACATACATATATATATATATATATATATATATATATATATATATATATATATATAGTAATACTTATACAAGCCCGTTTATGAACTCGGTTCTTATTTTTAGCACTTTGTTGAAATTAAAGTCGGTCACTTAAGCTTACATGTGCAGATCATGATGATATAATCATAAGATCACTCTCGCCGTCTAGACGTTTACGCTTTATATAAATGTTAATGTTAACTGTATTTCTCGAGGTTAATGTTCGTCGTTTGGTTAATATAATCAATGTCAGGAATGAAAAGTCTCATGATGGCGTATTGAACGAATATTGACAGAGACATTGGGATTACAGAACTTTTTTCAAAATACAATTAAGGATTGTTGATATCATCTAATACTAAAACAGTAACGTTGTATACACGTTTACAAAAAAGACCCACACATTGTATGCAGTGTACATCGCAAAGGAGATCAACGCAAAGGATAACCCGAACTCAGTTTTTTTTTTATGTTGTAACAACGACATTTATTTTCTTATTATCCTGCCACGCGTGACTTCTCGTTACGGTTGTTACGTCACCCGGTGATTGTCTTCTCTAGCGTGCTCTTTCTTTTTTATAGTCTTTTTCCTGAGAGTGACGTTATTTCGAATTCCGTATGCATTTGCATACGCGCGTCCGCGTTCTGTTGCACAACAATCTGTTTTCCATTTACGGAACCTCGTATATCAACATCGTTAGCCATCTAAATATTGATAAAGCTTAACCATGCTTCTCTTTGTGTGATTAAGTGAGAGAGTAACTCTCTGAAATTTACTGGTTCGTCAGTCATTCAATAACAGAATTATAATAAGGACGGACAATGGCAATAAAAGTATTTTATTTTTTAATCAAAACTTAAAAAGGAAAAATCCACGGCAAATACAAAAACTATTTATAAAGTTTTAATATTTACTAATTAATACATGTATATTAATATAAAATATATATTTTATTAAAGAAAAAAAACGCAGATTTATCACGTCAGTTAAATAATTAAATTTACTCTGCCCTCGTTTCGTTTCAAGGACGAAACATATCTCATACCTATAGTCGAAATTGAAGGTTTGGTTAGTTTGTTTTGTTTTACGGCATATAATGCATATAATGGTTATAGAATGCCGAATAAAGTTTCCAAATATAATTCTATAGACAGGATAATTATTTTATATTCTTAGAATTTCTTCCTTTTAGAATACGTTGCTTTTAGAATACATTGCATTTCTCTCCAAAAGCATCTCTCATAGGAATCATTACTCTTAGGAAATTTTATGTATACGGATTCGAATTACTCCGAGAAAATATGGTTTTTTGAAAACATTACTCTTTGAAAATACAGGGTGACCCCCCCCCCCAAAAAAAAGAGGACATTCGATTGTTTTTCTGAGCATTTTACAGTCAACGGAGAAAAAAGGTCAAAGACTCTAGTATTTTGATGTGATATTTTAAATATAATAAACTAGTTATGACCAAAGTTTTATTTCATTCGGACAAAACACTAAGAAACAGGGCCTAATTAGAGTTGGATCCCGTTTTTTTTTTAGTTACCCTGTATTACTCTTTGAAAACATTACACTTTGGAAACATTATTCTCTTCAGCTTGGTTTGAAAACGCTACTTTTTGAAAACACTACCCCCAGACCACAATTTGCCGCCAACTCTAAACCAGTTGCAAACTGTAAATAGTCATTGACTGTCACAATACTAACTTCCACTCTTGAACCACCCGTAAATTAATTCTCTATTAACTTCTTTTTCTAGCCTTCGTTCCGATCATCTTTACACGTTGATTAACAATCCTATTTTCAAACGCCTTTGTGTGCCTTCGTGAACCACCTCCTATTTTCTTTCTACTAACTTCTTTCCTAGGCTTTTGTTTTATTTACTTTTTGTGTTATATAGTTTTTCTTCTTTTTTTTAATAACTTCCTAAAACTTTGAGAAGGGGCGTGGATTATATCACCATCGGAAGATAAAACAAGCACACAAATATAAGTCATTACGAGAAATATTATTGGTATTTAATTGTTTCCCCACGAGAGCAACGTGACACAGGGTCGTTTTTAATGTGAGAAAATTCCAGCTCCTCAAAAAGGGGCACTCTGGCAGAATGCAAAAATTTAAAAAAAAAACTTGCCTTAGTATAGAAGGGTTTACCCTACATTGAATAAAGACAAATTAACTTGAGTTTACCATCGGAATGTTTTGAATTCGCTTCCTTCTCACTGTTTCACCGACATTTAAAATGCATTTTCTTTATTTGGCGGTCATGGCCCGGAGGCCAGTCTTAGAATAAGGGTTAATAAGGTATAGTCAGATGATGAGAAAACATAATCAGTAATGATGGAACATGGGTAAGGTTTAATTATTTAAGAGGATGACTCAACAAAAACTGTTTTGCATTAAACTTAAAAGCGACCACGGTATAATAAGCTGGGAAGCAGTCCCACTATATTGTGCTCAATCGACGGACGGGTTTAGGAGATTTGGTTGTTTGGTTGTTTTGTTTTACGGCATATCAAACCTTTTCAGGTTATTTAATGCCGAATCTGGTGATTTGGAAGAACGATTTTTTAATATAGTATATATTTTTTTTTTTTAAGTCGTTTATTTAACCCATAGTTGGGACCCTAACAGGTACTACAACTCCGGGTCAGAGTGGACCTGGGAGCAATGGCAATTAAAGGGTGGCTCCACACTCTAAGGCCTGCAAGCTGGGGCCTCACCATCGGATATAATTTAAGGTCATATCCAGGACCACATGCCTAGGAGAGAAACCTTGCTCATGGAATTTTAGTTTCGTTTTAGGTGAACAAACATTTTCCTGGCCACCTACCAATCCAGATTTCCATTAGAGATCTGGTCCAAAAAAACAATAGCACTTTCACTCCAGTGGCAACGTGTCTTGTTAAGAATGAATAAAAGTTTAAAAATTAAAAAAAATAAGATGAGATGTTATCTATATTGTTTATATGTTCCAGATTGTTTTCTTAATCTTGGTTGTAAATGATTTCATTATGGACCCTATGTCAATAGCGATTAAATTAGCTAGTGTGTGCTTTGACAAGGGTCACACCGAGTCCATAATGATAGTCCAAATCTGTAAAATATAACCATTCCTAGGATCGGATCAAGGATGGCTGACATGTAATGTCAAAGTACAAACGGCGTAGACAAAAGAAAGCTTTAAGTCAACGTGTTTTCGAGCTGAGATAATAAAAAAATGGGTTTCAAATCAATAATTCTGTGAAAGACCTGCGACAATTAGAGCAGAATTGTTCTTGTGAGTAATAATGCCGAGAACTCGACACAAGACGCTTCAAGCAAATGTAGGCAACAACATATCAATTCTAAAGAGGGTGTGTGCCTATCATCTATCGACTTATTGTTTAGCCCCTAGAAGCTGGCTGCCGTGACCAGAAAATAACAGTCGTTCCAGAAATGTCATTACAGCGCGGATAAATCAAGTTACTTTCCCATGCAAACGATAGAGTTACAGAAACAATGGATAAAGGTGTTGGTTAACAATCAGTCATAAGTGACAATCTTCTGAAAATTGAGCATTACTACTAACTAGAATAACTAAGAATAACATAATAATTAATCAACATATCATGGCTTGAGAACCATCTTTCATGGATTCAGTTCGGAATTCTCTATGAATTCCCAAGATTAAAAGAAGGATTCTAAATTTCAAAATGGTATACTTGATTCTTGATATATCTGATCTTCAGCATATGGTACAATGGGGAAAAACGTGGCTGGTTAATTTTAATGCAGCTAAAACGAAGAATCTCTCTTTTCATCATAATCGCCTTGAACCCCATCAGGTCCCAATTGAAATGAATAGGTCTCGTTTTGGGGAAGCACCATATCTTGACAAGCTTCTTGAACTGACCCTCACCCCTGATCTGAAATGGATCGTAAACATCAATTCTGTTACCAAGATCGCTGAAAAATTGGTTGGATCATTCTACTGCTCTAGTAGGTATCTCATTGCCGATGCAATCCTATATGTGTATAAGAGCCAAATAAGCCCTAAAATGGCATACTTTTGCCACATCTGCTAGACGCGCCTTATCCTGATTTCATAGAGTTTAAAACTAGCTTCAAAACCTAATAGGTGATGCCCTTTTCTTTTCCTTGCAACCCCTTTCCTTCAGAAGAGACGTTGCGAACCTGTCTCTGCTCTATCCTTATTTTTATGGCAAGTGCTCGTCTGAGCTCTAATCTAGGGTCGCGCTTTTCGGACTTTCGAATTTCGCTATTATAGTAAAGTTACACCAAAAAATTATATAATATTATTTGGTGTTCTTCATTTTTCAAATAACAATGTGGTTAGTTTTATTTTTTTAAACAGAAATACAAAATAAAACAAACAAAAGAACTATATTTTAAACCTCTAAATTCCGTGTCCGTATCCTTAATAACTAAGCCACACTCGCAATATGTTGAAGAACTAAGCTGTATGTCATACGTTTAAGCTCTTTTTCTTCTTAGATATCAGCGACCCCCGCAGCATCTATAGGTCAATATTAAATGCTTGGTTGACTGCTTTTGGGTCACTGGTCACCTGAACTAAGGCTGGTCATAAAAACAAGTTAATTCTCAAAGCCTCTCAAACAGATAATACACAAAAAAATTGATTTATGTCTTAGAAGTTGATGTTGAGACATCCTGGTCAGTTTTGGTAGGCATATGACAGAAATGTAATCAACTGGACATTTAGGGTCAGATCCCTTGTCCGACTTGGACCATAATTCATACTTCTATCTCACCTTGAGTCTACAGACTGCATAATCTATCAACTTGTGTTGGATTAGTATCTTCACATTGTTTACAGTAAAAGTATTTTCCAAATGTGTTTTTTAAAGGCTCCGATTTTAAACAAAGATAAAACGAGTCAGAAAGAGTTTCATAGAAAACGATTAATATATCGTTTAGGTTCAGTTTTTGAATGAGACATTAATGATTTTGTTGTGATTTCTTTCATGTTTTTAACGTTTTTTTTTTCAAGTTTTCTTTGTTTTCATTTTTTCTTGCTTTATTGTTTTGTTTTTGCTTTTGTTTTTTCACGTTTCTCCATGATGATCTTCATGTCTTTTCATTATTTTCCATGTTTTCGGATATTTCTCAGTTTTTCATGTTTTCAAATGACTTTTTATAATGTTTTTTGTTTTCGAAAAAATGTTTTTCCATGTATTTTCGTCTTTTTTCATGTTTTTCGATGCTCCAGATATGTTTTCAAGTTTTCTTGTGATTTCTTTTAAATATTTTTCCATGTTTTTTTTAGATGAGTCTTTGCATCTTTATGCGGCAATCAGTCCTGCTTCAGTTTAAACTATACACCCGTACATGGAGTATTGTTGATACTTCAGTCCTTGTCACCTCACCTCAGTGATGCATCCCTGTGCTCATCTTACAAGCACTTCCAATGAATTGCAACTGTTTCTTCTATTCCCTTATCTAAAAAGATCTCATGGGTGATTTAAATGCAACCGTTAGTAAAGATTTTACCACACATGGGACTCTCCATTCGCAACAAGCTATCAACTTGCCCCATCCGAAAGCTGGGTAGCAAGGTCTGGGAGGTGGACCTCCTAGGTAATATCCAAGCAACGAACCATAATACGACAGCTACGGGACCAGTTCTTGTCCCTCTACCTGTCGGGTTGATTGTCAAGAGCAGATTCTTGGTT
This sequence comes from Euprymna scolopes, assembly GCF_053919585.1. Taxonomy (NCBI): domain Eukaryota; kingdom Metazoa; phylum Mollusca; class Cephalopoda; order Sepiida; family Sepiolidae; genus Euprymna; species Euprymna scolopes. Next base: position 125,032,550 of record NC_136490.1, on the reverse strand, counting down.
GGTATTTCTATCCAAATCTCCAAGCAACTGAAGCAGCAAGGAGACTTATCCTTCATCATTAAAAATGATGGGAAGGTATTAATTTTAGTCGTTGTAAGGGGGCGTAAATTATTGCAAAACTGTTCTGTTCAGAGATAAATTTTACCTCTACTGAGACAGGTACTCTTATAATATATATATATATATATATATATATATATATATATATATATATATATATATATATATAAAAGTGAACGTGTCTGTCTGTCTGTCTGTGTGTCTGTCTGTCTGTGTACATTTCCCTACGCAATAACTCTGTCAATTTTTAGTCTATAGACTCGAAATTTGAAATACCGGGTACTGAGATTTGGGAAAATCGATGTGACGGGTGTCAGCCAGAAATTTCGCTGTTAAGGGGTCAAATTTCAACGATTTGACCTTTAAGAACTCTACCAAACTCCTCCGACAATTTTGGGTCTAGACACTTGAACTTTTAGATATAGGTTCCTTGAACCTGGAGCTAACTTAATAAAGTGATTTGAGCCCGAAACAATAAATTTTAAGGGGTCATAATAGGGGTTAAATTTTAAAACATTAACCATTTTTTTTTGTTTTTTTGCTTTTTTTGCACAGCATACACCTCCAAACACCCGAGCAACGCCGGGCACCCCTGCTAGTATATATATATATATATATATATATATATATATATATATATATATATATATATATAAGTATTTATTAATATTCAATTCCTTAGTTTTTATTTCATTTGTCCAGTTTTCTTAAACATGAGAAAGTCAGCTTCTATTAATCAGCATGACAAGAATCATTGGGCCTACTTGATTCAGTTGTTGCCATTAGTTTTGTTGATTCTGTCTAGGATCAGATATTTACAGGGGTGATTATGTGAAGGTTGCGAACATTCCTGATTGATTCATATAGAAGAGACTGGACACGAACACAGCACACCTAAATCATTTGCTTGCGTAGTTATGCACTTCAATACTGCCACCTCCCACCGCACCGCGTTCTATTTTCACACATTCTCCATCATGCTTTTAAGATTTAATGTCTGAACCCCTTTTCGTTTATGTATCACGGACCTTGCCATGATCAGATATAGATACTAGTACACAAATATGAACATAAAGACAATAAAAGCCAAATGTTAAAGAAAATCAAACGCAGTTCTTAATCATAATTTACTAGCAAGACTATCTAACGTTTCCCGGGAGAAATGCAAGAGAGGTACAACTATTCTATTAGAACTTATATATTATTACCTCTCAACATTTTTTTATTTTTATATCTCCGTTTCCCCCTACCCTATTTTTATTCATCGTTCTCTTCCGCCCAGACCATTCCCCACTCTTGATATGCAAACATACATAAACCAAAACCTCTTATTAATATGAATTCCTTGAAGAATCACTCTGCACAAAGAAAGTAAAATTAAAAGAAAATCAGTTATTTCCGTTTAGTACATAAAATAGATGTAAAACAGACCGCACTGACGAAAATTGTTTCAGTTTACCCTTAAAGAATAAATGTTTTTGTTTTTTTATGTTAATTGCTCAGGGCGATGTTGATGAAGAATAGATCAACTTCGTTATGTAATTTGAAATTTTTATTTGGATATACATACGGTTGCCATAGTGATATGGGACAAGAAGGATAAAGAATCATATTTAGAAATTAGTGTTCCCAATGATGAAAAGGTAACGAAATACCAAAGACGTGTGTATTACAAGAAAAGAAACTGGAATTTAAGGAAGATCTTCATTATTCCAGTAATTGTAAGAACAACCGGACTTATGAAAAAAGAATTTTAAAAACTGCCTGGAAAAAGGTAGATACAAAAAAATTACACTTAAACAGACGGGTAGAATTCTAAAATGATCTCTCGGTTGGAATGTATGAGATAGTGGGTGAATGTCTAGGATCCAATTAGATGTCTCATTCTCAACTAGAACAAAATGATGCCCTTTATATAATAGATTATTTATATGATTTGATAGGCGGAGGGCCTTCATAGTGCTCGGTTTCATTTGATGCTGCTGACAGAAATCAGTATTTGAGGTTGTCAGTTTGTTGCACAAGAAATTACACTTGTATGTGTTTCGCGACTGTGGTTGATCAGCTCTGAGTAAATAAGTCATAAAAACAAAGTAATAAAATTTGTCTCTCCCAAGCCAAACTCTGGAAGAAGTCAAAGTTTGTCAGACATAAAACAATGCGAGGGCGAAATGAGATCAGTTTTATTGGCCTCGCAACATGAAGCGCCACTTGTGGGACAATCTAAATCGAAATACGCTGACCACAAAACTCTGAAAACGCAATGAATGTGACTGATCCGATCGGCATGGGCGATTGGTTGTCATTGACACGGCTTTCTTATCATCGTTGGTTTGTGTTAAATGGCACGGAAGCCATGGAAAGGTGACAAAAGATCAAAGCTAGAAACACAATTGAAGAACATTAATTTCCAATCACGAAAACCAATAATTTTAAAAGACTTTCAAGCAATCTCCTACCAAAATAAAAAAGAATCAATCGACATTTTTTTACAGATCTACGTTGGTAAGATCTAGTCAAAATGAACTTAAATGAAGTCGAAAAAAATGTTAAAAGGGACATTTTTACGTTATGTTTTCGACAGTTTTCCTTATCTTAGTTTTTTTATATTTTATCAAAGTTTCTCACACACACACATGCACATATATATACACATATATATATACACATATATATTTGAATTGTGTGTATTTAGGCATCAAATGGTGTCATACCAGATGAATTAAGAGGGTCAAAGAGAATCGACAGGAAAACAAATGAACACATATCTAAAGAAATGGCAGAAACACCAGAGGACGACCTCCAATCTGTAGTGGAATGGGGACAAAAATGGATGGTCACATTCAATGCTGCCCAGACTAAACTTGTTTCCTTCAATAACTAAAAGAAGCCTTCTCTACCACCAATAGCAATGGCCAATGACTCTTTATCTGAAAGTACATCTTTTAAACTCCTTGGCCTAACGTTCACAGGAAACATGAGTTGGAAAAATTACATTGAGAGCATTGCCAGGACCGATGCAAAAAAGGTAGGTTCTCTCTACCGTGCTAGAAAGCTACTAACGCCCCAAAGTATCCTGTACTTCTATAAGGCCACCATTCGCGCATGTATGGAGTATTGTTGTCATATTTAGGCTGGTGTATCTGCTACTAGTCTCTCACTCCTAGACAAGGTTCAAAAGAGAGTCGCCAACCTGATAGGTCCTGAACTGTCATCTAAGCTTCAGTCTCTGTCCCATTGACGAAATGTAGCCTCCCTCTGCCTGTTCTACAAGTACTTTAACGGTGAATGCTCCGACGAACTGCAAGCACTTGTACCCCCTCGACATAAATACCCCCCGACAAACCTGACAAGCAGCTAAATCCCGCCCCTTCACAGTTTAGATCCCTAGATGTAAGGGAGCCTTTTACTCCAGTAGTTTTTTCTCCAGAACCGCTAGACTTTGCAATTCCCCTCCGGGTTCCTGCTTCCCCAACTGTACTGACAGGCAGAAGTTCAAGTGTAACGTGAACCGACATCTTGCTGCCCAACTCCCCACATAGTACCCCTGTAGGCTATGTCCCTGATAGTAACCCCTTACATCAAAGTGGCAATGTGCCTGGTTTGGGGTGAAAATGTATTTATAAAAAAGAATGGTAAGAACGAGAAAGGATAACATTAACCAGACTTACGCTCGATGAGTGCAAAAAGATTTGCCACCCAAATTCCAGTGAAGACTAATAGTCGTTATCAACGAGAAATCAATGGTGAACGATTTTTGTGATAACGCAAACTAATTTGCAAAAATTATTGAGATGGTAAATACTGGAAATTTTAGGAAACTTTTTGTCACTCAAACTCAGTAATTTTACTACACACAATTATATATATATATATATATATATATATATATATATATATATATGTGTGTGTGTGTGTGTGTGTGTGTGTGAAAGAAATAAACGTTAAGCTGGATAACATCTTGAAATTTGAAATATAGACTTTTGTCATTTATTTGTATATGCTCTGTAGTTACATCGAGCTTCATAAATTAAAGGATTGCTATGAATAAAAGGTGAAAGATAATTGAATAAGCATATTTTTCTTATATATATATATATATATATATATATATATATATATATTTTATATATATATATAATTATTGTTTTTTTTTACTATAATAATTAAATACCTACAGACACTAGTGTTTCATCCTTTAAGGAATTTTCAGTGTGGGGTGTCACGATTAACACCAGTTGAATGATTCGAACCCCGCAACACGAGACATCTCTGGCTCGATTAGTGAAGACCGTATCAATTAGGCTACCACTAACCGCGTGAAATAACGTTGAATTTAAGCATTTTAATTTTAAATGCCCATTTACGTCAGTCAGACAGTGATCTAATCGTAATACGATGATCTATGCATAAAAGCTAAATTGACCGACTTTAATTCAACTGAAAGTGCTGAAAGATAAGAAACGAATTTATATATATATATATATATATATTCCTAGTTATTTGTGTATGTACAAAACGGATAGTTAAATTAGATTGTTTAATTTTGAAAACTGAAGGAAGAAATGGTCACTGGAATTTAATGTCTTCTTAATTGGTTATGATGCAGTAACATCTTTTTTGTAATAAATGGATTGCAAGGAATAAAATTTTTCGACCATAAGAAACCTAAAATTCTGTAATACAGGTAAAGTACTTATGCGCATAGTCGTAAGAGAATTGTAGTGACATTTTTCTATGAAAATTCACCCGAAAGTATGATAGTTTCCTCCTTGTTTTAGCACAGACTATAATAAGTTGTATATAAATCATAGTTAAATTGTACAAAATTGAATCAAACTTCAATTTTTAAAGAGCTTCTAAAGAGAAAATTTCACCAAAAATACCACTTTTCTCAGCAAATAATTCTAATCATCTCAGTACTTGCTTTCTTTATAATATTTTAGAGTTAAAATTCTTCCAGGGTTTTATTATTATAAATCTGTCTTAGAACATGTATGTTTTTAAAATTCTGTTTACCTCAATAAGGACATATTGTCTCTGAAGTAAAGAGGCTACTGTTATAAGCACCAGATTTATAGAAGAGCAACCTTACTGAGACTTGGGGAGCTAGATGTGAGTTTGCCTTATTTTTAAATGTCTGCATTTGTTAAACTAGGAAGCAGGAAGGGAATTCCAAAGGCACGAGAAAACCCTATTAGATTAGAAAATGTTTCAACATCTAAGAAATTCTAGAGTGAAGATATTTTGTTGCTAATTGTGAATTAATGGCTGTTTCTTTTTTATGGCATAGGAACCATTTTCAGGCTATTAAATGCTGAATCAGGTTATTTTAGTAAAAGTTTTTATGCTTCAAGTTCTCTCTTTCTTCAAATATTTATTCATGATGATTGGTTTGGTTGTTTTGAAGAGGAAAATTATTGTTTTTGCTTTTGTCTTTGCAAAACATGATTGAGTTTTGCAAAAGAAAAAGGATAAAGAATAACATCAATATTTGGTGTATTTTATATCAGGATGTCAGTATCTTTCGACAATCTTACCTGTTAACACCTGACTAAGGGAGTTTGGTGTAGTAATTTCATTGCAGTAATTTGCATAGAAGTTTATCTAAGTGGCCGACTATACTCGAGGGCGACCTGAAAACTCCTTTTTTATTAGCTGCTACACCGAGGTATAGAAAAGGATGCCACTCCATTCGCAGGATTACTCCACTTACCCTTGATTCTCTGCTTATAATGTTGAGAGTTTAGTAAAATGCTAACAAGTGCAATTTTTTTTTACTCTTTAGTATGACTCGATCGATTCCGTGAAAGTATATTTAAAACAAACACTGCAGCAATGCGACATGAACTGAAACTTGGAAGATTAGGCTAGAAATTCCTGTTTTTTTTTTTTTAAGGAAACGATAATAGTTGGTGCACTAGCCAAGATGAGATAACAATACCGCATGTGTAGGCGAATATCCCAGCTAGTATTAGTTTAAAATAATCACCGCATGAATGCACAGGTCATAGATATTATACTTATGCACAAGTTGAATTTGTTTGAATTCAATTTTTTTATCTTTTTACTTATAAAATAACACATCGTTTTTTGGTAGATAAGATTTTTTTTCTTTGCTTCTCATCTTCTGTGAAATCTTCCTAACGTGATGGAAAGCGTTTTGTATTGCAGACAAAAACAAGCGTAAAAAACGCATCAGCTTAAATAGTGTTCAAATCTACTTTGAAAATTTTTATATATTTTTTTTTGTAAGCAAGAAAATGACCTAGAATATTTGCAAACAAAAGTTTATTTATTAATTTATTTTTTTTATTCTTTCAGCTTATAACACGAACCTACTGAGGAAATATGTGCAGGCATATGCGTCGTGTTTTCTTCTTCCAATGTTGTGTGTTATTCGAAAGTATTTCAGTTAGAAAAAACAGTGATCAATTCTTTTCGTTCGCGCATCTTTCTTAGTAATTCTTTCAATTGAAACAGAAGCTTTTAGAAAAAATTCAAGATAATTTTCAGACAGAAATTTACATTTCTATTTTTTCTTGATTTTTTAAAAATTAATATTTCGTCTTTCCTTTAATGAATTTGATATAGCAAATTAAAAGCAAAACATTCAAACTCTCTCTCTGCCCATATATATATATATATATATATATATATATATATATATATATATATATATATATATATATATATATATATATATGTGTGTGTGTGTGTGTGTGTGTGTGTGTGTGTGTGTGTGTTTTGAGAAAAATAGAAAAACTGAATGAAATTATTAAAATAATCAAAGTTTAGTCCCTATTTCAGAGGACATCTTCAGGATATTGAAGTAAAAATGCAAGAAAAGAAAAAAAGTCATAGACCATACGAAAAAGAGAACAGTTTTTGAATCCTACCCATGTCGGGAAGGACAAACCTATGTGTTCGTATGGGAAGGTTGGGTTGTTTAATGTCTACATATACACTTTTAAAAAATGCGTTAAATAAATATGTACCCTTTTTTTTCTCTAAACTTATTCATTTTGTTGAAATATTTAAGGAAAAACGCTTAACCAGGATCTGTTTTGATATTTTGTTCTTTGATTATTATTTTCCCTATACTAGGGGCCAAATGGTAGAAGCCCTTTCTTTGCGTAATAGTATTAGTGTTTAATATTAGTGCTGATTCTAAAAGTCTTCTTTTAGCTCTATCTACCACGTATTTTATAATTTTCGCATGATCTAAATTAAATGAGTGATCGTGTTCTGCACAATGGCAAAAGAGTGCATTTAGGGCGTTACCATTCCTTATATCTCTTATATATATATAGTAATCCACATACAGTACTGTTTCGCTGTTTCACAGCTCGTCAGTGCGGCTAGACAAGCAGTTACCTTAAGCGTTAGTGATGGGATGATTCCAATATCTTTCCCGATTCCGATACAATTACCGATTACGTACTAAATTCCCGATTCCGATACAATTCCCGATTCCGATTCTGATTCTTTATAAATTTCTAAATATTTAACTATAAAAGTGTAATTTTGTCCAGATTACTGTAAAAAACACATCTTGAATGTCCCTATATTTTCTCAAACGTAAAAACACATTTGTGAGTGGGTGATCTAGAGATTTTAGTCTTACTGGAAGTTTAAATCAATAAATTAGTCCTCGCGCGAAAGAGCAGGACACAAAATGTTTTAAATAATAATAATAATAATAGAATAACAATAACAAAGACTTTCGCTGGCGAGGACTACTATTGACCGTAACCAGTTTTACAATCCTTTTGAAATTTTCACCTCTATTTTTCTCGTTATGTACTGAATATTTGTTTATGAAACCTATATGAAATATGTTCTTTATTAAATTTTAAAGATTTTCTATTCTGAAAGAAGTTTTAAAAAATTTAACCTAAAAAAGTTATTTTAAAGTTTTTGTTAAAAAAATTCAGATTTTCTCATTATTCAGACCTGTATTACAAAGAGGGAGTTGCAAAAAATGAGTTGTGGTGTGAGGAGCTATACAAACTGAAATAGAGAGAATATTCAGACCTGTAATAATACAAAGAGATGGTTGCAAAAATGAGTTGTGGTGTGAAGAGAAATACAAAGTGAAATAGAAAGAAGGAGAGTTTTGAAATATAATCTTAAAAAGAAAAGACACAAGTTAGAAAAGCATTTCCTCCAAGGCATGAAAATTGTTAAACAAAATGTTTTTACTATAGGCTTTAAAAATAAAGGTACAAGATTAAATTTGAAATTTATTTATCTTTTAAGTGCACTTTTATAAATTTTACAAAGTAAGGTATAAAAATTTAATTTAAATTTAATCAAAAAATTACCTTGGATTTATTTTATGTAATGTACATTTTGTTGCAATTTAAAAACATTATCTTTCATCTAGCAATTAAATATATAGATATAAAATTTTCAATGAGTTTTTTTTTAAGTACAGCAGAATGTACATTACATAAAATAAATCCAAAGTAATTTTTTGATTCAATTTAAATTAAATTTTATATATATATATATATATATATATATATATATATATATATATATATATATATATATATATATATTAGCGTATGGCGTCCACTCTTGATTCATAAAATAACAGGCTTCCATCTCATATTAAACCACAGGAAAAAAAAGAATGTCCTAACTCAAAAGACAACTAAAAAAAATAAACACGGCAAGAAATTGAAAGTTACACGTTTATTTGTGTATTCTTTTTTATTATTTTATTTATTGATATTGTGCACTTCGGAGTGTCTGTTGAGTGATTAATCCTATATCTATCTAGCTAGCTAGCTAGTTAGCTAGCTAGCTAGAGAGAGAGAGAGAGAGAGAGAGAGAGAGAGAGAGAGAGAGAGAGAGAGAGAGAGAGAAAGTGAGATAGCTAGCTAGCTATCTCACTTTCTCTCTCTCTCTTTCTTTCTCTCTCTCTCTTTTTCTTTCTCTCGCTATATATATATATATATATATATATATATATATATATATATATATATATATATATATATATATATATATACATATATATATATTATAGTAAGTTATAAAAATATATATGGTAATTAAGCTACACAGGATATATATATATATTTATAACTTACTACCGATCTCTACCTATGTATGTAGCACTGTTGAAGTAAATACTGAAAATTTACGCATAAAATTATATTTTCGTATAATAATTTATGTGTAATCATTGCAGAATCATCAGTGTAGAGATAGTCATTCAAGGCAGTGGCACAATAGAAAAAAACTCATATTTAACTCCAATTCTGTGCGTTCTAACTAAGGCGTCTGCCATGCATTGCTACAAACAAGATGAATGTGTCAATAAGGCGGACAATAATAGTCGGCCGTCATAACAGTGTTCAAACAGGAAGAGCTTGCATTACAGCTTAAATTTGACAGTTTTTTTTTATAATGCATTAAAGAGTTCAGCTAAGGAGGTGTTACAAATAACTATTTTAATAATAAATATTATCTGCATGTGTGAGTTGCATCCTTTGCAGAAGTCTTAGTATAGAGACAGCCGTTCAAGTAAGGGAAAGAGAATTCCAAAGTCTAGCAGTTCAAGAGAAGAAACCTTAAGTAGAAGAATTTTCAGCATGGGGGGGTGTTCCAGAGGAATGGTGTGGAATTTTACTGCTTGCCGGGTTAGTCAGAAGTGTGTCTGTGGACGAGAGCATCAGTATTACAAGTTGTTCCTTTAAAGTACTTATAAGCCATGCTTTCCGTGTGTTTGCTTTTGCAGAAGTCGACGTAAATGTTTTTTCCCTAATTTAAGACGCCAGTAGGGCAGCCAGAGAAAGGCAGGCATTTGCTTTGTTCTAACTAATTTGGGGAATTATTTACAACTTGTGAATCGATTTTGCCTGCCATTTCACAATAACGTCTCAAAAGTTTATTTAACTAGTTTGTTTTATTCCATTTCGTTGAAAATATTTACTAATTTATTTTCAATTTTGTACAAAAAAAAAAACGAAAGTTTCTCTATCGTTTCGTTTCGTTCATTTTTCGTTTTGCTTCTTACATCTTTATGTATTTGAGAACAACCAGTATATGGCATAAAGTACCAAGGCTTAAAAAATATGATGAAACATGAAACGTTATAATTAAGGCAACCCAAAATTGCATTTATTAATCTTGTTGTGTAATTTGACAAAGTAATTATATCAAATTCTATAAAAAAAATTCATAAATCAATCAAAATATTTAAATTCCATGTTATAAGAACATTGAATGAGCATTAATTGCAATTGCCCCAATTATAATGAAAAAAAATGAACGAAACTAAACGAAACTTTACTAAAACGAAACAGAACGAACGAAACATTATATTTTTGTAAAATCTTTGCTATGAAAGTTTGGATCCACCTTTTGGTCCCTCCTGGTTACATACTTGCGTACTTGTAAAACAAGCATAAGGATGCAACATTGAGGCAGGCGTTAGAGCTTGGTAGACAATACGGGAGCTATTAGGTCGGAGACCACTTTTTAATGATTTAAAGAATGGAGAGAGAGAGAGAGAGAGAGAGAGAGAGAGAGAGGGGGGGAGAGTACTGGTTAGTGCATGGGAAAAATGTTGGCTTTGTAGATACAGGATACTGTCGAGTGTGAGTATTTTTCTATTGCGGTAGAAGAAACCTATTTTATTTTCAGCAACATTTGCAATGTCTTTTATGTATTTGTTTTAGTTCATGTTACCTGTGAATGTTAGGGCGAAGAGTTTGAATGATGAATTCTTAGCTTGGGTGTTATCGTCCATGGCAACTGGTGACTGGAAAAGTTCTTGGTCAAATATTGGTTTGTTTGAAATCGATCTCTAAAAGCCATCCAACAAATGGTAGCATATAAAGCTGACGTTAAATCAATGATGTAATGATGATGATGCTAATGTGCTGATGATGATGCTGATGCTGATGCTGCTACTGATGATGATGCTGATGATGTTGATAGTGCTGATGATGTATATGATTAGCTGCTGCTGATGATGATGCTGATGATGATACTGATGATGATGATGATGATGATGATGATGATGATGATGATGATGATGATTATACTTCTGATGTTGATGCTGCTACTACTGATGATGATGCTTCTGATGATGATTATAATGATGATGTATAGTATTCAGTGTGTAGCAATGAAATAGTTGCACTTGACCAAAATAAACAAGAAAATGACCATTTTCTCTGTCCTCAAGTGGTAGACAGGAATCGTGTTTCTAAAATCTATTCTGGGGAAAATTACAGTCTCAAGCATCCTTAATCATACCATAAAAACAATACAAAGGGATTAATTGTTAACTGCTTACCGGATATTGGCATAAATCTGTTGACTTTATCAGATGTTACGATTAGACGAAATTAGTCCGATTATATAACAAGCGATCGAGACTTTTAAATTCAGATCGCAGACTAACAATATCTCGAAACTTGTAAAAGAAACTTTCTCTTTAGCACAAAAATGTCTTTTTTTTAATTCAAACAAATGGTTTTACGTCGTCAAAATACAATTTCAAATAAACATCAAAAGATTAAAAGAAAATCCAATGATCAACTACTAGACTTAATATAGAAGTTAATAGAGTATAATTATAAATAATAGATATGAACACCGCCAATATATATTTAGCGAATCGTTATTTCACAAACAAATTTGATAAATACGTTCAAAGAGAAATAACTCAATTGAAATTATTTCGAATTTTAAAATAGACTTAAGATCTAAAGGAACATCGTTTCGCCCACGCAAACAGATGGCAGAATATCAATTTTGTGCTTCCTCCCAAAGTCTTGTGAATTCTACGGGGACTAATTTTTATCTTCGGCTATGGGTACAGTAACTAGGCAAGGGACGTTGCAATTTTGATTATAAATACAGAAGGCGGAAAAAATCAAATCAGTTTAAGTGAGAAACATCTGGCCTCCTAACTCCATCGCGAAATATGAAAATTATTTACCAGGAAATATGCATGCTGAAATGATTCATGCAAATGCATAAATACCTTATCAAAGGAATCCCTATTTACTCAAGAAGCAATGAATGAATTTTCTTTAAGTCTTTCTCTTTTATCGAGACATGAGTTCATACGTGGCTGTCTACATCAAAACATTTCTAAGTCTGCTCTTAACATATATATATATATATATATATATATATATATATATATATATCAACCTTCCTAATTTTGTAACAGATTACCAGGCAAAAGAGAATTAATACTCCATCCCACTATTAAAAAACCTACAGTATTAAATAAAACTATATTTTAGTTGATTGTAATTTGTTGGCATTTCCTTGAGTGTTGTATTTAATTTTATTTTATTATCGTAGAGTCTAGTATATTTAAACGAATATTTAAATGTCATTGACAATATCCACCTTTACAAATATATATCCTGGTTTAAGGTAGTTGTCTGTCTAGCCACACTGATGAGTTGTGAAACAGCGAAATAGTACTGTATGTGGATGACTATATATATATATATATAAATATATGTATATATAAATATATAAATATATATATATATATATATATATATATATATATATATATATATATATATACTGAAGAAGACCGACGGATGGATATATATATATATATATATATATATATATATATATATATATATATATATATACTGAACTGAAGAAGACCGAAGGATATATATATTTCTTCTTCTTCTTTTTCTTCTTCTTCTTCTTATCATTATTATTATTATTATTATTATTATTATTATTATTATTATTATTATTATTATTATTATTATTATTATTTATCATATATTATAATTTATAGCAAATAATTATGTCAGCCCTTTTAAAAAAACCTGTTTCTTATTGTTGAGCACTTTCAGTTGTAATAAGTCAGTCAACTTAGCTCATATGCGTAGATCGTCATATTGTGATTAGATCACTCTGACTGACGTTAAAAGCATAAAAAATAACTGTTTAAATTCAACTGTATCTCCCGCGGATATCGGTAGCCAAGTGGTTTGCGTCCTTGCTAATGAAGTCAGACATGACTTCTGTTGCCAGGGTTTGAATCTCTCGACTAACGTTAATCGTGTCACCCTGCACACTAGTGTCTGTAGGTATTTAATTATTATAGTAAATAATTATATATATATATATATATATATACATATACTGAGCTGAAGAAGACCGAAGGATCGGTCGAAAATATGTGCTTTTGAAAGAAACATTTTCGTTTTTTCCGAAACATTTTTGTATTCCTACACGTCAACACATAGGAAATAAATACAGAAAAGATATAAACATCTATATATTTGTGGGTTGATTTTTATCCACACACACACACACACACACACACACACACACACACACACACACACACACACACATACATATATATATATATATATATATATATATATATATATATATATATATATATATGGTGATTGTCACTTCTTGACAGAGGACCATCTTTCTCTTGCTTTATTGTTGATTATTTATTCATTTTCATGTACTTTTGAAATAATGTTATTTTTTTATTTTATTTTATTTTAATTTTTTATTTGTTTTTTTATTATATATATATATATATATATATATATATATATATATATACATACATATATACATGTGGAGATGTGATCAAGATGCATCAATTTCTATCTACTGTGGGGACGAAAGTGGCTCTTCAGACCATCCCTGCTCTTACACAGTCTGTTGCAAAGGTCAGACTTAAACTGAGGTTGAGGGATGCCAACTGGTGCTACTCTGTTGTGGGCGTTCATGTGACGCTTCAGGCCTCCACTTGATTTACAGAGCACAGAGCAAACAGAACATCTGTGCCCCGCAGTGTTTTCCCATCAAAGAAAGATTGATCTCCACGTGATCGCTTGTGGCTAGCTAGGCCAGCTCCGGATAAAGTCATTTTACTGCATAAATCACAGATGTGGTTCTGCACGAAAGCCTCCAACAGACCTGATAGATCTGACAGATTTTTCTTCCGGATATCACACTTCATTTTTGCATGCTCATATTTTTTCTTCTCAAAGCTATCACAGCCATGATAGACTAAGGAGCGCCACTTTTTACGATCATTGGAAGCACTTTCCCAACTGAACACGTCAATACCTAGAGCTTTAAGATTATCTTTGATGTTATCCTTAAAGCGTTTCCTAGGTTTATGTTGTGGACGCTTTCCTTGCGCAATTTCACCATAGAACAGGCGCTTTGGCAATCTCCCATCGTCCATCCTTGTCAGATGTCAAGCCCACCTCATCTGGTTGCGTATAATCAACTTCTCGATACAAGGTACGTCAGTTCGCATGAGAACATCCATATCAGATATAAAAGAGCTCAACATGCCCAGAATGTGTCTCAGGAATTTCTGGTGCACTCTCTACATGACTTTTATGTGTCTACCATAAGTTGCCCAGGCCACAGAAGCATAAAGAATAAGTCTCTCTATATATTACTATATAATTTTTTATACTTTCGTTTTCTCTCTTTATTTACTACTATACAAGTTCCAAAACAATTTGATAAGCTTTGTTTTATCCTGATAAGTTTCCCCTTAAATAATTAATTTTATTCCTTTCTTTTAACTCTGCTATTCATATATATATATATATATATATATATATATATATATATATATATATATATATATATATAGTAATCGATTTCGGTGCAAATGGTGAAGTCCTATATAGAGGAATGTATTTGACGACAGAAATTCTATAAACTGAATATATAAAATAATATTAAAAATACTGGATTGCTTTCGGTAAAAATTTTGTTTGATATCGTTTTCACTGTGTAAATATTAGAAATCGACTCATAAAATGTTACATTTTATTTTTCATGGAAATCGCCCAAGATAAGGCGAGAAGCCACTTGATGTAACAAGCTTACAATAACGACAGATGATTATCACAAAGACTAGAGATGACCATTGGTCTTAGTTTTGGAAAGACTAAGATTATAGGTAGGAGGAAAACAGTCAATAGGAAAAGAGTCTCACAAGCCTGCTATTCCTAGAAAGAAGCTACTGAGAGAGGAAGCTATATTACGATGCGATATAAAATCAACGAATAGATGGAGACCACTAGATCAACAAGTAAAACAAGCTGGAACAACGGAAGCAGACAATTCTGAATAACACAGGCCATAATAGTATTTAAAGAAAAGACTGTGACTAGCAACATTATGTCAATGAGAGATAAAGTATAGCGAATAAAGGATGAGGGCAATCAAAATACAAGTACTTGAGGGCTATGTATGTTGGTCATTGCTCAGGCTAGGGCTAATGATGTGAATCCTTAACTATCCATTTGAAAAAAATAAAAATGTAAATTAACATTAAATAGATGATTGATTTAGTGATACCCTGTTTTTATTTGTGACGAGAACAGTAATTCGAAGCATCACATAATCCTCATTATCAATCCTCATCGCAAAAACATGTTGGTTCTTCTGCAATTCGGAATTTTTAAAATCAGTTGTGAATGCTTGTGTTATGTTTATTAATCAGACTATTATTCTCATCTTGGGTGTTATCAGCACATCGTTTCGGTTGCTGCAACCTGCGACCTTCTTCAGATGTTGAGAACATGCTTCTTTTCCTACTAATTAAAAACAGGGTTGGCTCTGCATTACAAGAATTCGAACCGATTGTTTGAGGGTGGGTCCGTAGAACATAAAGAAGCTTCAATCATCAGGGGGTCACTAAGATATTTATTAAAAGTTTTTCTATGGCTCAATTTAATACACCCAAGGTGAGAATAATAGTCCAATTAACCAACATAACACAAGCATGTCCTTGTTTTGTTCTGTTCAGTTTAACACAACAGAATGGTGAATTAGTATTCTCTGCAACTTAATATTTTCCGTCTCGACCTATATGGATGACTATTCGTTTTTAATAAGCAGTGCCATGTGTGAAAAAATAAGATGTCGAAAAATTAATTTCATTTAAAATGGAATATTTCAACCAATCAGATATTCATAAATTGGCAGATAGAACAGAATAAAAAAGTCTGTCGCATTTTGTACCGTTTAACATTCTCTCTTTTTTCTCGTTATTCTTTTTCTTCTGAAATAATCGAACCTTAAAGAATTACCCTAATTTAAAACTACGTTTACATTAAAAGTACTTTTCCTAATGAGTGCAATTCACAATAAAACTTGTATTTATTTATTTTTTTAATTTAATTTTATTTAAGAAATAATTACGACGTGCCAAAGATAAAACTCTAATAACAAAGAAGCAACAAAGGAACTGAGTCTTTAATAACTTTAGCAACCACTTCAGTACACATGAAGTTAGCGCAAAAAAACTTGCATACAAATATGATTAAATTATGTCAGACAAATGTACTGTACAAATATGTGACTTTTATTGAATATGATTGGATTTTCAAATCATTACAGATAACATTATGAACTTTGACTCGACTAGAATCAAAAGGAAAGTCTCCAGACAAATTTGGTTATGTTAGTCAAAAGTGGTTACGATAAAGTACACATAATTGGCTGCAGGTCAAATCAGGAAATAACTATATTCCTCATGGACAAGTACGGCGAAACCTCTCCCCAGCTACAAAAATCCACACATGGAATCTTTAATAAAATTCACAATCTCTTTTCAATCCAACCGTATTTGGTATACATAAATTTCCGAATATGCCTGACTTTTCCACCAAGTTTTTATCATAAATATCCAACAGTCCTTGTTTAATCGCCGTTATATGTTTCTTATTACACATTTAACCATGATTTTTTGATTCTGAAAGATATTTTTGTTAATGATTTCGAATGGCTTTAAAATTTGACCATAGAGAGGAATAACTCATTTTTCAAACTGATTGAGCCAAACATTTAGAGATAGTAAGAAACTATGGAAAAGCAGATAAATTAAATAGTAATACTGCATACAGTCAAATTTCCTGAAGAAAAGAAAATCAAAATAAAGTAATACAAAAGAGTACAGTGTTCAAACGCCACCTATAATAAACCTTTATAAACTTCACAATCCATTATATAATCAAAAAAATGCAAGTATAGAGAGATTTCTCTCCAGCTACATGCAATCGTTAATAAAAGTCACCATCCTTTCTTTATCTAACCGATTTTTATACAAATAAATTTCAGTCCATATATGACTTGCCACCAAGTTTCAGTCATAAATGCGCAACAGTCTTTCTTTTATCACCATTCTATAATATGCTTCCCATGTGATGCGTAATGGGCTTCATATTCGTTGAATCAAAACTCACCCTAGATTTCTATCTGTGCGGTTATCTCAAAGATAATGCCTATTGTAGTAGAGATAGCAAGCTTGCCGGAAAGCCATGGACGATAAGGTCAGAACTAAGAAATGCTCTAGAAGTTCCCTCATGGAATCTTTAATAAACTTCACAATCTCTTTTTAATCCAACCGTATTTGGTATACATAAATAAGGTCAGAACTAAGAAATGCTCTAGAGGTTTCCTGAGTTTTAGTCTAGGCCATGCACATGCAAACCTTACTGTGCATGGCCTGAATGTAAATTCCATCAATTTTCCACTTTTTTATCGTCGATTTTATGTTAGATTTGAAAACTCGGATATATCTATGGAAATCACTCCAGACCAAGCATAAAGCCACTGATGTAAAGTAAAAAGCAATGACCAATGGTTTCCACAAACACAGCAGATGCTTTTGGTTTTAGTCTTGAAAAGACCAAGATAAGGGGGGAAACAGTAACCAGGAAAAGAATTCTACAAGGCTGCAGTTCTTAGAAAGAAGCTACTGGAATAAAAAGCTGAATTACAATGATGTATCAAAATAACAAATTGATGAAGATTGCTAGACTAACGAGTCAAACGAATCCGAACAAAGGAAGCAGGGAATAGTTCAAACAATTCTGAAAATATATATAAGAAAGATTGAGACTGCGAGAAATAGGGTGCAAAAAAGATTTAAAAAAAAGTTAGGCAAATCAAATTAGAGATACTTTTCTGCATTTCCAAGAAATGCTCATCTGCTTAAATATGAAACTACTATCCCATACATAGTCTGATAGTAGATTTGTAGAGATAATGTTACATGATAAGGGCTGTTCCCTTTTCATGTAAGTATAAAAAAGAGAGATTTAGTTAAAATGAAAATGAAATAGAATAGACGAAATTCGAACCTCGTAATTTAGGTTTAGAGATAGATTACGATAGAGAATTAGTAAATGGAATGTAAAACAAACCATTGTTAAGCTTAGAGATAAAATAGTTTTAAGAAAAGAATGTGCATTGTCAATTCTGTTATGAAAATTCAATTGAAAGAATGCAACTACAAGATAATTTAATAAACATGTTTTTAACATATTGGAAATATAGGTTACTGGGAATATAGGTTAAAATTCCTTTTGTAAACAAAGAAAAAAGTTTTGGACACGCATTTCCAGAACACGTGAAAGAAGACACATGTTTTAACATGTGTATGACGTCATGTAAAATGGGAAGTTCTCGATATAGTTAGAAGCTTTAGAGTTAAGCAAGGAGAAACTGAGGGAGAGTCAGAGGGAGTTGGAGGACGACAGACGATAGTCTGCAGTTGGGATTCGAACGTCTAGAAGTGAGACAGTCACTTTTGAAACTTAGTATGTAAAGCTTTGAATTTTTGATGATGAAAACCACGACCGGTCGGGAGAAGAAATAAACCCATCATGTGTTTTTATAAACGTCATCTTTGTGTTGTAATTCAAACAAAAGGTAAAGTGAAAATTGTTATTATATGTCTTGTATATCATGTGGTTTAAAATGTCTTTACATACACATCTTAAATACACAATATAAGCACTAAGACTGCCTCAACACTATCTCCTCACTCAAAGAGCTTCTATTACATTTCTAAGTATGAACATTTAATATATATGAATCGCATCATAACACGAACTCGGAAGACAACAACATCTCTCACAACATCCCTCTTAATAAAAGACTCTCTAACATGCACTTTTAATAACAACAATAACAACAACAACAAGAAACAGAGTAATAATAATAATAATAATAATAATAATAATAATAATAATAATAATAATGAACTATAATATATAACAATATTAGTCTCAGGTGTGAGAAAATGTGTAGAGTAATAGAGAGAGCCAATTTTACAAGAAACAGAAAAAAACAATGAAATTGATATATGAACTCCAAGGAAGATTTGAAGAGAAACAAAGACCACGAAATTTCAGAGTCGATTTATTTTCAAGTGCAAAACCAGCTATGAAGATCTCAGTAAGAAGAGAAACACGTTTTAATAGAAAAAAGCCATTTGGTACCTTAATCCATAACTGAACGCAGATCAGCTTAGCTGCATATTTCATCTAACCGAGACAGAGGAGCGAGAAGTAACGTCAGAATAGAGAGTGGTATGATCAACATGATTTTCTGGAAGATTATTGATATAGGGTAGAAACAATGTTGGTCTTAAGTAGAGCCCTGAAAACACAAGCATTAATAGATAAAAAGAATGAAAAATCATCATCCAGAGTTACTCACATGCTTTGATATGAAAAAAAGACCGACTGATATAAGAGGAAGAACCTTACGACTTACCATAACTCTTCATTTTGTGTAGAAAATCCGGATGATACACTCTGTTGAACGCCTTTGAAATGTCAAGTGCAATGGCCTTACCCTCTCCTGAATAATCCATGTGATTCCTTATAAAATATATCATGTATTGATTAAAAAATGTATAATTATCTGATTTTTGACAATTATAAGAAAGTCACACATTAGTTTGTTTTAAAATATCATTGCCTGGAGGAACTAAGATAAGGGTTAATAAGTACCATTAATTGGATGGGTTAGGGTTAAGGTTAGGTTAGAGTAAGGGTTTATAAGTTTAATAGATGAAGGAGATAGGATTACGGTTTGTAAACATCGTAGCTTAAGTGGGTTACCGTTAGGGTTTGGGTTTGTAAGTATTATAGCTTGGAGGGATTAGGGTTAGGGTTGTGGTTTGTAAGTATCATAGCTCTGATGGTCTGGGGTAAGGGTTGTGGTTTGTAAGTATAATAGCTTGGAGGGGTTAGGGTTAGTGTTCGTGAATATCATTGCTTGGGTGGGTTAGGTTTGTAAGTATAATAGTTTGGAGGGCTTTGTATTAAGACCAGCTGTATTGAAAGGATAAAATGAAATATGCATGTGTTCAGGTGTTTGATCCAGAAATGAGATAAAAATATATGTTCATATAAGCACAAAATCCCTAAGTTTTATCTACTGCATCTGAACAGGAAATAGATTATTTTGTTAAATCTTTTGATAAGTCTGGATTATTAGAATATGAATTGTTGGATTAAAATCAAATAATTCACTTAAAATGCTTCTATGCTAAGAAAGGAGATAACTCTTTTATTACCTTAAAATTATCTTTCCTTGTTAAGCGACGGTTTGATGAGACATTGAGACAAAGTTGTCTCCCCTAGCTACAGATTTTATGGGAAGTTAAAAATTCAAAATACATGCTACTGATCAGACACAATATTTTAATCCGTTATCATCACAGTTGAATCATTCACTGTTAATTGTTAAAATAAATAATTTTAAAATTGTTAATCATTTAAGAATCCTCCATTTTTGATACATAATTTTGAGTTTTGCCACTCAGACATCGCATCAGCATATAAACTGCTGGATGTTCATTTCTGTGAACATTTTATTATTTTCGATTCTCATGTGTAAACTGTGCCACTATCTTGAATTAAATTTTCTAGGCTGGAATCTGCATTGGATGCGTTGACGACTACAAAAGACTTGAATATTTATGATATAAATGCATTCCCTAAATCAACAAAATCATTACCGTCCGGCTAAGTGCATCATATGTTTCCAGGTATTTTCACCTTTTGTTAATTTTCCAGTAGTCAGTTTGGAGTGCATACACATGCTTCTAAGGACCAGTGGCGCAGGGGTAGACAACTTGATGAAATCCAGTTGTAAAAGGTAAATCCAGTGTAGGCGACCTAAAAATACTATTGCGAAATACTTAGGACTTCTACCTAATCACGTCTAGTCATGGCTGACAGAACGAGAGTATGCTAGACGTGTGGATTAAATAAAGGGTTCTGTTTGGAATTCTGTGCTGACTCCCGAGTTTCTCAGAAAGTTTCTCGAGTTCGACAGAAAGATTCCTGAGTTCAAGAAGATACATTCTGACTGAAACGTTGTTCAAATAGCACTCAAGATGAGAAGTGGACTCTGAACAATATAAATAATACGAGTAATTAATCCTCATTTCCAAAATTCCAGAACTGTAATAATTTCGAAGTCACGCTATCAATTTTAAACGTCTTGTATATCTTACCTGAATGCCAGATGTTCGTTTTAGTAAAGTTTTGTTAATATAAACTGTGATTAGTTTGTATTTGGACTCTATATCGGATGGATTTATAGAACGCAATTTATTTTGGCACAAACGCAGGCATGGATTAAAAAATCAAAAGATAATCGCATTAGTTCATTCGTTTACAAAATCAGCAAAATTACTGTTTCCCTATGGCTGCAACTTCCGACATTAATATTAGAGAAATAATTTTCTGATTTAAAAAAAATAAGACTCCCCCCCCCAAAAAAAAACAATCGAATAAGTAAAAGCCACCAAACATCTCAGTGAAATGTCTCCAGCATTTTTCCTTGCTGAACACTTAATAGTCAGTCGGCTATATCAGTTCGCTCAAGTTGATAAGAGCGATTCTTGGATTAAAAATAGAGATGTTAAAATGTAAGTGGATACAAGACACCAAAAAGAATCTTCAGCAATTGAATTTAAATGAAATCGAGTTTCAAGACAACCAAGTTTAGGGTTAGCCATGCAGGCTGCCATAAAATCTCAGATGCCTGATTTGGTTGGTTGTTTTTTATTTTACGGCATGTCAACCCTTTTCAGGTTATTTAATGCCGAATCCAGTGATTTTGAAGAAAAAGAGGCCAGACTGGACATGGCAGCAATAGCAATTAAGGGGTGGCTCCACACTCCCCAAAGCCCTCAAGCTGGGGACTCACCATCGGATATAGTTTAAGGTCATATCCAGGACCCAAACGCCTGAATGCATTATATATATATATATATATATATATATATATATATATATATATATATATATATATATATATATATATCAAAATAGAGTCAAAATTAGCTTTGGAGCTGAGTTTGGATTTCTCGACCAGTAGATTGCGAAAGCATGAAAAACTAGTTTATGTTGATAGGGAATTACTTTTTTATTGATATAAGTCCATTTAAGAAGAAAGTTCCTTAAATTGAACACTGTGAAATAAAGGCGATCGCTTGGCTTTGTATGCGTTCACGATTTCCAGTCCTTTGATAACTATTGTCTGTCTTGACGTTGTGTCTGTACTTGGCATTTATAGTTGTTAATTTCTCTTAATTCTCGTGGCGATTGGTGGTGTCTTGAATGCTACGTCCTAGCAAATGGAATCAAAGTTAGCTTTGTAGTTGAATCTGAATTTCCAGACCAGTAGCAATCCTCTTTTCCTGCACTGATGATTGTGAAACCTTGAAACACTAGTGGCGGTATATATATATATATATATATATATATATATATATATATATATATATATATATGTAAAGATATATATATATATATATATATATAATATATATATATATATATATATATATATATATATATATATATATATATATATATATATATATGCAACAATTGGGCGAAACTTAAAAAATGAATTCTTGAATTTCAAATGTTTCTTTTTTCCAATTTAGTTTATGCCGTTAGATTTATTCTGTTCTTTAATTTTCATGCATATATAAAGCGTGTATAATATGTATTTGTGTGTATATTTTTTAAAATAAATTGACTAAAACTCTTCAAGACAAAAGATCAATGTATGGAGTATTGTTGTCACATTTGTGCTGGTGCATCTGCTACTAGTCTCTCGCTCCTAGACAAGATTCAAAAGAGAGTCGCCAATCTGATTGGCCCTGAACTGACATCTAAGCTTCAGCCTCTGTCCCATCGACGAAACGTTGCATCCCCCTGCCTGTTCTACAAGTATTTTAATGGTGAATGCTCTGACGAACTGCAGACACTTGTGCCCCCCACGACGTAGACACCCTCAACAAACCCGACAGGCAGCTAAATCCCACCCTCACACCATAGAGATCACTAGATGTAAAAGATCTTTCTACTCCAGTAATTTCTTCCCCAGAACCGCTAGACTCTGGAATTCAATTCCAGATTCCTGCTTCCCTAACCGTACTGACATGCAGAAGTTCAAGTGTAACGTGAACCAACATCTTGCTGCCCAAATCCCAACATAGTACCCCAGTAGTTGCTGCCCCTGATAGTATCGCCCTACACCAAAGTGGCAATGTGCCTTGTTTGGGGTGAAAATGTAAAAAAAAAAAAAAAAAAAAAATGTAAACATTTAACAACAGAGTATATGTATAAATGATCGTACGCTAAATTCTTGCGGTCAAATTGTTATTGATATTTTCTTCTCCAAATCCACAACAATCAATGCATTTTACGATCGTTTCCTCATAAAAACAACTTTTTTTTACATAAGCATCATCACTTATCAAGGCCAAGAGGCCGCTCGAGGATAAGGGTTTAAGTGTGTTAATTGGACAATATAGTAATTGATAGTAATGAAAATTCGGTAAATTTGTTAACTTAAGCGGAACGGCTCATCAAGAACTTGTTTACGTTGGACTTGAAGACAACCATATTGTAGTCAGCTGGAAAGCAGGAAAACGGAAGACAGTTCCACGGGAGTGCACTTCTAAGAAAGAAGCTTTGTTCCTGGAATCTACGTTTAGGTTTAGCCACAGATAAAGAGTGGGGGGAATTATTGATAGTGTTTACAGCTGGACGAGTGTTTCTTGTGAAAGTTTGACGAGGGGGGACCATAGATTGGAGCTCAGTCGAGCACTTGTCATGAAAATAACGATACAGCAGAGACAAACTCGCAACATCTCTTCTGTGAGAAAGAGGTTGCAGGAAAGAGAAAAATACATCTCCTACGAGGCTACGAATTCTATTTTGAACTCTATCAAGGCAGGATACGTCCTTTCTAGTAGCTCCTGCCCAGATGTAGCAACAGTACTCCATCCTTGGACGTACTTGGCTCTTATATAGATAGAGAATTGCATCAGTAGTGAGATATCTACTGGATCGATAGAAGGATCCCACCATTTTTCCAACTTGGAATAAACTAGTGTCTATTCCCAATTGTTTGAAGACTTGCCCACTGAAATTTAATGTACTATTTCTACAGATTTCTTTTGGAGGGTAAGATACGGAATTTAAATATAAAGACAAAATGTATATATTAATATGATGAAAAAATTAACAAGAATGAAAGAGCTAGCTAACCGGTTCTTACCCTCTATTAACAGATATAAATCGGAATTACGATTCAAAATAATATGAAATATGGAGAATAAGACGAGGGAGATAAAAGAATAAGGAGAGAATCAAATAGAAATCACATTAAGTCCTACGAGATTTTGTTTTTGTTTCCAGAGTGAAAGTCTTAAAGACGTAATTCAAATAGTTTCTAAGATGCTCAGGTTAAAAGACAAATGCGAATGAAGAATAAGCTGACGCTGAAATAAGAGACACAAAAACGGTTATTTATAAGATGATCACCAATGGACGAACGATAGATATTATTCAAAACATTAGATAATAAATAATTTGTATGTTGAATTTTTGTTGGAATGTGTTGTTTGAACTGGATAACCGATATTTGCGATACCCTCCCAACGTAGTACGAACTTTATATACATTTAAATGAAAAACAATATAATTTTAATAAGAGGGGAAGAACATATTTTCGAACTGAAGACGGGATACGTTTAGTGGAAAAGCAACACGTCTATTCGACGCAAAATATTATCGTTGTACAGACAGCGAGATTTGTTTGGTAACCGACATAAAATAGTTGACCTTGGTAGGTGTAAGTCAATTAAACCTGCTTGTATGCACACATTTATATTACTAGATTAAACAACGTTATTTCCGAGCTAATTATGTACGTATGGACGTGGCTCAGAGTCTTACAAATAAGGTTGGATAGTTATATGTTTTACGTTCAATTCTAGTTGATGGCACTAAGTTACTTTAGAAAATACTATAATAATTGATAGAGAATTTACTATAATAATAAATACGAAATATGCATACATTATTATCTCATATATATATATATATATATATATATATATATATATATATATATATATATATATACAGGGTGGCCACAAAGTCACGCACCAATAATTTGAATTTGAATAAATGTTACTACTATGACTTTTTTAATTTTTTAACTTTTTAATTAACATTGGTGCGTGACTTTGTGGCCACCCTGTATATATAGTAAGTTATGAAAATATATATGGCATTTTAAGCAACACAAAATATTTTGCGTTTCATCCTATGTCTGACGAATTCTCACGAGGATGAAGCGCGAATATTCTGTGTAGCTTAAATTGCCATATATATTTTATAACTTACGACCTAGCTCTACCTATCTATTGAGCACTGTTGAAGTAAATACTGAAAATTTACGCATAAAATTATATCTTATATTAATTTAATGTGATTAATGATAAAACTTCTCAAAAGCACTTGTAATGTTAGGTTATATAAAAATGTTAACTTTGATCAAAATCGCACTTCCATCTCTCACCGGATTTTTTTTCGATTATCGATTTCCGATACTGATCAGATGCATCCCGCTACAAAACCCACGTAAAATCACTCCCAGACGCATCAAGTACCTTCTTGTGAAATTTGGAAAAAAATCGTTGTAGCCGTTTTCGAGTCCATAGATAACGAACTAATACATGTACATACATGGTCTATCTTTATAAAATTTACGGGAACATTTTTAGGATGCAAATGTTGATTAAATCATATGTCTATCTCTATAAAACTCATAGAAACAATCTTCAAGGATTAAATCACATGTATTGCTTTATAAAGTTAATAGAAAAAATACCCTAAAGGTACAAACGTTGATTAAATCACATTTCTATCTTTATAAAGTTCAGTATGTTCCTAATAGTATGTACAGGATTCACTCCTAAACTAATTCACTGATAATTATAAATTTTGTAATACAGCTGCGAGATATAAGGAGTCCATATTAAGTTTAAATTAGTTTTATGCAGAGAGAATAAGAAAGGATTGAATGATGATCAACGAATGTTTTACACTCCAACATTTCTATTGTCATCGAAACCGGTGAAATTGTCCACTTTTTTTTTCAAATAAATCGATTGATTGCCTACTCTCGTTAGGGGCTTATCGCGGTGTACCAAAAAGAAGCTTCACATGACTCCCCACAGTGACTTATTCCACAATACATTGTAGACTACATTACACTGTAGAGAAACTACTTTTGGTTTTAAAAAATTATTTTTCATATATAATGGCTTGGATTAAATCTTAAAATGCAAAAGGCAAGTATCATTTTCAATTTTTGCTCTAAACAGAACATTAATTACGAACGTACTCCTGTCATCAAAAACCTACCGTTGCTTATATATGCCTGATCTTACTGGTTGTGCGGTGATAATGGGTTGTATTTAAGTTTAAAATTCAAAAGTTAAGTATCATGGCGCAATTGTGCTTTAAACAGAAACATTCATTTCGAAGGCGCCACTGTAATATCAAAGAACTTATTCTTGATTTTATACGTCGAGCCTTTCGGCTTGTGTAGTAATAAAACTTCTCATATGCAGTTGTAATGTTATGCTGTGTAGGGTGGTATGTTTGGTCAAAATCTATGTTCCTTTTTTTCATCGGATTATTTCGAGTATCGATTATCGATACTTATCTAGGACATTCCGATACAAAACCTAAGAAAACTTTTTTTGAGTCCATAGGAAACTCTATCTCTCTCTCTCTCTCTCTCTCTCTCTCTCTCTCTCTCTCTCTCTCTCTCTCTCTGTCTTTCTCACACACACACACACAGACAATGTTCTTTTATATAACATTAGATAGATAGATAGATAGATAGATATCATTTTTTTTTATTTCGAGTATCGATTATCGATACTTATCTAGGACATTCCAATACAAAACCTAAGAAAACTTCCAGACACATAAAGTACATTTTGTGTGACATTTTAGAACAATCGACCTGGCCTTTTTTAGAGTTCATAGGAAACTCTCTCTCTCTCTCTCTCTCTCTCTCTCTCTCTTTCTCTCTCTCTCTCACACACACACACGTACACACACAGACAAAGTTCTTTTATATAACATTAGATAGATAGATAGATAGATAGATAGATAGATAGATATAATTTTGGTACGTCTGTTTTCCTTTCTTGTTTATGTGAAAATCCGCCCAGTTTATCTGCCGTGTGCACATCCTCATCGTCATCCTAATTGATTATTAATTGGTTTTCTTATCTCATCCAGCCAAACTAATTTCATAAAATTTGTTTAACTGTCAATTAGCTCTATTAGTTATGTCTTCCAATCGAAATAATTTAATTGGTTGATTCATTTCTCTCGGGCAAATTTCATTGGTTTATTTTCATTCCTTGTCAAAATAAAGAGGCATTTAATTGGTCACTTTAATCTCTCGGGAAGTTCATTTGTTTACTTATCGTTAGAACGCAAATCGTTGTCTATCTGTTTTTAACTTGTTTAATGATGTCTCTTAGACAACAGGAGATCGCCTCACAGTTATGTATACTGATTCTTAGATCAGGGAGAACGGTTAAATCTCTACCAGAATGGGAAGATATAAATATAATTAAGGATGGGGACACAAGTTTTGAATTTATTTTGTTCACTTATAAAACATGCTATGAAAAATATGAACAGCCGTCTCTATGTATGCTTGTTGATTTACCTCACTATATTTAAGTTACATCCCTTGAATAATGTTTAAGTTATCTCCCCCTGAATTATGCCATATTTTGTATAATAAGTAAAAATGACTTTTCAATTTTGAAATATGAAAAGACCTCAGGCATGCGTAGTACGAGATTGGAAATTGAGGTTTAGTCCCTTTCTTGGTTGGATTTTTGAAGGCTCGGAACATCCGTTTTTGCGTGGGTTTACAATACGGACACACTGTCGTTGGATCTCATTTCTACTGCTCAACGGGTAGCTAGCAATTTAAACAGCATATTTATCGTTGCTTGTAGCAGTCTCGTACAAAATAGTTCCCATGTAATATTATAGACGCCCCCTACCCCCCGCCAGAGACAGGATTCTGCAGAGCGTTAGGAAGTTATTCCGAATTAAAAGGAAAAAGTTATTCGAAGTAAAAAACGCCATTAAAATAGTTAGCAATGATTCACCAAAGCACTCAAATCCAATAGGATGAATATCCGGAAGTTTGGATAAGTAATCACCTGAGAGTAAGATAAAAAAAATCCGGACCTAGGATTTCCGATCCTGCAGTCAGTATATTTAGAAGTCTTGAGTTAGTTGAGACAATTTTCAGTTTGCGGGAGTTCACGACGTTTGGCGGCTCGGACGCCCCAAAGGGAGATTGAAGAGATTGGAGTCCAAGTCAGAGGTGATAGCAGATTGGACCGAAAAGATAATCACTGGGGAACGATGCGACCAGACGCTATCAACAAACACTGGTTGAGGTTTCTTTTTCTATGTTACGTGACAGTATTTCACATACGCGCACCCACAGCCCAACGGAGTTATACCAACAACTTTTATTGCTTTTTTTCTCTTAGTGCAATCGCGAAGACGATCATTGGGCAACACCCAGACGAACTCTGCGCTTGCTCTACATAGCCTAGCATACAACAATCACAACTGTGGTGCAGATATTTACATATTTATGGTACTTATAAAGAATACGGACCATGCTGAAATAATAACGTTATTCACGTCATGATTTTTGTTCCTTAGAGGCGCTGGTTGAGTTTGAATAAAATACGTATTATATACGTTTGAAGCCAAAACAACGCATTATTACAAAATAAACTGACATGTATTTTGTTTGAAATTTATTTTGAAATTCATAAATATATTTCGAAGATTAACTTCATCATCAGTATGATTTTCGTTCTCTCTCTCTCCCTCTCTCTCTCTCTCTCTCTCTCTCTCTCTCTATATATATATATATATATATATATATATATATATATATATATATATATATATATGTATATGTATATATATATACATATATTGCCAGGTTGTTGTTGGAGCAGAGAATCAGCAAGTAGAAGTCCATTTGTTGTTTTTACGGTAGTTTTGTAAATGTCGAAACGGTGCGTTGGTCACGCTGAATATATATAATACGTATTTTATTTTATTAATAACGTTATTATTTTCTCATGTCATGGATAAAGTAACAAGTAACACATTCACTCTTCTAGAGGCTAAATGTTCGATTCTCAGTGAGGACGATACAAAGGCTTACAACTGCGACTTACTTAAGATATCTGCCCGGTCATGGCTGATGAAGCCAGAGCATACTATCTCTGTGGATTTAATAAATGGTTCCTTTCAAAATCCCATGCATATTTATCGATTCCACATAATGATTCCCAATTTCGACGAGATACACACGAAGAATGTTGGTTACATTGGCCGAAACATTGTGTTTATTACACTAAGTATCAGAACAGTGGTTCGAATAATGCTTGTATTTAGAAACTAATTCTTAACGTGGAGGTGGGGGACTTTAAACTATTCTGTACTTCCACCTAAATATTCAATGAACAGAAGATACCGGAAAAATTGAAAATCATATCTAAGAAATAGCACGATCCATATTATGCATAAGTACCTTATTTATCTTGGAAATTTAATCTGTTAATCTGCACCTTTTCAATTCTCTCTCTCTCTCTCTCTCTCTCTCTCTTTCTCTCTCTCTCTCTCTGAAAATTCCGTGAGTAAATTTCATTTCCTAAAACTATCCGTCTGTGGAACACAATACCGCGGGACTGTTTCTCAATCCAATATAAACAAGTTCTTATTGAGCCAAACTCTTAATAATTTTCTACCCAATTTCCACCATTACTGACCATCACGATGTTGACACCTGACACTTGTTATCTCCTATCCTCGAGTGGCATTTGGGCCTGGATAAGCGGTGACGACCTAGTGAAAAAAACTATCTGTATAAATAAAACAATAGATGGATGTATGCGTCTATGAAAATATTTAACTGATAAATTCTTAAAATATTGGCCACAGCACATCGAAATTAACAGGAAATAGTAATCATACACTAAGGATGGTTCATAACGAGTGAAACGTTTGTATGGGGGAATAATGTGTACAGAAATATGTCCCCAAGTTGAAATGCAAAATATTAATTTCAACGACATATTTCTATGTCTTTTGTGCATATGCAAATTCGTTGAAGTGGTTTAATTTCAAATCTTTGTTATCTATCTGTCGATAACTCAAACGGTAAAGAATGCGACTGGAGCACTAGCTCTTTTGGTTTCGGTCTTAGCTGATGGTGGCCAAGTCATTATTTTTTTTTACTTTTAAAATCATGTTAGGTACAATATAATATTCAATAGAAAATTGGCTTTGTAATAATAAACACGAAATCTGCATAAATCAAAACAAGCCGTACTTGTGTGCCCCCCTCTGGTGCTGTATGTGAAATGACACCACAAAAAATAGTGAAGAAATGATGAATGTGATAAGTGTAAAGGGCCAACGTTGCCTTCACATTTTCGTCAAGTTTCAGAAAAATCTAATGGATGAGACAAAACTTTTGGGGTAAAAAGTGTAATTTTTTGCAATTTGGGGACATTTGTTACCCCTTTTGAGCTCCTGGGAATGCCGAATCCCAGTGAAAATGGACAAAAGGTGTAGTTTCACGCATTAAGACATGTGTCTTTGAATTCAGCACTAAGTGAAACTACTATATAGACATACATATCAAGTTTTTGAGTAATATGAAAAAAGAGCTTCAAAAAGGCATGTTTTTTTAGCCTTAAAAGTCCCAGAGGGGTGCGAACCAGAGTTTTACCAGGGTCACCCATACTGAATTAATATTAAGAACCATGACCTCCACATTTTGGCCAAGTTTCAGGAAAATCTAATGGATGGATCAAACGCTATGGGGCAAAAAGTGTTATTTTTGGCCATTTGGGGACATTTTTTACCTCTGTTGGGCCCCTGGATACGCTGAATCCCAGTGTAAATGGAAAACGGTGTAGTTTCAGATCTTAAAACATGTATATTTGAGTTGAGTAGTATGAAAAAACACTATATAATTAGACATATCAAGTTGTTGGTGAGAAATATGAAAAAAGAGCTAAAAATGGATCATTTTTAGCACTAAAAGTCCACGGGGATGCGAACCAGAATTTTGCTAGTGTCACATACTGGATTTAAAATTGAGCTTCATATGTTGGCCAAGTTTCAGAAAAATCTAATGGATGGATCAAAAGTTATGGGGCAAATGTGTCATTTTTGGCCATTTTGGGACATTCTTAACCTCTTTTGAGCCCCTGGAGACGCAACGGGAAGTGTTGTAAAAAAATGTGTTTTTACTGTGCACATCTATTTAATGAAATACAATTTGTGGCAAAATTTCAGGAAAAACTAATAACAATAGTCCGGGCGCACGGACGCATGGACACCACTACAAACATAGGTCCCTCTACAATAAATCGGGGGCCAATGTATATAAGCGTATTTTATGCTCGAGCAAAGCCAGATGCCGACCCCCACTAGTAAATAATGAAATAATTAAAAATAAATAAATGCTTATTTTTGTAAAAAAAATAAAAACAAAAAAAAACATATAATTCTGTGTTAGATTGGTTTTCTAGAATTACAAATATTATTCAAATTTAAACAACGCTTACATAGAAGAAATATTCACTTCACGCCACCACGTGATTTTTTCCTGGTTGGAACCTTTGAAAACTATACCATGGAAACAACATACGGACTTTAACTTTCTGGTGATTACAAGAACAAATGAAGAAATAAATAAAAACACAAACTAATTCTACTCCTGAAGAAGGTGTTGTATCATCAAAAAATTATTTCAAACGAATAAATGTTTGTTTTTTATGTGAAAAAATCTCGTGCTCTGTATTGATTTTCTAAAATTACAGATTTAAAAAAATATGATACAAAACCGCATAAGTTGCAATCTGGAGAGAACTTGGATGCCTACTAGACACTGTTCTCGAGTGTCTAAGGTCTCTCTGTACAGGGATTTTCCAGAACAACCTGGCATGGCGATACTTTTTCCATAGAAGTAAACCCTGACTAAATATTCAAAATCACATAGTATTCGCTGCCCAAATAAGATCTTCTCACTATGGTTAACTCACATGAACTTTTAAAAGGAATGGTGCACCTTCTCCAAGTGATGTTACCTCAAGTAACAGCACGAAGCTGGATACTCCACCAGACTAGATAAATTCTTGTCCTGGAATTCAGTAAGACCAAGAGACCATAATGAAAGATATAATACAACATATGAAAATGGGTAATTGGGGGTAGGAAAATTATGTTCTCAATTTCTTTACTAACTCAGTGTTTGAGAAATAAAAAACTTTAATGGAACATTCGAATATCTATGTATCTCATATAGAGTTCAAGTGTTAGCCCCAGGTAGTAGGCCCCTTGATTTCTGAGAACTTCGACTAAAGTAAAATAAAACTTAGATAGTTGACCCGCTGAATCATGAGAATCGGTGAGCACAAAACGCCTGAACAAGGGAAAAGTGATGTAATATAAATAGAACAGAATAAAACATATTTAACATATATCATGATATAAACTCTATCTAAGTCTTTTGTTATGTCGGGCGGTGACCGTGGTCCAGTGGTTAACGATACGGACTAATGACCTAGGAGTTCCAAGTTCGAATCTTGTTCGTTTCACAAAATCATTTCCACTTAGCACGTTGGCAACCTTCTTGTGATCCTTTCCGTATATACCGACATGTATTTCTAGGAAGAATTCTTTCTAGAAAAATAGTCAGGAAACCGATGTCAACAATAGAATTTTCGGATTCATACGATATAATGACGATTTTTTACAGGAAAAAGAAAATCTCTTTTAATTTGATATTGTAATCGAATTTGCGTTTCTTGTTTGTAGATATAAAAACTAATCCTGAATTGAAAGCAGTGTCGAAATAAACAGCTGTTATTCCGAAAGTTACGTTTTTTTCCTCCTTTTTCTCTCCTTTCACTGTTCTCATTAAATCAAATAAACAGTGGAAAACATTAAAATCCTTGATCTCTGCTAATTAGGAACGACTTCTGTTTTATTCTCGTTCTTCACCTTCCCACGCTTTGTATTATTTGGTGAATTAAAATGATAGCAACCTCCCATCACACCACCCTCGCGCACTCACATCCACACTCTTTTTGATGGGACCAAATCGAAATTAACACTTCCAATTGAGAGTTTCCCTTCAAAATTATCCAATCTGTTTCCCTCTATTTCTATTCTTTGGGTGTGTGGTTGAGGGGCGGGGTGATGGTTATACACGGTAATTCTTTTAACAGAATCTTCGATAATGACAAAGGGGAAAAAATTGTAAAGTGATGAAACTTCATTTGCTTTTCTATTAAGAATGGTTTCTCAAAGAAAACAAGATTCTTTAGATGAGTCCAAACAATCAGCGCATTTAGTGATAAAAATATTAGTTTTAACTGTAGCGTGACATTAAAATCCATATAAATGTTATTTCTAATTTAAGTAAAACAAACTAAAGAACATTTATTTTGCCTGGGCGTTATCACTTATCAAGCTCCGAAAGCCACTCGAGGATAAGAGTTAATTAATGTAGGGTAATATTGCAGTAATCGTTAATGGAATAAATTGGGTAGAATTTCATTATTTATGGAGATGGCTCAACAAAAACTTGTTTACATTGGATTTGAAGACTACCATGTTGAATTTAACTGGGAAGCAGGACAGCGAAATATTGTTCCATTCGCGGGCAGTTCTGAGAAAGGAGTTTTCTTCATGGAAGTCGAGTGTTTTTGCGAAAGTTTGGCAAAACAGGAAACGATAGATTGGAGTTCTGTCTTGCACTTGCCATTACAATTACAATAGAACAGAGACCTGCAACGTCTCTTCTGTGGGAAAAGAAAAGGGCTTCATCAACTAGGTTTTGAAGCTGTTTTGGAACTCTATCAAGGTTGAATAGGGCGCGCCGAACAGCTCTTGCCCAGATGTGGCACCAGTGCTCCATTTTATGGCGTACCTGGCTTTTATTCAGATAGAAGATTGCCTCAGCAGGGAGATACCTGCGGGAGTGGTAGAGTGATTTAACCATTTTTACAGCCATCTTTAGCAACACACTTGATCTATCTGTTCTATTTCAGATTAGAAGTGAAGGCCAGTTCCATGTTATTATGATCGAAGCATGACAGACTAGCTAAAGAGTGACAGACCAAATAAAATGCTATTTTTAATAGAAGCATCACAAATCAAATAAAATTTGTATTTGTTTTTCCATGCTTCAATTAAAATAGAATTTTATTTGGTCTGTCGTACACGAGTTAGAAATGATATGAGGATATATGATAGATTCTTAATATAAGTCTTACGGACAAGCTTGGGTCTAATGACTCCAGAGGTAGATTATGTTTGAACAATACAGGGAGATGTTTGTAAAACAGAAAACGTCAACATATGGCCAGGTTAAAAGAATGGGTAAGGGTTCTTGGGCTTGTAAATGTAGAACAGTTGGAGTTGTGGGTCCAGTTTATAGAGAAAAGCCAAGAAAAACGTGGAGGAAAGTGATAAGAAGAACCTGAAATTAAAAAGGATAAATACTTTGGCAAATATAAGTCAATTTCTAAAAGCCGCCCAACACGTGCTAGCATGTAAAACAAACGTTAAACCAAAATAATAAATTACACGTAACACGCATCGGTTTTTTTGTGATTGTCTCATTATTACCAGCCTATGTATGTGATCGTAATACATCTAGTGAGTATGTACACACATACACACACACACACACACACACACACACACACACATATATATATATATATATATATATATATATATATATGCGCTAAAGATCACCATATCTTTTTTTATTATCTTGGTTTCCTCTGGGAGCGATTCTTCCTGTCACTGGTCGATGAGTTGAAGGGAACATCTCAGACGAAAACATAACCTTTCTGGCACTGATCACTTTATGTCCTCAACGAGTGAACTGAGGGAAGCCATTGCATTGTTGATTTAAGTTTTTTGCGTTTCTTTCTTCGACGCATTGTTGCGTCCTTCGACACGTCTGTTCCGCCCAAAACCGGAAGTCAGACTGCACTTGCATACGAGCGAAAGGATATCATTTTTTTTTAATTTCAGGCGCTCTCTCTCTATCTCTCTCTCACTTTCTTTTCACGTTTTCTTTCAAATGAATCGAATGACATTTCGGATGCTCTCACTGACCCTAGCTACAGCGTTTGGCATACGTCACAACTAAACCCTTTAAACTCCTTTTGCATTAACAAAGCTGCGCAGCAAACTCACAATGTTTAACATGCCGGCATAACCCGGGATAGATTACATATCAATTCTCCCGCCAGAAATTTTGAAAATTGGTAAAACAGAAGCAATTTCGCAGCGGTCGGAAAAGAAATATTCAGTTGAAGAGTTTGAGGAGAACAGAAGCAGCGTCAGTGAAACATTTTTTTAAGTTATAGCTGAGATACGATCGGGTTCATATGCTTTTGAGGTGTCTATGGTTTTATGACATCATGAACAAGGAAATGGGTGTTTTGTACATCGTCGATTGTTGCTTCAGTCCGCAAGGGACATTTAAGAGGGGGTAGTTCGTTAGATCTAAAGTGAAGTTAGAGGCAACTCTTCAGGCAAGCAGATTTGCGTTTTCGGTTTCCGTTCAGACAAAATGAAGAGCTCCACAATAGTAAAAGAGGCTGATACATTTTCCTGGTTTTTATGGGTGTGACTTATCTTTGTAAGAGAGTGATACAATTCTATCATTTTAGTTTGACTTGGTTTTTGATGAGAATTGGATAGTGCTTCCTGGCATATCTTTTATATATGGGGGCCAATGTCTGACTTTTCAATATTTTTACAGTCTTGCTTGACACTTATAAGTCTTCGGCAATATTCAGTTATTTTTAACGCAGCATTCTTCGTCTAACGTCTGCGTCTTTCGCGACTGGTAGTCCTTATATGAATATTAAACAATTAAAATTTTCCGCATTATATTCAGGAAGTTTAAAATCGTCACAGTGTTTATTAAGTACTCATGCAAAGCTTAAGTTTTTCTAAGTACAGACATTTCCACCTTTTCAGGAACAACGTAGTTTTGGGACTAAATAGTTCTGATAGAAGTTTAACAGCTTCAGCAAAAGTCAGTGCGCTAGATTCCCGGGTTAGAATATAATCTACTAACTTGTAATGCCCGGTGCGTTTTAGTTTATTCAGTAGAAGGCGAACTTTTTCCCCAATTTATCTTATATAAATCTTCATACTTCTGAAATATGTAGCTAAATAGTTATCCTCGTTTGGGTAATAAGTGGAGCTGTCAATAGCATTCCAAATAGCATTCTGTGAAAAAGCATTTTAATTTTGGTATTTTGTCAGATTTAGCACCATAACACAAACAAATGAGGTTACGTTTAACAGCTAAAAATTAGACGAGACGTAAAATTTTATTATGTGTTCAAAAAACAGATAACCATTGTCAGAAAAGGGTTTGAATTTATAGCGTAGATTTGCTGGGTTCTATTATTACTCATTAACAGGCACAGCTGAATAAAGGATGCTGCTATACTGCACATAAAACAGAGGAAATGTAGATAAATATTTTATTAAGTAGTGGAACGAAAACAAAACGCATTAACAATTAGTAGGTGTTAGTGCAAGTGTACATTACTAGAACATCTATATACATATAGAAATTTTAAATAATAATTGCATATATAATGCTTTATTAATAAATTGTTAACCCTTATATTCATACGTATGCGTCTTATCCTTGCTGAGTCATTAGTGTAACGATAACGATTCAAACCAGCTGCTACGAACGAAATGATAAATAAATCCTATTCATGTGTAAAACTAAAGTCAGCTGTATAACAGTGTTCAACAGAAAGGGGCTTTGTTATTGTAGAGAATATCTACTCTCGTCGCCACGTAAGTAATGCCTATACATATGCGTCAAGCGTCATAAACGTATGTGGTTGAAAGTATCGTTTTAGAGCTGTAATATAATGAAAGTCTATATAACATGGGGGTCGTATACATAAACGTTTATATGTTTACCTGTCTATTGAATGTGTATAACGTGTATATATTCATGAGTGCATATTTATGATCGTCTAATGTTTTTGTGTTTGGACCTGTCGATATATTTAAACATATAATTTACCAATTGACATATAACATCTTTAACAAAAATGGACGTATAACAGTTCCCTGGGAATTAACATCGGGTAAATTGGAGACACATACCGGGTTTATTTTTGGTTTTGTTTGACGAAAAGCTTCAAATAAGATTCATCTCAACCAATCAAAATCTCAGGTTGTCGTTTCAACAATTTTATTTCAGATGTTTCTTTACATTTGATAGGCGCTGTACCTCGCTCCTTAGCTACTTCGAGCCATTACTCTTAGTCAGCTCGACTCTCTGTCTATCTCTTTCAAGCGCTAACCACAAACTGATTAAATCCTACGTATACAAAAACATTTCCCTTTTAATAACGTTATCAATACGTATCACTCATGGCTATCGGCTGTAGTCCGCCACGTATACTTGTTTATCTAGCTAACATTCCTTTTTGTGTTAGTTATGAAAACTAACAATCCTTTTCACATTAGATGAAATTTTTAAACAAAGAAGGAAAGAAAAAAAAACTTTTTCTAGGATTATGATTTTCATCACTAAACGTCCAGACTGAAAGGACGTATCTTATGCATATCAGTTCTTTTGAAAAATGAACGTTTTTATGCTTCAGATCCTAAAACTCTAATGATTTTAAACTCTACTTCACTATGAAACTTAATTTAATTAACTATATAAATTAATGCCTGATTTGTCAGAGTATTAAAAAAAAACTTTTTAACAAATTTTCAAATTTACAAAATATAATGACTTGCTCTTAAATATACAAATGTTTCCTTATGCGTGTAAATGGCACTTTGGTATTATTTGGATTTTTCGGACTACTGTTTCATCTTGAGGAACATTTTCACACGATTTTAGTCGATGTAAGCTCCAATCTTGTTGAACTCTAGAATATTTCTGCTGAACTCAGGAATTCAGACAGAGTTTCAAATGGCATCCTTTATTTATTTCACAGGGTGGGGGTAGCATGCTCCCTTACTGTCAGCCATGACTGCATATGGGTCTTAAATATTTTTCTCAAAACATTTTCTCTGAATCTTTCCCTCTACATAACATCTAAGAATATTAATAATAGCTAGCGGGATCTGTGGAAATTCCACAGCGGCATCTTTCATATGTAATATATTCCTGCTGGGCATTCTGTGGGCGTTCACCATGAATGAAGACACCATCATATTATTGTAGCCCTTTTGTTAAAACTGTAAAAATATTTATCTAAGCAAGTCTATATATTAATACAGTAGCGTGTAGAACAGTAAAAAAAGGACAGAACAATAAAAAAAATAGGTGAGTTCTTTATTTTTTCCTATTTAATAATGTAAGCATGATCATTAAAAAGCAATATAAAGCAGTGATTTAAAAAATAAAAAATAGACGAGTTGAGTGCCATCATCTATAATCGAAAACGAAACCAAAACTTATGAAGAATTCTTGGCAAAATTATTTATTACAAAAAATAGAAGGACACAACAATTATTAAACAACAGCCACTCGAAAGAAAAAAGATGTAAGCGTTACACATAAAGTAACACACACGCTATCGTATTAATATATAGACTAGCGGGACCTGTGGAAATTCTACAGGGGACTCATTGATATTTAATATATTGATGTTGGCATTCTGCAGATGTTCAGTGTAAATAGAGACGTTCTAATATTATTGTAGCTTTTTTTTGTTAAAACTGCAAAAATATTTATCCAAGCTAGCACGAACGCCCGTCGTAAAATACGCTTAAATATGATATTTTAATTCTTGCATATTTCGTGTATATTATTATAGACTTAATGTTCTATCGATTTTTATATATTATAAAGTTACGATTTCAAAAATAAAAAAAAATATATCTATATGGCTTAGGTTCATTTGCTTGAATCGAAACCGAAATAAAAACTTATCAAATATATATATATATATATATATATATATATATATATATATATTATAACTTGAGTTCCTTCAGCCATAATCGAAACCGAAATAAAAACTTATCATATATATATATATATATATATATATATATATACATACATACATATATAACTTGAGTTCCTTCAGCCATAATCGAAACTGAAACCAAAACTTATGAAAAATTCTTGATAAAATTATTTATAAAAAAATAGATGATTTAAGTGCCATCAGCTATAGTCGAAACCGAAACCAACATTTTTGAAGAATTCTTGGTAAAATTAATTATGACAAGAAATAGAACATAACAATGAAAGGACCCGGATGTAATGTTGCATACTGGTCTTATTAAAAGGGACGGATATTATATTATATAGTTGCTGAGTGTTCATATTGGAGAGAGATATATCGGGTACATTTTAAAGAGAGACGGGGACATGTAATACAATTGGACGAAGGGAGATAGAAGAGAGATACATTTATACAGTATACAGTCTGTGGTTCTTATAATATATATCTTCTTAACACACGTTTTAGGAGGAGAAGTTATCAGTTCTTTTATCACAGGAGGGGACAGTCATTACTTATGATAACTGCGGGAGACACATTTCTTAGATGGTGGAGAGACACATTACTTAAAGCATGGGGTTTATACAATGTTCATTATAAATACTATTTCACTTTACCTTTGTTTTGGTAGAATGACACGACCCAAGACGCAGTTACAAAATGATGATGTTTCTTTTATTTCTTCGATAGGTCAATGATTTCACATCAAGGAATTCAAAGTCACTACATGATTTCAACTTCTAACCCTTCGCTTCCAAAGGGGGATTCCTTCTGACTTTACTCTCCTCTTTGGCCCTGTCTATCGACTCTGTCCGACCCTGTCTGCTTGTCTCACTAAAACTAGCCAACTATATTGAGAACTAATCTCTTAGCCATGACGTCATCGCATGGCCAGCAACGTGTAGATCGATCCCATGGCCTGGACATGCTTCACGTGTCTCGCTCCCCCATGTCGGACCATGTGCTCGACTCACGTGCACTGTTCATACATATATTCTTCTAACCTACTTTTCGACTAACCTATTTTTCAATATGTTTAACATTTTCTATTGTTCGCTTCTAGATAACCTTATTTTAATTTAATTTTCATAAACAGAATTGAAACATCAAATTCATTTTTTACAATAACATTTCTAAACAATCGAATTCCTTTTCAAACAAACATATCTGCTATTTATTTTAAAACTAACAATCGGAATTCTCTTGAATCATAAGTCCAAACCTAGCTTTCCAGGTTCGAATTCTCGGTCTATCCTATCTCATTTTTACTTATTTACAAGAACAGGGGACTTGTTCTTGTAACAGTAAGCGTGACACACAAAAGAACACACACGCTACTGTATTAATATATAGATAATCTATCAGGATTATCTGGTGTTGCCTTGGCACGCCAGTATAATATGCAATATAATAAAGCGTTTCCTTAACTCTAGTCTTGTTTCCAAGCTAGGATCACTCATAGACAAAGTGTAGCCCACAGGTGACATGAGGTCCATACGTCTTTCGAAATGCCACAGAAAAATAAAATTCATTAAAACATTTTCTGTTTCGTTTTATTCTTTTTTATTCTTTAAATTTATTTTCCGTGTCGTCAAATGAATAAATTAGAAACCAATATTACCAGTTTTATGTAGATTTAAAATATATATACATATACTTTATATTAATTTTATCTTTCAATTTAAAATTGACAAATGAAATGATTTAATTGACATAGGATGAAAATAGTCAATTTTTATCTCCGCCACGCAGATCATATTCCTATTGAACATATTGATTTTGAAAATATTCATGTTTTTATTTGAATTATTCTGTAATGTATCGAGGCAGCTAATCACGGTGATATCAGCGATCATATTAAACCAAGACTTTTATTATTTTTATAAAACAAGATCGTTTCTGAAAAGAAAAAAAATAGTATCTGAAATGTAAATGCTTACTAACGATGTTGCTGCTGCTTATGATGATGATGATGATGATGATGATGATGATCATCATCATCATCATCATCATCATCATCATCATCAGCATCATATTTGATTTCATGTCTTTGGTAAATGTTGATATTTGTTGAACTGGACAGCTTTTAGAAATTGACTTTTAAACTAACTTGTAACGTTATCCGGGAACCAACACGTAGTCTACGTTGCAAAGCAGACAAAAAATAGGAAAGAAATCAAACTTCCTATTCTGTTTTGTTGTGCAACAACATTTATTTCCTCGTTCTCGCATTACCACTGTGACGTCCATCACGTGGTTGTCTTCCGCACATACTCTCGAATGTCATCCACTCCTCTAACGTGATCGTTCACTTTCTCCATTTTATAGTCATTTTTCGTTACGGTAACGTCATTTTGCATACATTTGCATACGCGCATTTGCGTTCTGTTAAAAACCTATCCTTGGCCAGATCTTTATTTATCCCACTTTTTCTCAAATCTATCGTTATCTCTTGTTCTGTTGGCATTCCCCTACCATTATTAATATTCATCACTATCATATGTAGTTTAACGTCTGTTTGACATGCTAGCATGTGGTGGACGACTTGTAGAAATTGACTTTCAAAATAACCTATCTCTGGCGAGGTCTTTATTCCCCCGCGATTCTTTCAAATCACTGATTATTACTTCCTTCCGTAATTTCCTTGATCTTCTCATGCCCACTGACCTTAATATTTAAACTGTTCTGCACCTACTAACTCAGGCACATTAATCGATTCTTTCTTCATCATGGTCACCATCGGTTTAAAACCAGTTTTGCATGCTAGTCAGTCGCAACTCGGTACTCATACTGGACTGGTGGCTGAAGGTTGGTTTCTGCTCAGATGCTACACTCAAATTAATTGTCCTTAGTCAATGGAGGGGAAACCTTTCTATACTAAGGCAATTTTATTTTTGCAGAATACCCCTTTTGAGGGGAGCTGGTTATGTCCCACATTAAACCGACCTTGTGTCGCATTTTGTTTCGTGGGAAGGAAATAAATAACTAGTTTTGCATGCTACCATGTGTAGGATGGCTTTTAGAAAATTACTTCCATAGTAACCGCTGTCTAATATGCCAAGTCTATCATTTCCTTTAATGTTTTCCTTAGTCTTTTTCTATGAACTGAACCTGTTACCTCAACTGATCTACATCTACTAATTCAAGAACTCTCATCCATACTTTCAATATCATCAAAATTTTCTATTCTGTGCATATCATCCTATACTCTCCAGATTTAATCTTCCTCTGAGGTCATCAGATCTAAACCATTATTTAAGACTCACATTAAAACATCCATCATATCATTCTCATATCTTTTACTCCATGGAACATATGTCCCAACCCTCACAGGCTCGGTTTCACTTCGATACATATATATTTTATTTTTGAATCAGCCTAGGGAGAGGAAAGGCGATAAGAAAGAGAGAGAGAGAGAGAGAGATGAGAGAGAAAGAGAAAGATGAGTGACTTGTTCAGTCAAGACTCACATTACACATTCATTGTGTTATTCTTATATTATTTATTTCCATGCAACGCATATCCTCAACCCTCACTGGCCAGGTTTCAATTTCATAGATAATTACACATACGTGGTAATCTCTTCCCTTGATAGACAGCGGTACTGCATTGCTGATTAATACTGAAAGAAGGTCTCTGGACCTCCTGCATCAACTCTTAACATTTGCAATCGTGCCATCAAGGATGTAAAAGTGACTAAGTGCTTAAGAACATGGATTGACAAAGTTTCAAGCTTGAATCCAGTTTGTTCCACAAAAACATGTTCACTTAAGAACGTTGGTAATCTTTACGTGGTTCCTCCTGTAACTATCCGATGTCTTTCTGGAAAGAATTCTAACTAGAAAGATATCAGGGACACAAATGCAAACTGATGTCATATAAATCTATATGAAATGAATGAATGAGGTTCAAATCTAAACGCAGATAGCAGAAATAAAGCTTCTTTCCTAGAACTGTCCGCCTGTGGAACACTGTTCTGCTGGCTTGCTTCCCGAACGACTACAATATGGTAGCTTTCAAGTCCAGTGTGAACAAGTTCCTGTTGAGCAGTCTCCTTAAATACTCATATTCTACCTAACATATTCCATTAATGATTACTACACTACTACTTTACATTCATTAACCCTTATCCTTAAGTGGTCCTTAGGTCTTCATAAGTGGTGACGCTCTTGTAAAACTAAACAGAAATTAATAGCAACAACTATCACACAAGCACCTGCTCCTCTCTTTACTTTAACAGTATCACCAAGTTAACAAAATCAGTGGGCTACCTCAATAGTCTTGTAATGTCTTTTTAATTTCTTTTTTTACATGGTGGTTACCACATATCAATGCCCGGAGGTCACTCGGGGATGAGGGTTATTGCGTGTACAGTAATCAATGGGATAGTATCGTAGTAATCATTAGTATTGGAGATTTGATAAAGGGTCTTACTTAAGGTGGCGGTTCATCAAGAATTTGTTTATGTTGGACTTGAAGACATCCAAGTTGTAGTCAGGTGAGAAACAGGCAAACGGAAGAGAGTTCCCCAGGCGTGCACTTCTAAGAAAGAAGCTTTGTTCATGGAATCTACGTTTTGATTTAGGCACAGATAAAGAGTGGGGGAAATTATTGACAGTGGTTTCAGCTAGACGGGTGTTTTTTGTGAAAGGTGGAGACCAGAAATTGGAGCTCAGACGATCACTTCCCATGAAAATAACAATAAAACAAAGACAGACTCGCAACGTCTCTTCTGTGGGAGAAATATACTTTCTCCACACCTGAATTGTTATCCGTTTCTATTGTTTTACACTTCTTGCGCACAAACTCACAAAATTGTCGCTGTGCTTAAAAATAAAATTTCCGTGAATGTTGGGGTACAAGTCCACTTTAACACAGTGACAGTATTTTTTGTTTTCATTTTCACAGTAGGTATACTAATGAAAAGAAGTGCAGGCTTGTAAGTCAAATACTCTTGAAACCATTTTCACTTAAAGGTAACATTCCTAGATCTAATATGTTCAAAGAAGGTTAGCAAGAATATAATTCTCCCTTTATTGTTAAAAAATCATTCTTAGTCTTTTAGGTGCCATGTTTTATCAATATATGTTTTATCCCATGTTTTATAAATAAATGTTTTATCCCATGTTTTATCAATAAATGTTGTAAATCGTCTTTCTATTAACATGTTTTCCCGTCATGTTCCCTTCCATCTTTTTTTTTTCTTTCATTTCGTTCATTGCTTTGGAGAGTGGTTAACAACACTGACTGATAACCTGGGAGTTCCGTGTTCGAATCCAGTTCGTTCCACAGAAACACTTTCATGAAACCAACTACATTATTTCTTTCTTCTCACTTTGTCGTCCTCTTTGTTATTTTTACTCCTTTAAACTTTCCGCATCCTTTTTTATGCATACTCGTTTTATCAGTTTGGTTTTCCTGCTTACGTTGTATTAGAAAATTGGTCTCTCATACTTCAGTTGTGCTAGTGTATCCAGCTGAATATTCTAATAACAGAACATCAGTATCCATGATACATCGACTGGAATAATATTTGGGGTTTGTAC
Organism: Euprymna scolopes; assembly: GCF_053919585.1. Taxonomy (NCBI): domain Eukaryota; kingdom Metazoa; phylum Mollusca; class Cephalopoda; order Sepiida; family Sepiolidae; genus Euprymna; species Euprymna scolopes. Next base: position 124,987,625 of record NC_136490.1, on the reverse strand, counting down.
AAATTTCAAATTCATCGTTAATTCTCTTTACAATAGATATATTTTAGAACAGACAGGCTTGTTGTTTTTTCTTTCGTTTGACGAAGTTTCTTCTACAGCCATCCTTTTGACAGCAGAGGCATCGCAGCAAGGCAACATGAACGAGCGATCCTTTGGACAGCGGAGGTGCCACAACAATGCAATGTGGACGAGTGATCTTTTGAATAGCGAAGGCATCATAACAACGCAATGTAGACGAGTGATCATTTTGACTGTAGAGACGATCATTATCTGGAAGTGTCTGGTTGAAGTAACTTTAAGTTTTATCAAACTCAGTGACCTGTGACCACGTGGGGTCATCATCGTTGTAAGAAGTATCCAAGCTCGAGTATATATATATATATATATATATATATATATATATATATATATATATATATATATATATATATATATATATACTCTGCAAGCAAAATCCGATTCCGCATTTTGCTAATCTTCACCCTCCGATGAAAAGGAAGATATTTCTTTTGAAACTCTGCGGATTAAGAGCAATCCACTTAACTTGTGTTTCTTTTTTGAAAATTAAATATGTTTTTAACTCTTCTTAACGTGTTTTTAACAGGTTTTATAAATTCTTTGTTCTTTTCATAAGCTCTATATCCTATTTGGTTTTATTGAGCTTTTATATCTGATTAGGATTACTTTATAAATATTAAGTCTTTAATATTTATGATATATTTTATGTTTGCTATTTTGGATTATCTTGGTAAAGTTAATTGTAATTCTTATTTCATTTCATATATATACATATATATATATATATATATATATATATATATATATATATATATATATATATATATATATATATATATATATATATATACAAAAGCTTCTGTAACTGTCAGGGGCCAAGACCTGTCAAGTTATACTTAGTGCTCGTGACCAAGGATTTGTTCATACTTGGCCCCATTCAGTTTCTGTGACGTCCTTGACAACATCATATTAGAGTGATCTCTATTATTTGTTATTGTGGATTATTGACTGAGAAAACGAAGATGGAGGTTTGGATAAACAACCGTGTGTCTATGACTGTTCTATAAAGAGTATACTAACACATAATATCAATGCTCGTCAAGAATCTATTCTGAGCCCTCTTTATAATCTTCATTAATGATCTTCCAAATCATAATCTGCAATCATTTGTTGACGGGTTTACAGTCGGCACAGTCCTCCATGACAGAACTTCAAAGTGTATTGATGATTAAGATCTTGCTGGTTCTCTTCCTTCCAAACTAGGATATGAGGTGCAACGAGGAAAAAAATGGTTTATTACTTGTAACACCTCTAAAATAAATCTTCCCTCCTTTAACAACCATCACTGAGATCCTTGTTATACACAAGTCAAAATGAATGCCTTTTGTTTTGATAAGTTCTTAAGACAGACCTACACTCCAGATATAAGATGAAAAACTTATAATCTTTTGCTAAGATTGTTGTAAAATTAGCTGGATCATTTTATCACTCAAGAAAATACCCGACTTTTGAGGCAATCTTTCATCTATAATATAATTTTCACCTGTCTATTTAAATGTATGTATGTATGTATGTATGTATGTCTAAAACTTTCGACAGAGGCGACGGTTTTTCACGAGATAAATATCATTTTGAAGCTCGACCTTTTGGACGACAAATATCGAAAAATTAGCGAAAAATATTAATTTCCTCACCCTCAACTAGGCAGTTTTCTACAGGAGGACCGTTTTTTTCGTTGACATTTTTTGCAAGTCATTCAACCCTCGCATCCACAAAGTCACATAAAAGGCGTTATTTCAGCCACGGTAGGCACATCGTTTAGACAGTTTTTTGTTTTGTTTTTTCACCTCTTTTCCCCTTGATGCGTTATGAGTTCGAGCCTGCTTATTACTATTTTTTTTTTTGCACTCGCAATTTTCCTTTTTGTTTTTGCTCAAATAATACCTTTACATACACGTACACTTTTTCTGCCTTCACGTTACGGGTTCGAGCCTGCCTGCCTACTACAACTTTTCTTTCTTTTTTTTTTTTTTTTTTGCCCAACACACACGTCCAAACATCCGGGTAATGCAGGGCACCCAGACTAGTCCTATGTAAAAATCAAATATGTTCTGTGCTAGATCATTGTTGCCACGTCTTGTGAGGTGTCGCTCAGACAACATCTCTGACCATGATAGAGGAGAAAATTAACTTAGATATCTGGTGCTCTACACCCCCTTTATCACAGAAAAGGCGTTTCCCGTTTGTCTCTATCGTTATTTACATGGAGGGTGTTCACCTAAGCTTTTTTGTTGTTGTTTTGTTTACGCTTGAGATTGAAATAGGTTTTTTTTATATTTGCTAAGCTACAATTTGAAATGCTATCTACTTTGGTGTGTTACGCCTCAGTTTCAAATTGCATTTTCTTTAAATTATAATGTATCAGTTTGAAATGACTTTTCTTTCTTTTTCTTTTTTTTATTTTGATTGGCATTCATTACATATGAATCAGATTAATTTTTTTCTAGAGATCGGGTACTTACAGAAGGAACCACATGAAAATTACCAACATCCTAAGTGAAAGACTTTTTGTGAAACGAGCCCAGAAAATGTAGTAGAGAGAAGGACCATTCTTTTATTGTTTAAATTACCTGTCGTGTTATGAAAGATGCTGGAATTGCCCCTCGTTAACATCTATGCATTTCTTTTTTTTTTTTTTTTTTTTTTACATAGGCGTCACCACTTATCTAGGCCGATAAGCCACTCAAGGATAAGGGTTAAAGAGTGTAGAGTAGTCAAAAGGACAATATAGTAATCGATATTAATGGAAGTTCGGTAAATTTGTTAACTTAAGTGGAACGGCTCATCAGAAACTTGTTCACGTTGGACTTGAAGACAACCATATTATAGACAGCTAGAAAGCAGGAAAACGGAAGACAATTCCACAGGCGTGCAGTTCTAAGAAAGAAGCTTTGATCATGGAATCTATGTTTAGGTTTAGGCACAGATAAAGAGTGGGGAAAATTATTGATAATGTTTTCAGCTAGTCTAGTGTTTCTTGTGAAAGTTTGGCGAGGGGAGCACGTTTAACAACGTTTGCAGATACTGCCTGTAAATCTTCTCTGGTGATTCTTCTGATAGCGTTGGTAATGTTCTCCTTTAGTTGGTCTAAATTGTGAGAATTATTTGCAAACCCTTTTTGTTTTAACGTCTCCCCAAAAATAAAAATCATATGATGAAAAGTCCGGGGAACGTGGTAGCCATAACCCTTTGCTTATTGTTCTGATAGGCTTCCACAATCACTATTCTCTGTTGCAGTTAAAACACCATACTTACAAATTTTAAATGCTGATTTTAAGAAATTGGGAAGCTTAATCTGAAAAAAAATTTTATTATTTTTTTTACACAGGCATCACCACATTATCAAGGCCAAGAGGCCACTCAAGGATAAAGGTTAAAGAGTGTACAGTAGAAATTGGACAATATAGTAATCATTAGTAATGAAAATTCGGTAAATTTGATAACTTATATGGAACAGCTCATCAAGAACTTATTTACGTTAGACTTGAAGACAACCATATTGTAGTCAGCCGGAAAGCAGGAAAACGGAAGACAATTCCACAGGCGTGCAGTTCTAAGAAAGAAGCTTTGTTCATGGAATCTACGTTTAGGTTTAGGCACAGATAAAGAGTGGGGTGAATTATAGATAGTGTTTTCAGCTAGTCTAGTGTTTCTTGTGAAAGTTTGGCGAGGGGGACCATAGACTGAAGCTCAGTCGAACACTTTCCATGAAAATAACGATACATCAGAGACAAACTTGCAACATCTCTTCTGTCAGATAGTGGTTGCAGGGAAGAGAAAAGGACATCTACGAGGCTACGAAGTCTATTTTGAACTCTATCAAGGCAGGACAAGTCCTTTCTAGCAGCTCCTGCCCAGATGTGGCAACAGTATTCCATCCTTGGATGTACCTGGCTCTTATATAGATAGAGAATTGCATCAGCAGTAAGATATCTACTGGATCGATAGAAAGATCCCACCATTTTTCCAGCGGCCTTGGCAACAGATTTGATGTACGTGTTCCATTTAAGATCAGGAGTAATGGTGAAGCCCAGAAGCTTGTCAAAACTTGAGGCCTCCTGAAGAGGAGAGCCATTCATTTCAATTGATGCCAGATGTGGATCAGAATGTTGATGATGTAAAGAGAGAAGCTTGGTTTTAGATGCATTAAAAGTAACCAGCCACTCCTTTCCCCATTGTACTACGTGCTCAAGATTAGAGGAGAGAGAATCGGAGAGAACTTGGTCGTTTACTGTCTTAGATGTGCTACCATAAATGGTAGTGTCGTCAGCATAAATGTCTACAATATAAAATTGAGTAGAGAAAGAGAGATTGGCTTACTTTTTAGTGGGCCGCTAAATCTGAAAAAATTGATTACAGAAAGATTAGAGAGATCGGGCTACTTTTAAGTGAGCCACTTAATCTGAAAAAAAAATAATTGATTAGAGAAAGATTAGAAAATAGGGCTACTTTTAGATGGGCCGCTTAATCTGAAAAAGATTAGAGAAAGAATAGAGAGATTGGGCTACTTTTAAGTGAGCCATCCTGTATTTGAACATGTTGTTAATCACTTAGCCACTATCACTTCATTTCTTTGTTCTATAATGTTTAGTTTGAAATAGCAATTTTTTTTTTTTTGGCGTTTAATGCTTTAGTTTTATACATCTTCTTTGCACTGTAATGCTTTTGTTAGAAATAGCATCCCATTTAGTCTGCCATATTGAACTTTAAAATAGACGTGCAGAAGTAATGAATGTATTTGTTTTGTTTTTTGCATTCATTAATTCACCTGTTGTATTAGTTATGATTTCATCGCATCATTAATATTATTCTTTCATCTTTCCAAGATGGATTCGATGTAAGTCTTTCTTTCTTTTTTTTTTTTGCGTTTCATCTCTTTCTCATTTTCACCTTTTATGTAAACTTGATTTTTTTTCTTTTGTTTAACTTTCTTATCTCTCTTTTTTATTTTCATATAATTAATCAAAAGAAACCTTCATGTCACCGTATAACCGACACGAAAGCGAGTCATATAAGATGCAACAAGACAGGGATGCTGGGAAGAAAAAAAATCATACCCCCCCCCTCCCGTTCCTATCATCTGTTATTACTTTATATTATTTTGGTTTTTCTTTTCATTTTTACTCCCAGTTAAATAATGAATACACAAACAGGACGTGCCATCACCTGACCCCAATAAAAAAGGGTCTCCTAAAACACAAGCACAACATTAAAAAACAAAAACTGAAAATAATGATAATAAGTTTTTCAAAAAAAAAGAAAAGAAAAGAAAGGAAAGACAAAATTATGCGTTGGAAGATAAGGGTCAAAATATAAAAACCGTGTGAAAAGCCTTCGGCATCTTTACAGACCCATTATCGCTAATATGAAGTTTAAAAATGGAAAGAAAAAAATGAATCAGGATTAAATATTGAAAAAATAAAATTTTAAAAATGATGGGAAGACGAAAAGAAAATGATTCCATATTTAATTATCTTTCCTTTATGTTTATAAAATTGTCTCATGAAAAACGGGGCAAAAATTGCAACCAATAAATACTTGAAAAATTTAGTATATTTCTCACACACACATCTTTATGATTATATAAAATGAACTTGTGTGCGTGAACGTTAGAATTCGTTCCATATGGACTTTGAAATGGCTGGACAGATTTTTATGAAATTTCACACAATTAAATTCCATGAATCTATCAATGTTCCTAGTTGGTTTTGGAATGAAAGAAGTACCATGCGATTTTGACCAAAGTTTACACTTTATACGGCCTAACATCACAAGTGTATTTGACAAGATTTATTACCACACGAGCAGAAAGGTCCAGCATATAAAAGCAAAGCAGGTTCTTTGATATGACAGAGGCGTGTTAAAAATGAATGTTTCTGTTTGAAGCACAATTGAAACATGATACTTGACTTTTACATTTTAAACTAAATTTAAGCAATTATCACTGCGCATGCAGAAAGATCAGGCATATAAAAGTAACAGTGGTTTTTTGATATGACAGGGGCGCATTTGAAATGAATGTTTCTGTTTAGAGTACAATTAAACCATGATAATTGACTTTTACATTTTAAACTTTTATTCAAGCTTCTTTATATAAAAAATAATTTGATAACATCAACAGTAGGTTTTCTATAGTGAAATGTAAATTACAACGTATTATAGACTAAGTTACTGTGGGGAGGAATGTGATGTTTTCTCCCAATACACTGCGATGTATCCCCAACAATGGCCGACAATCAATCGATTTGATTGAAAAATGGGCGCTTTCACAGATTTTGATGACAATAGAAATATGGGAGTGTGACGCATTCGATGATCATCATTCAATCGTGGGCAACGTCGGGTCTCCCTGCTAGTATATATATATATATATATATATATATATATATATATATATATATATATATATATGCGTGCGTGTGTGTGTGTGAGTGTGTGTGTGTGTGAGTGTGTGTGTGTGAGTGCGTGTATATGAGGGTAATTCAAAAAATAAAGCCTCCTATTTTTTATCTTAAAAAATTAAAAGAGTTACAAAGATGGGAGTCGTACCATTAAAATTAATTCATTTTTCATTTTTCTACATAGTCACCACCATTCTCAATGCACTTTTGCCGGGAGTTCCATGACGCATCTCTGATTCTGATATACATCCATGACAGTAGTTGCTTTGCAGACATACATACATACATACATACATACATACATATACCGTCAATATTTGCAACAGAGAGATGAAACTTTCAGGTCATGAATGCATAATGATGAATCGTAATAATGCAAGTTACAATCTCTTTTGATTCTGTAATAACTCCGTTTAAAGGGTTACAAGAAAACAGAACACGGGAATAGAGTAGCAAAATATATTAACAAGAACATATAAAAGTGTGAGTTGTTCAATAACCGACGAATGACCTCGGATATCGATGCCATGTTTTACAGATTTGTTTTCTAGTATTTATTGTGTATGGATCAGTTCATTAATAGTAGTTCCGCCAAAACAGATCCATTCAGGCGAAAAAAAAAGAAGCATTACATTTGGAACACCTCTCGTATATCAAACATTTGATTAGTTAGCAAATATAGGTAGATATGAGTATTACAAGCAAAAGATTGATTATTATTATTATTTATTTATTAATTCTGTTTTGGAATCCTTTCAGATGAGGATTCATAATTTGTGCATTCATTCTTTTTGCGACATATATATATATATATATATATATATATATATATATATATATATATATATATACATATATATGTGTATATATATATATATATATATATATATATATATATATATATATATATATACTAGTAAAAGTACCCGTCGTTGACTGGGTTCAAAAACAGCCTGCAGAAAATGGACTCTGATTTATGAAAGTATGATAGGTTATGAAAAGGAAGAGTTGTAAAGAGATAGCTTCGAATTTGGGGGTATCAAAACCAAAGCAAAATATGATGAAAGTAAAAAAAAATAGATAAACCCCATAATTTATTATACCATATCTGTTCGCACTGAAACACTTATCACAATATTCTGTTGATCTATATTAAAAAACCTTGTTAAACATTGTGACATATTTCCATTCTATGGAGGTCAGGCGAGAACGCCCCATAATTTTATTATACCATATTTCTTCAAACTGAAACATAATTATCAAAGTATACTTACGCAGATAGATATGAAAAGTCTTTATTAAAGTTTGTGCCTATTTCCATTCTATGGAGGCCAGGCGCAAACGCAGACCCCAAAATTTTATTATATCATCCCTATTTAAGTTAAAACATACTTATCAAAGTATTCTTATGTACATCTATATCAAAACAATTGTAAATTTTTTTTTTTAATTTTTACATTTTTTATTTCCATACTTTGTGGACCAGGCGCGAACGCAGACCCCACAATTTTAATGAACCACCGTTCTGCAGGATCAAACAAACCCATTCCTGTGTCTCGATACATCTTCTATCATTATATGTAATCAGTTTTTTAAAATAGTCAACCATATAGGAGCCTATTCGTGACCAGACACACACACACACACACACACACACACACACACACACACACACAGACATTCAGCTTTATATCATAGAAGATATATATATATATATATATATATATATATATGCTGCATCAATATCCACTTTCTCTTATTCTATGTAGCTAAAATGATTTTAAAACTTTAAAAACATTTAATTTAATTTTCTATGTTTATTACCTTTAGCAAATTAGGTGCAAACCTTTTATAATATTTGCTAATATTTTTTCCTCCGAGGAGATGTATAAACATCGAAAACTCATGGGTTAAGGAAATATATTTTACTATACTGTATTCTTTGTCTTGCATACAATAAAATTTCTACATTTGAAATTTAACTTTTTCAAACCACAAATTTTAAACTCCTAAATTATGATATATATATATATATATATATATATATATGCATTATGTATATTATGATATATATATATATATATATATATATATATGCATCATATATATATTCAGCGATATACATATACATCCATGCATATCCCCATCTTCATAGTTGTTGTTTGATCACATTGCGGCCAATTCATCCTTTGACTTTCTTCAGGTGATTAAGAATGCTAAATCTTGTGACTTATTCCCAGTAATTACTGCCTTCCATAGTTGTTGTCGCACCACATTTTGGCCAACTAATCCTCTCGCCTGATTTGAGTAGGATTGAAACCGCTACCTTCCAGCAATGCTCACCTGGCGCGTAGAGACTCACTACCTCTATCCACTGCCTTAATAACCTGAAGAAGGCCAAAGGATGAGTTGACCGAAACAGTGTGAAGCAACAACAACTATGACGAGGAGGATTACAGTCTGTGAAAAGGATGAATACACAAGAGATCGATATCCAATATTTATTGATTTGGTGCTGTGATAGCTAACACAAAGTTGAATTTATTTGTTTGGTCAGTTATATTGAAAATTTTATGGCGAATACCAAATTACATACTTACATCGTACCCCGTTTGACAACATTGCCGAACTCAATGTTGTGTGTCATGGATTTCACTTCGTTCATCTTCTCTTCTGGCCGTGTTGTTGATTCTCACATTGTCGAGTGTTGAGTGCACGAGTTCAAAAGGAAATAAAATAAAACAAAACAGAAATGGCAATTGCACTCGGAGTATCAAGACTCTGAACGCCAAGGTCTGCATTTACAGGGTGGAACGATAAATTTGTCGCATTCAGTATCCGGGAAATAAGAAAAATCAGACTTTACCGTATTTAATTATATCTATAACATAAAAAATGTATAAATACAAAATTGCCATTATGAGTGTGCATTTGAGAGCATTTGTTCCCGTTTATACGTGTAAATAATTGCTCCTGATCCCAAAGAATTTAAATATTACAGAGTGGAATGATAAATTTGTTGCCCTAAATAAAACAACACCACAGCTTTATTTTAAAACATTTATTGAAAAAATCAATTCAGGTAACTTGATTATGTAGTAGAGCTGACATCCATTCAATGTAACCGCATTTAGCCTCAATCACAGGTCCGGAACTGGGAGCATGCCTTTTCCATTAGCGTGGGAGCTCAGCGAATACTTGGCGGATAAGGCTAGCTTTGATGTTGTGGTAGGCCATGTTGGTGATGTTCTCGATGTATGACTTAATGAAGTCGGTTAGGATGAGAGAGGCAGTGAGAAAAGGGTACAAAGTCGTAGCACACCTTCTATGCCAAAGTCTGGTTCTCTTTAGACTTGTGGGCCGGTGCCGAGTCCTGCTGCTACACTCAGAGGATCACCACACTCTTCAGCACATCAAGGTACACTTTGGTGTTGACTTTCAAGCTGACTTTGAAGATGTGAGGTGGCATGAAATCATATCAAAGACCATAATCGTGGCCAAATACTTTGTTTTTACCACATTGGGCAATTCTTGTTATTCATGGCAATCCATCAATGCATTTTGATGGTGATGGCAATGGTCCGTCTGTCATAACTTGAATCGGTAGAGTGTATGAGTTGTACAGCAGCGCATCTCCGATCTCACTTGTTGAACATTGTGTCACTATCAGGCATGGTAAAAGGCCCCCATCGTTCTTGGAATTTGTACAAAACTGGCCAACAATAGATAGTCGTAAAGAAAAAAAGAAGACCAGTTTTCCTCAAATGGAAATGGAATCACATTGTCTTTTCTGGGGCGATAATTTTATCGTTCCATCCAGTATTGTCGAGCTGTTTTATTTGTCAGTAGATCAATTCATTTCCTCATCTCGATCTTCTAAAGATGTCTCAATCTTGTCCAACCTGAGTAAAACGCGTAACTTTTCCCAACTCTAAACTGTCAACAACCATTGCAAATCCAATATTGTACGCAATTGTTCCCAGCCGTTGTAAACTTTTGCAAAAATGATCGCCATTCCTAAAACTAAATTTAAAATATATTCGCCAATCCCTTATTCGATTCTTTATGCCTATCTGTACCACACGTTAAAACCTCAGTTCAGTTTTCTATTGTGTACCTTGGTGAATAACTTCCTTTCCATTTTCTGCTGATAAACATATGTCCTTCCTTTTTGTTATATTATTATTTTTTCCTTTCTAACAGTTGGTAAGGAGGACGTCAACAGCATAACAATTTGACCAGATGTAGAATCTGGTTTATTAGGGGCTCAGATAAGTATATTTACAATTGAGGACACTTCTTCAGTGTGAGAAGTAACTCAATTTATATGGGTGATAGGATTTAATCAGAAAAAGAACCCATTTAATAAGAGAAGACATGTTCTTCCCAATGAGGCCACTCTACGCCATCTTAGACGACAATTATGTAAATTTTGTAAGATTGGTAGCCATTTTGAATTTGCAACTGTCCAATCAGAACGATAGTTAAAATTTGAGGAGAGAGAGAGAGAGAGAGAGAGAGAGAGAGAGAGAGAGAGAGAGAGAGAGAGAGAGAGAGAGAGAGAGAGTAAGATTTACAGAGCTAATAAAGCCGGAGATGCACAATACCAACTTGTAAATTAGGGGCACTACAAAATGGAATCTGGTAGAAAAATGAGAAATAACCCAGGGAAAAAGTTTTTTTTTAAAAAAAGTAAAAAAATAAAAAAATAAGAACATTAAGAAAGAAAATTGTCCGATGATGTAGTGAAATGAATTTACATGTCGTGAAGATACGACAAATATTTCCTGAACTGGCAATTTTCTATCATTTTCACTCCACAAAACAATAAAAAAAAAAAAACATTTGAAATTGATTAAATCTTTAGAACGGATAAGTGAAAAGGGATCTGTGTGACAATGGTAAGTATCAATGAGATGCACTTATACCGCGGTCTATCTATCCATCTATCTATCTATCTATCAATCTATCTATCTATCTATCTACGAGGTGCCTTCAATAAGTTTCCAGACGTTTTTCGTATAGGCGCTTTTATTGATAGTACACACATTAAATTCTAGTCCCCTTCGAAGTAATCTCCTATGCCTGTAATGCACTTGTTTTACCGCTTGAACAACTTCGGGAAAGCCCATGAATGACAACCTCTAAGGTTTTCCTTAAGCTTAGGGGATAACCAAAAGTCACAGGGAGCAAAGTCTGGACTATAGGGAGGATGGGAAACTGTTTTCATGTCTATCTTGATCAAATAGTCTGTGACAAAGATATAGTTGGGGACTACACCCTTGCGAAAAACTTTGTGCAAATCATCTGCATCTTCAGTTCCCCCACTGACATCAGACTGTGCAATTATTGTCTCCATAGACACACGACAGTCCTTTTCCATGAAATTCTTTATTTGACCAATCAATTCTGATATTCTGACTTCCTTAGTTTCCCATACCTCTCATCATCCTTCATAGACTTCCTGCCTTCCTTAAATCTCTTATGCCACACAAAAACTGATGCTCGATTCATGCAAGATTGTCCAAAAGTAGTTGGAAGCATTTCATACGTTTCTGGGGCATTTTTTCAAGTTTAAAACAGAATTTTATTGCATTAGATAGAGTTCAAAATAGATTCGTAGCCTTGTGGGGGATGTCCTTTTCTCTTCCCTGCAACCTCTTTCTCACAGAAGAGATGTTGCGAGTTTGTCTCTGTTTTATCGTTATTTTAATGGCAGGTGCTCAGCTGAGGTTCATTCTATGCCCCCCCCTCGCCAAAGTTTCACAAGAAACACCCGTCTTGCAGAAAACAATATCACTAGTTTCCCCCACTCTTTATCTATGTCTAAACGTAAGCATAGATTCCATGAGCAAAGCTTCTTTCTTAGAACTACACGCCTATAGAATTGTCTTCCGTTTTTCTGCTTTGCAGCTGACTACAATATGGATGTCTTCAAGTCTAACGTAAACAAGTTTTTGATGAGCCGTTCCATATAAGGTAACAAATTTACCGAATTTCCATTACTAACGGTTACTATATTGTCTAATTTCTACTGTACACTCTTTAAGTGTTGATGCCTATATAAAAAAAAAAGAAATTGCTTTTGTAAAGTGTCTTCAGTCCCAGATTGAATTTTTGAAATTCACCAGCTATGACAATGAGGCTTTAGTAAGATGTATTCCAATTCCAGACGTAGCTGTTCATTTGAACCTGAAAGCCAAAAATTGGGCAGTTATCTCATAAGATGTATAACAATAACATACTGAAGTTTCAATAGTCTACAACTGTATATGCTTCTACAAAAAAGTCTGGAAACTTATTGAAGGCATCTCGTATGTATGTATGTATGTATCTATCTATCTATCTATTTATTTATCCATCTATTTATCTCATTTATATATACATACAGATATATACATATATATGCATATATATATATATGATTAATATTTTGTCAATTTCGATGTATGATGTACAACTCAACTAAGTTCTTCGGAAATCCACACAGATGATTCGTTTAGAGTAGTGAAGGCTTTGTGTGTAGCACATCCAACACTTTTTGGTACAACTGCTAATCTCAGTCGGTGGAATGGCTGCGATAAGGCAGAGCAGATAGTAGACATCGAGTATTATATTCCTTTTCTAGATACATATCTTAACCATGACTGAAGGAGCATTTCTCCCAGTGAATTAAATGCGTCCCCAAGTTCTAACCTGGGAATATCTATGTTCATATATATATATATATATATATATATATATATATATATATATAAAGAGAGAGAGAGAAAGAGAGAGAGAGAAGAGTTTCACACCGTCAATATCTGCAGCCGAGAGATAAATCTTTTAGGTCATGAATGCATAAGTTCGGTCATCATAACAATGCAATTTACTGTTCAGACAGAAATAAAAATAAGAAGCATTATTTTTGATCATCCCTGTATATATGTATTTTTGTGTGTGTGTGCGTGTGTGTGTGTGCGTGTGTGTGTATGTGTGTGTGCGTGTGCGTGTGCGTATGTGTGTTCGTGTGCATGTGCGTGCATGTGTGCGTACTAGTGTGACTGTTTAAAAAAAAATCACATTTGTTCCCATCTTTCAACATCAATTTTATTTCAACATTTCAACAATGTCATTTGGAAATAGCAGTTTGCATTTTGTTTACAAACAATAAAAATACCTCAGTCAGCTACTGCTGATTCTAACGTTCACTTAAATATATATTTAAATACGACTTTTAGTGTTATATGCAAAGGAATATTTATATTTACATAAACATATTGGACAAAACGAAACGCATATACATTAGAGAGCTAACGGCGCAACGTATATACGTTTTTAAAAATATATATGGCAATTTAGCTACACAGAATATTCCGTGTTTCATCCTCATGAGAATTCGTCAGGCTTTAAGCCTGACGAATTCTCACGAGAATGAAACGCAGAATATTCTGTGTAGCTTAATTGCCATATATATTTTCATAATTTAATATATATATATATATATATATATATACATATGTATAGTTTTAAATTCAACATTATTTCTCGCGGTTAATGGTAGCTGATTGGATATGGTCTTTACTAATCGAGCCAGCGATGGCTTGTGTTGCCGGGTTCAAATCTTTCGACTGGTGTTAATCGTGACACCCTGCGCTAAAGATTCCTGAAAGGATGAAACACTAGTGTCAGTAGGTATTTAATTATTATAGTAAAAAGAATAAGTATATATATATATATACATATACTAGACTACCCGTGATCCGTTGGGTCAGTAGGTTATATTAGCTATGGAATTAATGTATGGCCGTGACACTTGTGACGTAAAACAAAATAGTTTTTTGTGACATAACAGAAACATTTCTATGAAAGTACATTAAAATGCAAAAAGAATATAGATACCATTCCATACCATATACCATTCACTGGACAAAGCGGGGGAAGGCAGAGAGGTAGCTCTAGATATATCTAAGGCTTTTGACAGGGTATGGCATGAGGGTCTCCTCAGGAAAATTAGATCATACGGTATCACTGGTAGAATACTTAACATAATTAAATCCTTCTTAGATAAGAGAAAAATCCAGGTTGTCCTCGACGGTTGTACATCTAAACAATATGATATAAATGCGGGAGTTTCCCAAGGGTCTATCCTTGGACCTCTATTGTTCCTGATATTCATAAATGACCTCCCTGACAAAATTGCCTCTGAGATGGGTATATATGCTGATGACACCACACTCTATAACAGGCATGGCAGGAAAACGAATGAATACATATCTAAAGAAATGGCAGAAACACTAGAGGATGACCTCCAATCTGTAGTGGAATGGGGACAAAAATGGATGGTCATGTTCAATGCCGCCAAGACTTAACTAGTTTCCTCCAGTAATTACAAGAAACCTTCTCTACCACCAATAGCAATGGCCAACGACTCTTTATCTGAGAGTATATCTTTCAAATTCCTTGACCTAACGTTCACAGGAAACATGAGTTGGAACAATTACATTGAAAGCATTGCCAGGCCCGCTGCAAATAAGGTAGGCTATCTCTACCGTGCTAGAAAACTACTAACACCCGAAAGTATCCTGTACCTCTATAAGGCCACCATTCGCCCATACATGGAGTATTGCTGCCATATTTGGGCTGGTGCATCTGCTACTAGTCTCTCACTCCTTGACAAGGTTCAAAAGAGAGTCGCAAATCTGATAGGCCCTGAACTGGAATCTAAGCTTCAGCCTCTGTCCCATCGATGAAATGTTGTATTGCTCTGCCTGTTCTATAAGTATTTTAATGGTGAATGCTTTGATGAACTACAAGCACTGGTTCCCCCACGATGTGAACACCCTCGACAAATCCGACAGATTGCTAAATCCCACCCCCAACACTGTAGAGATCCCTAGATGTAAAAGATCTTTTTACTCCAGTAGTTTCTTCCCCAGAACCGCTAGACTTTGGAATTCCATTCCAGGTCCCTGCTTCCCCAACTGTACTGACGTGCAGAAGGTCAAGTGTAACGTGAACCGACATCTTGCTGCCCAAATCCCTACATAGTACCCCAGTAGTTGTTACCCTTGATAGTAGCCCCCTACACCAAAGTTGCAATGTGCCTTGTTTGGGATGAAAATGTAATAAAAGAAAAAAAAAAGATTTCTATGAGTCGTTCTGTTTATAATTGTTTATTTTTGAAAAAAAAATTACAGCCATTGAATTATCAGTGGTTTGCCATACTTATAGGTAAATGTGCACTGAACAGATAACATAATAATTAAAGTTAAATTCAAATTTTGATATATCTTTTAATTTAAACGCAAAAAAAAAAACAATTGGGATGCTGAAACGTACACAGTAAAACAATACGTTTTATTGTCGCATTGATTGTTTATTTGTAACGCAATTTAAAAAAACATTTTCGGGGTTATTTATGTTGGTAGTGTAGAAGAAAATGTATGAATGTTTTTAAGAAAGGTGTATTAAAAAATGGAGAATAAATTAACAAAAAGGGAAGCGATGGGTAAATCACCGTTGTAAAATGCTCTTATGGTTGTCAACGGGTTAAAGTAGATTTATTTGTAAGAAAATTGCGTTGAAATAACTTAAACATAATACGGAAATGAACGGTGTAAAAAAAAAGTATTGACAATTGTTTATTTGGATAATTTAGACGCGATTAAAACTTGGGACGCTGAAAACGTACAGTAAAACAATAGGCGACAATAAAACGTATTATTCTACTGTCGCGTTGATTATTTATTATAATATATGAAACAGGTCGATGATTATCCGTATTATTTGTAATCATGTTTTGCGTTTTCTTCCCATATATTGAAGTTTTTTTTTATTCAATAAATTTAAGATATTCGTTTTTCTAAGGACGTCCGTTTATTCGAACGAAACCGGTTCAGCGATTTGTACCTATTTGTCTATGCTGTTATGGGTTTATGTTAATGTACGCATGCGCAACCGGAAGTCGTAAACCGGATGTTGGATTACAACACTCGCTACAAGGTCATTTGATTTTTATAATTATATATATATATATATATATATATATATATATATATATATATATATATATATATGTGGGGGGATGTATAGTAATGTCAATGACCAAAATGTTCATTCTGATAATTGTAGAATTATGAAAACGTCATGAATGCCAGTAATTCACTTTGGAGTTTTCCTGGCTTGAAATCGCTTAGAGATACCAAATAAAGATGAGGGCTACAAGAATTCTTTTTTTATTATTCTTGTTCACCCGAAACATTGCCTATTGCTATTTGGACATAAGGGGATACTATTATAAACCATTTTTACAGGAGACTATGTAAGGAGATGAGCGACTTTTTTTTCACCTTATGCATTTAATATTTGTATTTAAACTTCAGCATATCACTGGCTTCATGGAAGCAGGAAGAGAATTCCAAAGGCTAGAAGTCTAAGGGAAGTAGCTATTAGAGTAAAAGGAATCGTACAGTGAAGGAGTGGGATTTTGCTGCTAAACGGATTTTTCAACATACAAGTTCAATGAGTTCATCAGGGCACATTCCATTAAAATAATTGTTAAACAGGCACAGGGAGTCAACATTATGATGATTGGACAGGAGTTTGAGCTTGGTTGATAGTGTGGGACCTTTTGCTTAAGAAGAAGAGACTAGTGATAGATACCACTGCCCAGATGTGACCACAATACTCCATGCATGGGCGAATTGTTGCTTTGTAGAAATACAGAAGCTGGTAGCATCACCAATGCTAGAAACAAAGGATTGATCGAGTTGTTGGTATGTCTTTATCGTGCTGGACTGAATGTTGTCGACTCTATTTAAGAGAGACACCTTTGGGCAGCTGAACGTGGCTACTTGCAAGGAGATTGCAATCTGTAACCACACCTGCTGACAAAAAAAAAACGTCTAGTTGGCATATTCTCTGGAGATCAAAATTGCAGCAGAATTTTCAGTGTGACTGTTGCACTCGTAGACATGGTAGATATGGGCAAGAATCACTTTCAGGTTTTTATTTCTTTTTTTTATTTTCAGTTGAATTTTCTGCTATTTCTTTTTTAACTTCCTTTGTTTTTATACGGAATCAAAGATGTCGACACCAAAAGTTGTCGATAGTAAAAAAAAAAAAAGAACAAATGAAGTCTTTCGATTTCTTTACTTCTGATAACGGCATTTTCCACACATCCAAACAAGAAAAAAAGACAAAGCAAAAGAGAAAACAAGAAAGGCTTTCCTGCTGTTCTTGAAGAAAAATAATTTTTCCACCAAATTCTGCAATGAAACACCTTTTGATTATTTCTTTTTATCGCTCGTTTCATATATTCATAGATTTCTAATTTTCTAGATTCTATGCTTTGGTTGTTTTATTTTACGACATATCAACTTCTTCTGGGTTATTTAATGCCGAATCCAGTAATTGAAAAAAAAACGTTTTTATGCTTCAAATCCTTTATATCATCAAATATTTATTCATGGAGTTTGGTTTGATTGCTTTGTTTTACGGTATATCAATCTATTTCGGGTTATTTAATACCAAATCTCTTAATTTTGGAAGAAGTTCTTATGCTTCAAGTTCTTTATATCTTGGAATATTTATTCATTGTGTTTATTTTGCGTTTATTTTGCATTAAAAATTTGTTATTTTTGTTTATGATTGTTAAGAAGATGATTGAGTTTTGCTAAGGGAAAAAATGTTTGGTTCATTTTAGGTCAGAAAGCCAGTATCTTTAGACAGTCTGATCTGGTAGAACTATGGAGCAAACAAGAACATGTAATGTAGTGAATAAAGAATTCATAAAATCCAGTTGGAAATTACACTCTTCTGGAGGTTGAAGGTTCAGTTCTTATTGACGACAGGTGACATTCAAAATGCAATTGCAAATTACTCAGGACATCTACACGATCATTGCTGACAGAATAATAGCATGCTACCCTCGTAGATTAAATTAAGGTTTGCGTTTGAAATTTTTGTACAGATTCTAGAGTTTGACAGAAAGAGTTCCAAGTTTAAGAAGATATACCCAAAGAAGGTCGCAGGTTACATCGGCTGAAATATTATGAAAATAAGACTCCAGATGGGAACAGTAGTCTGAATAATGCAAATAATCAGAAAAGACATATCAACATTTCTGAAGATTTTACAATGAACTGACAGTTATTATCGCTTGTGCTATACTAATATATACTAACATATACTAATAGCTAATAATAATAAAAATATCTTTCAAATGCAATGTTAAACAACTATCTTGAAATTACTTTATGCGATAGACACAACAAATACGGATATCAGAAACGGGCTTAATATTATCAGATCCAACAACATTTTTAGGAAAAGAGATTAACGTGGTTTGGACATGTTTCCCGGCTATTAGACCCCAGTTATGTAAAAAAATATCAAGAAAATTTCATTTAAGAAATGAAAAAAAAAAACGAGCATTAAAGAGATGAAATAAGCAGATAAGGACTGAAATTGGCTGGACGCTCCTGATAGTTGAAAGATTGGCTCAAGACCGATGATATTTGGTGGAATTTGTTTTCAAACATATTATGATATTATTATATTTAGTGAGGGTAAGTAGAGTAATCCAGGGAAAAGAGTTATGTCTTCCCTTACATCACGGTGTAGTAGCCAATAAAAAGAATGTCTTTGGGTCGTTCTTGACTATGGTTGATCACCTTACCTTATTTCACACACACACACACACACACACACACACACACACACACACACACACACACACACATATCTATCTATCTATCTATCTGTCTATTTATC
Organism: Euprymna scolopes; assembly: GCF_053919585.1. Lineage (NCBI taxonomy): Eukaryota > Metazoa > Mollusca > Cephalopoda > Sepiida > Sepiolidae > Euprymna > Euprymna scolopes. Next base: position 124,968,387 of record NC_136490.1, on the reverse strand, counting down.
TATCTATCTAACCATCTATCTCTCTCTCTCTCTCTCTCTATATATATATATAACATATACATGCAGATATATGTATATATATATATATAAATATATATAACAACAACATAGGCCCTTAACGTCGAGGACGACGATTGGCAAGGCGCTTCAGTCTTCTACAGTTCAGGAAGTCTGTGTATTGCTGGCAGGATCTTTTGGCACCAGATCTTATAGCAGCTTGCCACTTTACTCGGTTGCCGGCAGAGGTTTCCCAAGTGTTGTGAGGGATGCCGAAGACCTGGAGGTCACGTTTCAGGACATCCTTGTAGCGGAGGCGTGGCCTGCCAGCACAGCGAGGGGCATCAGCTATCTCTCCAAAGAGAAGTGCTTTTGGTAGCCGGCTGTCGTCCATGCGGCAGGTGTGGCCAGCCCAACGTAAGCGACGGATGCGCAGCACTGTGTACATGTCAGTACTCTTGGTCGTGGAGAGGATAGCTGTGTTTGGTACATGATCCTTCCATGTGAATCCAAGAATTGTGCGCAGGCATCGGAAGTGGAAGGCGTTCAGACGGTGTTCGTGTCGGCGGTAGGTGCACCAAGTCTCACTGCCATACAGGAGAGTGCTGAGGATGCAGGCCTCGTAAACCTTGATCTTTAGGTGTAGCGAGAGGGACTTGTTCTTCCAGACTCTCTCACTAAGCCTGCCGAAAGTTGTTGATGCCTTTCCAATGCGGGAGTCCAGTTCACAATCAAGACTGTTGGTGTTATCAACTGTAGAACCCAAGTAAGTGAACTTGGTGACGTTTGACAGTACATGATTGTTTACGGTTATTATGGGTGAAAGCCCAGCAGGCTGGGCAAAGACCACCGTCTTGCCTAGGCTGATTTTGAGACCAAACTCCTCGCAGGCAGAAGCAAAGGAGGAGCACATTGCCTGAAGCTCAACCTCCGAGTTGGCGATGAAGGCAGCATCATCAGCGTACAGGAGTTCACGGATCTGTACGCGGTTAACCATAGTTTTTGAGCGTAGCCTGGCCAGGTTGAATAGGCCTCCAGTACTGCGAGTGCGAAGGAGCACTCCAGTTGGGTTTGGGAAGGCTCGGCGCAGAACAGCTGAGAAATATATTCCGAACAGAGTAGGAGCTAACACGCAGCCTTGCTTGACACCACAAGAGATGGGGAACTCTTTAGAACGAGAGCCCTCAAACTGTACTGTAGCCTTCATCTGATCGTGAAATTCTTGTATGGTTTTCAGGAGTTTGGGAGGGCAGCCCAGTAGACGGAGGACTAGAAATAGCCCTGATCTGCTAACATAATCAAAGGCCTTCGTCAAGTCAACGAAAACTGCATAGAGAGGACGGCCTTGCTCAATGCATTTCTCCTGGATCTGACGAACAGAAAAGATCATGTCAGTGGTAGAGCGGCCAGGTCGAAAGCCACATTGACTCTCAGGAAGAATTCTGTTGGCAATAATCTGGAGACGTGGCAGGACTAAGCGGGCATAGATCTTTCCAGGCTGGGAAAGTAGAGATATGCCACGGTAGTTGTTGCAGTCGCAGCGAAACCCTTTGTTCTTATACAGGGTAACTATGTTGGCGTTACGAAGTTCATCGGGAATAGTACCTTCATTCCAGCAGATTGAGAAGAGATGATGGAGTTCCTCAGTTAGTGAGTCACCACCGCATCTGAAGATTTCTGAAGGTAGCCCATCCACGCCGGGGGCTTTGTTGTCCCTCAGTAGCTTGATGGTCTTGTGTACTTCATCGATGGTGATGTCGTAATCTAGCTCATGGAGGACTGGTAGTTGGGGAACAGCAGCTATTATAGCAGCCTCACTAGCTGCTACAGGTTGAGCATACAGTGAGCTGTAGTGCTCCACCCAACGGTCAAGCTGATCATCAGGATTGGTGAGTAGTTCTCCGGTCAGAGATCGCAAAGGAGATGATTTCTTCACAGGAGGACCCAGAGCCTCTTTCAGAGCTTGGTACATGCCACCGGTGTTGCCGGTGGCAGAGCAGTCTTCAGCACGCTTGGAGATGTCACTCCAATAGTTGTGTTTAGCCTCTCGAGTTAGGCGCTGCACTTTTGAGCGGCTCTGCTTCCAGAGGCTAGTAGCTTGAGGAGAGGGGTCCTGCATCACAGCCAGTCTTGCCGCTCGCTTTTCTGCTAGTGCTTGATGGAGTGTGTCCGCGTGGTGTCTGAACCAGTCCGGCTGCTTTACTGTACGTCTACCAAAACTGGAGAGTGCGCAAACTCCAACAGTGTCACGAATCCGCAGCCAGGCAGAGGCAGCATCCTGAGGGGGTGCAGACTGGCCAAAGGTGGATTGTATTGAAGCTTGAAAATGTTGGCATTTCTCCTTGGACTTAGTAGCAAGAACATTGAGCGTTGAAAGTGGTTTTGAGCAAGACAGGTGGATTTTCTTTGGCTTTAGTTTAAGCTTACAGCGCACAAGTGAGTGGTCTGTGTCACAGTCCGCAGAGTGCATTGTCCTGCAGTGGATGATATCCTGGAGGTGCTTCTTTTGAGTGATCACATGGTCCAGCTGGTGCCAGCGCTTAGAGCGTGGGTGTTGCCATGTCATCTTCGACCACGGTGAGCCCTTAAAGAAGGTTGATGGGATGCACAGCCTGTGTGTAGCACAGAGTTCCAGAAGACGCTGTCCATTTTCATTCATAGAGCCCACTCCGTGAGGACCCAGGACATCAGGCCAGGCATTGGTGTTACTGCCTACTCGAGCGTTGAGATCACCCAGGATGATTATGCGGTGACCGCGGTCGATTTTGGAGAGGGTCTCACTCAGCTGGAGATAGAAAGCATCTTTCTGGTCATCCGGCGAGGTGAGGGTTGGGGCGTAGGCAGACAATAGGGACACTGGACCAGAGGTGGTGTGTAGCTGTAGTGACATTAATCTGGGAGAGATGGCGACGGGAGTTTCGACAAAGCTGAGCAGCTTGTTGCAGATGGCAAAACCCACTCCATGTTTTGGTCTCTCCAAGTCAGGGTAGCCAGTCCAGTAAAATGTGAAGTTAGCTTCACGTATGGAGCCATTTCCAGTGAGCCATGTCTCGCCTAGTGCTGAGACATCCACCCCCAACCGGAGTAATTCCAGGTCGATAACAGCAGACTTCCGAGGATGAAAACTGTCAAGAGAGGAAGTCACCCCAAGGGAGCGGACATTCCAGCAGGCCAGGTGTAGTGGGGAGGCAGTAGCAGGATGTCGACCGGGGCGCGCCTGCCTAGAACGCGGGCCCTGCCGAGCAACGACAGCACCCCCGACTGCAGGGGGCTCCCGAATTGCCAGTCGCTGAGAATTTATTCTTGACATATCCATAGTAGTTGCCTGAAACGTCAAGCGCCGGGGCAGGGAAATAGTGGATGAGTGCATGCCCAGAACAGAACATCCACCTCTGGACCCAACATTGCGGACCCCAGCGGAGCACAGGAGTGCGACAGCTGGAGCAGTGGTAGGTTGCCCCGCAGTACCCGCTAACTGGGTGTTGATCCCTGACCGTTGATCGTTCTTGATTCATCCGCTCAGTGATCCGCCATGGGAGACCGGTGGTTGAAAAATATATCAGCTGCGCTCATACCATGACTGCCAACTCCTGCTGCCGAGATGACATTTTGCTATTTGACCACATAGCTGGGGTCTGGATTGGTGTAAGCCAGGGCGTGTCCTCACGCCGGAGGGCCATGCACTCAACACCTCTGGGGCTCCAGACTACTCCGAGATCCCACATACACTTAGCCTGGGGCCGCAAGGTACCCAGTTAAACCGTGATGTACCACGAGGAGGTGGCATGCGAGTCTTGACCAGTGAGACGCTCTAACCACCAGTGGGCAGGGCTTACTAAACTGCCTCCCCTTCACTCTTGCGAGTATAGGTGGCGGTTACAGCTGGAAGCAAGAGGAGCAAAGCACCTGAAAGCCAAGCAGCTAAGCACTCTACACATTCACTAAGCTACAACACTACACGCTCAAAGGCCCTGTGTGCAACACACCACATCACAAAAATATATAGAACACACACAAATATATATAGAACACACACAAAGATATATATATATATATAGCTATATATATATATATATATATATATATATATAGCCATATATATGTATATAGCTATATATATATAAACATATATATATATATACATATATATATGTATATATATATATAAACACACACACACACACACACACACACACATATATATATATATATATATATATATATATATATATATATATATATAATTATTCTAGGTTAAAGGTATCCAAAATCAAAAATAAAACCATGAATTTAACGAGGTTATTAACAGTGCTCCAAGAAAAGAGCAATATATGTTTCTATTTGATTTTAGGTTAAAAGATTACATGGTCACAACACTAACAAAGCTGTTTCAATCAAATGACTTTACATGTCTGTTTTCTTCGACGCACACTTTGTTTCTGCCTAAAACACATGGTGTATTTTTCTCTCCTTTTTTCCTTTCTCTTCTCGCGCACACTTCCTAATTTGCAAATGCGGTTTTCTAACTATTGCTGCTTTTCACACTGGCCATCCTTTGCCCTCGCTGATACTTTCCTACATTGTTAAAAAAGCAATCTATGATATAAACTTCCCCTAAAGATTTCATCTTTACGTTGTCAAGTAAAGAGATGAGGAGGGTATTAACCCCATACACTGGTACAGCTGAAAATGTCAATCTTGGCAAGTTTTTAGATGTACTCTCCTGATATAGTTCTCTTCTAAAAATCTGCTGATCAACGGAAAATTTCTAACTTCTTTAAAATATTTGAGATTTCGACCAATATATATAATTTTTTTATTGCCAGGCAAAATTATCAGACTAAACATTAATTTGATATCAATCGATGTGACCTCTGACCTTTTAGTTGAACGATTTTTTAAAGGAAATCCATTTCTAAAAAGTCATAGAAAGAAACATATCTGCCAGAAAACAGCCAAGCTATTGTAAGCATTTATATAATGGTCAAAACCTTAATCCTAAACCTTACCCTCTACCCTCAGCCTAACCGTAAAACTAACCTTAACCTGAAAACATATGATATCTATACCTTGAGTCTACCCCTAACCTTAACTGCAATCCTCACCTGAAAACAATCACACAATTGTAAGTTGTCATATGATTTCAATATCCAAATCCTAACCTTAACTTTTATCTTAACCCTAATCTGAAAGTAGTCAAGTAATTATAAGTTGTCATATTATTTTATAAAACCTTAACTTTAACCCTAACCCTACACTTAACCAAACCCGAAAACAGTCAAGCTATTGTAAGTTGTCTTATGAAGTTCAAAACCTACACCTAATACTAACATTAACTCTAACCCTAACATGAAAAAAGTCAAGCTATTGTAAGTTGTCAGATGATGTTTAAAACCTACTCCTAATACTAACATTAACACTAACACTAACCTGAAAAAAGTCAAGCTATTGTAAGTTGTCTGATGATGTTCAAAACCTACTCCTAATACTAACATTAACACTAACCCTAACCTGAAAAAAGCGAAGCTATTGTAAGTTGTTTTATCATGTTCAAAACCTACTCCTAATACTAACATTAACACTAACCCTAACCTGAAAAAAGTCAAGCAATTGTAAGTTGTCTTATTATGTTCAAAACCTACTCCTAATACTAACATTAACCCTAACCCTAACCTGAAAAAAGTCAAGCTGTTGTAAGTTGTCTTATTATGTTCAAAACCTACCCCTAATACTAACATTAAACCTAACCCTAACCTTAAAAAAGTCAAGCTGTTGTAAGTTGTCTTATTATGTTCAAAACCTACCCCTAATACTAACATTAAACCTAACCCTAACCTGAAAAAAATCAAGCTATTGTAAGTTGTCTTATTATGTTCAAAACCTACTCCTAATACTAACATTAACCCTAACCCTAGCCTGAAAAGGTCAAGCTATTGTAAGTTGTCTGATGATGTTCAAAACCTACTCCTAATACTAACATAAACACTAACCCTAACCTGAAAAAAGTCCAGCTATTGTAAGTTGTCTTATTATGGTCAAAACCTACTCCTAATACTAACATTAACCCTAACCCTAACTTGAAAATGTCAAGCTATTGTAAGTTGTCTGATGATGTTCAAAACCTACTCCTAATACTAACATAAACACTAACCCTTACCTGAAAAAGTCAAGCTATTGTAAGTTGTCTTATTATGTTAAAATCCTACTCCTAATACTAACATTAACACTAACCCTAACCTGAAAAAAGTCATGCTGTTGTAAGTTGTCTTATTATGTTCAAAACCTACACCTAGTACTAACATTAAACCTAACTCTAACCTGAAAAAAGTCAAGCTGTTGTAAGTTGTCTTATTATGTTCAAAACCTACACCTAATACTAACATTAAACCTAACCCTAACATGAAAATAATCAAGCTATTGTAAGTTTTCTTATTATGTTCAAAACCTACTCCTAATACTAACATTAACCCTAACCCTAGCCTGAAAAGGTCAATCTATTGTAAGTTGTCTGATGATGTTCAAAACCTACTCCTAATACTAACATAAACACTAACCCTAACCTGAAAAAAGTCCAGCTATTGTAAGTTGTCTTATTATGGTCAAAACCTACTCCTAATACAAACATTAACCCTAACCCTAACCTTAAAATAGTCAAGCTATTGTAAGTTGTCTGATGATCTTACAAAACCTACTCCTAATACTAACATTAACACTTACCCTCACATGAAAAAAGTCAAGCTATTGTAAGTTGTCTTATTATGTTCAAAACCTACTCCTAATACTAACATTAACCCTAACTCTAACCTGAAAATAGTCAGGCTATTGTAAGTTGTCTTATTATGTTAAAAACCTACCCGTAATACTAACATTAAACCTAACCCTAGCCTGAAAATAGTCAAACTATTGTAAGTTGTCTGATGATGTTCAAAACCTACTCCTAATACTAACATTAACCCTAACCCTAACCTGAAAAAAGTCAAGCTATTGTAAGTTGTCTGATGATGTTCAAATCCTACTCCTAATACTAACATTAAACCTAACCCTAACCTGAAAAAAGTCAAGCTATTGTAAGTTGTCTTATTATGTTCAAATCCTACCCCTAATACTAACATTAACCCTAACCCTAACCTGAAAAAAGTCAAGCTATTGTAAGTTGTCTTATTATGGTCAAAATCTACTCCTAATACTAACATTAACCCTAACCCTAACCTGAAAAAAGTCAAGCTATTGTAAGTTGTCTTATTATGGTCAAAACCTACTCCTTATACTAACATTAACCCTAACCCTTACCCTAACATGAAAATAATCAAGCTATTGTAAGTTGTCTGATGATGTTCAAAACCTACTCCTAATACTAACATAAACACTAACCCTAACCTGAAAAACGTGAAGCTATTGTAAGTTGTCTGATGATGTCCAAAACCTACTCCTAATACTAATATTAACCCTAACCCTAACCTGAAAAAAGTACAGCTATTATAAGGTGTCTGATGATGTTCAAAACCTACTCCTAATACTAACATTAACCCTAACCCTAACCTGCGAAAAGTCACGCTATTGTAAGTTTTCTGATGATATTTAAAACTAAAACTCTTACCCTAACCTTTAATCTAACCCTAACCTGGAATCAGTCAAGCTTAATTTCCAAAATTCTGCCTGAAATGCATTTTATTTATATCTTTTTAAAATCATTTCCATCACTTATGCATATCTCAAGAGATTCAAAACACAGCACAATGACATCTTGGATAAAAATTGAAGTGGAAAGAAAAATCTTTAGGGATTTGAAAGCGAGTCTCATCCTCAATTTATTTTTCACAGATTTTATGTTGACCAGTAGAAAATCTTCAATATTAGTGACAGATTATTTCTCATTTAAAATATGATTTTTGCTGCAGGAAGACAACATAGTGAAAGCTTTAAGAAAGTTTTTTTTTAACAATAGAAGTTTATATATTGTCATCGTCAGACACCTGTTTTGTTCTTTCACAAGTGATAAGTGTGGCTAGATGTAGCATGCCTATTATCCGTGAGTTTTCAAAACACGATATACATATATATATATATATATATATATATGTACATATACATATATTCAAGCATTGAATAGTCATCTCCCTTGATTCACAAACGCAACAAGTATTTCAAACATCAACTGATTTATTTTAACGTTCTCCTAACGTCATTTTTTGTTCTATATCTCGCGGTATCACGTGGCAAACTCTGCGGCTGCTTTTCCAATTTTGAACACTCTTCCGCTGTCTTCTCTTGAAAAAGGACTAATAGGTCTGAAATATATTGAGATTTATAACACCATTGAATACAACAGAAAAAAAAGTTACTGTTGTTTAGAGTTCAAATTTGTGTGAAAAAGAAAAAACAAACAACAAAAAAAAAAGAAATTTATTTCTTTTGTTTTCATTTAATTTTACTCTATAAAAAAAAAAATCTCGCATTGTTCTTGGCTTTTAATTTTACCTTATAATTTTCTTCAACAATGCTTCAAGCAAACTACAATATACTTATATATATATATATATATATATATATATATATATATATATATATATTTAATAATTTTTGTATAGATTGGTTTCCTAGATGAAAATCCAATGAAACCTATGGGATTGTTAAAGAGTGCTCAATGGAGGACAGAGCAGGTATATAGTCTGCTTATTATATAAACATTATTGGTCACATACTTGGATACATGTTTTGATGGAGATCCACCTCGTCAGACCAAATAAAGAAACATATTCAAACAAGAATTAAAGTTCAATTCGTTTTTTATGTAAAGAAATATTCGGGTGTGGATAATACTTTAATAGAAAAGAAGGGGTGTGTAGTTTATGAATGTGGACAGTAGAGGTTTTTGGAGGGAGGTATGGTAGATAAATAGTGTGGGACTGTGAGGGGAAAGGAAAATGAGGGAAATATGATTCGGCTTGGTTAGGCTATCACAGCCGGGATTAATCGGTTTCATACTAAACTAGACAGTTGTCTCTGTGTTTGCTTTGATCTGAAGTAATAGTATATCATTGTCAGCGCTGCCTCTTTATTTTAAGACTTAATGGCTTGGTTTTTGTATTTGGGTTATATATTCCTTCTCTATCTATTTTATTGATAAGCTCTATTTAATTATTCATTTTATTTCTCGTTTAAAATGGACACAACAGAGCTTGGAGAATATACAACAAATCACATGGAACTAGATCTAGTGAATAGGGAGTTTGTTTCAATATGTTGACTTTCATTGTATTCATTGTTCTACATCTATTATTCGTTGCTCGTTGCTTAAACAGTGTTAGCAATATCATAAGAATTGTTGAAACTGTACGGGAGTTAATATATTTCTTGAGATTAGGGTTTTTTATCATTTAAGTTCTTTTCTGACAGTTTGCATTTTCTTTACTGACGAATCAGTACAGAGATTTTGCAGTATATACAATAAAAGAAAAAGTGGTCAAAAAACAAAAAAACAAAATATAACAAATAAATGTTACCAAAGGCAAGACAAGTTATTCTTCCACCTACCCGGATAAGTTTTTAGTGTTTTAACGTATTTTAAAGTTTTTATTTGGTTTGAAAAAGTAGTGCGAGTTGGTATGTAAAACGGACAATAACATGTCTGAAAACTGATAAAATAAACCAAATACTGATAAAACTCCATCCAACAAGTGTCACCATGACATTTATTGGGTGAATTTCTACAAGTATTTTGTTATACTTTCATGATTTAAGTGAGTATTAAGACGTCCCAGATGAATGTCTGATGTCGGCCATGTTATCGTTGTTCTAACATACCAATTCGGTACTACTTGTTTTTCGAATTATGTTAAACCACATAAAACTTATCTGGGAAGGTAGAAGAGTAACTTATCTTGCCTTTGGTAACATTTATTTGTTAGGTATTTGTTTTCTTACCACTATTTCGTTCTGTTATATATATACTGCAACATCCCCATCACTACTTATGAAGGTTAAAAGCCACTAGAAGATAAGGGTTATTAGGCTGGCTGGATTGTCAGTTGAATCATGATAAATATTAAGAGAGAACTGGAAATGATGAATGGAATGAAAACGTTTGATTAGTTATGAAGACATTTTCTGTTAAGTATTTAGTAACATTGGATTTGAAGATGATCATGTGACGTGTTCCACAGATGTGAAGTTCTTGTTATGAAACTCCATGTTTATCTCCTTCACATGGCGGAAAGATGTGACACAAGTTTAAGAAAGTGGGATTTGAAAAGCCAGTGCTTTAGAGCAAGAGAACTGTGGCATACAAAAAATGCCAGAGCAGTACCAATGACATTCTCTGGTAGAGATACCTCAGGCGATTAGCAATAAACTAATCCTTTCTCAAACTGAAAAAAACCAAATCCCTAGAAGATGGACAGTCTAGACCTACATAAACAAGACCATACTTCAGCTAGCAGAAGATGAACCACCACAATAATTGCCTAGAACCTGGTGGCTTTAGAAGCCAAGAAAACCCTGGCTGAACTTAGTAAGAAACTGTTCATGGAAATTTTGCTCGCTGTGAGGAATATTGAGGGAGAAAAGAAATTTGGGTGCAAGTTTACTATAGTGTGTCGTCTGACTCAATCATGTATTTTCGAACAAAGGCATTTCAGAAGAAAACATTATTACATACTTACGTGTCATGTCGAAATTAACATAAATTCTAAAAATTACAAAAAATGGTCCAGTAACAGATGTGCTAGAGCTGATTTTTAGAAAAAAGCGTGCCATATAGAGATAAAAAGCAAGATGGCCAACCTGAAAGATAATGTCATTGGATTCTGTGCAAAGCAACTTAAACGATAGAATGATTTTAATCTTGTAAAGGGTTAATTTACAGAGAAAAACTACAACTTCGAAAAATTATGTTTTTACTTCTAATTATTTTTTTACTGAACCATTTTTCGTAATTTTTAGAATTTATATTAATTTCCGTATGACATGTAAGTACGTGATAAAGTTTTTTTTTAATCTATTTTTTCAAAGACACACTATAGTAAAATTGCACCAAAATTTGTTTGTATGAGTTTTTAATGTCATACGAATACGACCCAGAGATTGAAGTTCAGTCGAGCACCTTCCATGGAAATAACGATAGATATGGCTTGTTTTAGTTTGGCTATTTTACGGCAAATCAATCGTCTTTGGCAGATTTAACGAAGATTTGTCTCCTGCATTTAGCATGACTTTTTCATAGCAGATGTGGGTTTCACATCGGCCCTGACGATAGGAATTGGTTTTGGTGTCTCATTGCTTGAGATCATCCAAGTTCCTCCAATCTTCCTTTTCTTGATTTGTCATCAAATGAGATATGTATACATCGCCAAACCTTCGTTCAACATATCCCTAGCACAATTTGCAAACAGAGCACTGTACACCTTCAGCCTTAATAGCAGGAAGTCTTTTGTCCACCTCCGTCGTTAAAGTGTACATCAGAAATCCATCAAACTATAACCCTGTCATTTCTCTGCATCCCTTGGAAAGTAGACAATGCACCTTAATGCTATTTTCAGCAAACTCGTAACTTTCGCTTCTCTTATTTATTTTTAGTCTTAATATTCCATGAACGATGTCTATGACAAAGAGGGAAGAATTTCTGTTTCTGGGTTGGCTATTTTTGGAGTGAGTGATATGTCAAGATTATTAGTCCTTTCATATTATTTATTATCATTCAGCTCTCAATTTATTCATAGCATTAACTCTTATCCTTGATTAGTTTCGTGGCCTTGATAAGTGATGTCTCATTAATAAAAAAAATGATCAAATTAATAATACTATTACTTGAAGACAAGTTAGTATTTCTTCATTATTGTCTGTAAAACTGTGGCGTGGTCATGATCTTGGTAGGGCCACTTTAACCACGATAGGGTCTTAGCCGAGAGCCACATCAACTATTAATATAAACTGAGTATAAATGTAATCTTTTAGTAAAAGAATAAAACGAAGGATGAAGGATATATACAAGTGCTAACTAAAACGAACAGAATTTTGTAAATGAAAATTAAGAAAAACGAATTTTATAACAAAACATTTTTATCTCTTCAATTTATTTTCCCCACTCTCTTTCTGTGCCTAAATCAAAACGTAGATTCCATGAACAAAGCTTCTTTCTTAGAACTGCACGCCTGTGGAACTCTGTTCCATCTGCCTGCTTCCCACCTGACTACAACCTGGATGTCTTCAAGTTCAACGTAAACAAATTCTTAATGAACCGCCACCAGCTCAAGTAAACACTTCAATAAATCTCCACACTAACGTACTGTACTTGCAATAACCCTTATCCCTGAATGGCTTCCGGGCCTTGATAAGTGGTGACCACCGTGTAAAAATTAATGAATAAATAAATAAAATTTATAAACATATAAAAGATTTTCAGTCATGAAAATGTTTGGTAAAAATGTTGTGTGAGTAATTATAAGTCTAATAGTGTGAATAATATACGTATGTACGTATCTGGTAGCATGTGTATGTGTGTGCGTGTGTTTACCTGGTTCTCGTTAGTGAATGTATATATATGTGTAAAAATCCGTTTCTGTTTGCCTGATTATCACTAACGTGTGCGAATGGTGCACGAAATGAAGAAAGTTGGCAAGTGAGTCATTGAGTCCTTTTTTAATGTGACTCTCCTTGCCAAAGGCACGAGGAGGTTAATTGACGTTCTTGTGTTCTTTAGTAAGGCCAACAGGTAAGGTCTTTGTGTCTCTAGATTTTGGTTGTTTTATATACTTTCTCATTTGGTCTTGGCTTGCTGGTGTAGACTTGTTACTTTTAAGGCTTGAAACGATTTTCGTTGGTTGAAAATAATTTGAGTTAACATGTTCATGTGAAAACTTACTTGCTTCTAGGAAGTAATGAAAAGAGCGTATTAAAACGAACTGGAGAAAGAGAGAGGGTAACTAATTCGCTTATATGATTTTAAAATTCCAGCATCTGATGCTAAAAGAAAAAAAACACAGACATTCACAATAAACTTGTTTGATTTTAATTTATTTCATTTCCTGTAAAATGCAAACGATTTCTCAAAGAGCTTTGCTTGAAATGTGGCCGAATTGTAAGAACAATCCAATTCCAGGTAATGAGACAAAAGGTCAATTCTATATCAATTAACAGATTGAAAAAAAAATGGACAAAAAATTCAATTTTCTTTTTCTTCAGATTTCATTTGGACGAACAGAATCGTATTTGGAATCGCCAGATTTCAAATGATTTTACAAAACCATTCGTTTCAATTGGAATTGGAATGTTTAAATGGAATTTTGCAGAGAATAATCATTAAAGAATTGGCCGGGAAGGACAGCAAAGGTGGTGAGGAGATTGTAAAGCAAACGAAACAATAATATATACATTAAAAAAAAGTACACCAGTAAGTTGATAGAGTTCAAAATAGACTTCGTAGCCTCGTAGGAGATGTCCTTTTCTCTTCCTTGCAACCTCTATCTCACAGAAGAGATGTTGCGAGTTTGTGTCTGATGTATCGTTAATTTCATGGAAAGTGTTCGACTGAGCTTCAATCTATGGTCCCCCCAAACTTTCACAAGAAACACTCGTCTAGCTGTAAACACTATCAATAATTCCCCCCACTCTTTATCTGTGCCTTAACCTAAACGTAGATTCCATGAACGAAGCTTATTTCTTAGAACTGCACGCCTGTGGAATTGTCTTCCGTTTTCCTGCTTTCCGGCTGACTACAATATGGTTGTGTTCAAGTCTAACGTAAATAAGTTCTTGATGAGCCGTTCCATATAAGTTATCAAATTCACCAAATTTCCATTACTAATGATTACTATATTGTCCAATTTCTACTGTACACTCTTTAACCCTTATCCTTGAGTGGCCTCTTGGCCTTGATAATGTGGTGATGCCTATGTAAAAAAAAAAAGTCTTGTTTTGGTGAATTTTTGTAAATAAGTTTCAAAATGAAAAACTAAAAGCTGAAGAATTTGAAAATGATTGGTCCACAAAAGACACTTTAAACATTTTCAGAAGAAAAAAAATAACTGTCGTCTATCTTTCTCTACTATTATATAAAAGTCACTTTGTGTGTGTGATTGTGTGTGTGTGTGTGTGTGTGAGAGAGAGAGAGAGTGTGTGTGTGTAAGTTCTTTCCTCATAGGTTCCGAAACGGCTGAGCCTATCTTTTGCAAATTTCACACAAAGCTAATTTATATGTCCGGCAGTTTTCTTAGATAAGATTTGTACAGAAATTCATCCGATAGCTATCGAAAATCTAAAAAAAAAATCCGATCTTAAAAATAGTCCTTTCTATCTTATAGATGAAATAGAAGAATTTTTACAGAAGAAATACTTTACGTTACACCGGAGGAAGGAGATAATAAATTCGTAACAAATCATTTCTTCTTAAAATAAACGAATATAATGTCATCTGGAGATATAGCTTAGTGATAGAGCATTCAAATATGAATCGAATGATCTCCTGTTAAAACCCGGGTGTACCTCACCATTTAAATTTTTTGATTATAAGTTTTTTAATTAATGAGTTCAATTTCTGATAAAATAAGAGGTACTATTTAAAATCAGCGAAAATCATTTCTTCGTGTAAGTATTTTAAAACAAAACATTAATCAGAAGTGACTTTTGTGGGACATTTATCGTCAAACCCAAATATCAGCTGACGTAATTTTGTAAACAAACACAGACGGAATTTGATGAATGACATAATCATTATTATTTTTCATTTTTTCATTTTTTTTTTTTGCGAATTAGTCCACCGTGCAAATTATTTCTTCATCTATCTATATATCTATAAAAGTGAACGTGTCTGTGTGTGTGTGTGTGTTTGTGTGTGTGTGTGTGTGTTTGTACATTTCCCTACGCAATAACTATGTCAATTTTCAGTCTATAAACTCAAAATTTGATATACAGGGTACTGAGGTTTGGGGAAATATTCGTGATCAGTTTTTGGCCAAAAATTTGGCTGTTAAGAGGTCAAAGTTCAACGATTTGACCTTTTAGAACTCTACCAAACTCCTCCGAGAATTTTGGGTCTAAACACTTGAAATTTTAGATATAGGTTCCTTGGACATGGATCTAACTTAATAACTGAATGTGAGCCCAAAACAATAAATGTTAAGGGGTCATAATAGAGGTCGAAGTTAAAAAAATTGACCACTTTTTTTTTTGTTTTGCTTAACATACACCTGCAAACACTCGGGAAATGCCGGGCTGAAATGCTAGTAATATTCAATGATCAATTCCATAGTAATGCACACTCATATTATTTAATTAATTGGAATTCTTATTGAGATGAGTAATTTGTATTTTCTATCCATTTATTTATTGCGGACTATTAGCCTCATCTTCTATCTCGTTGCAGTTAAAAACCTGACAAAGGCCAGCGGAATACTTGGCCGAAACGTCATAAAACAACAATTAGAAGATGAGACTAATAGTCCGCAACAAATAAATGGATAAATAATACAAATTACTTATCTCGATAAGAATTCCAATTAATAATATACCATTCGGTAGGGACCTGACAAGTGAAGATCATATAACAAATAAACATGGATTTATAAGACCAAATAATCCGCAGTGAATAGACACGTTGAATCTCTATGGTTCCGAGATAGCGGCTTGAGTTTTACCTAAAGCCGGTCTGAGCTTTACTTGGTCAAAACCTGGTGAGGCGACAACTATGAAAGGCAGTAATTACTGAGAATACAGTTAGGAGATTCGGCATTTCTATCCCGTCGCGGTTAACCACCTGATGAAAGCTAGAGGAATAGTTTTCCGAAACGTCGTTAAACAACAACTAGAATATGAGGATATTAGTCCGCAATGAATAAATGGATGAATGCGCACGCAATCTACATAAATTATAATATCATGTTTAAGCGTATTGTATGACGGGGCAATACCGGGTGTCCAGCTAGTGGTAATAAAGTATTCAATAATTATTGATTTTAGTGTATGACTTTGTTTACGATTTGTTTATTATATATATATGTTAAGTGTTTGATTGTCCTAATGAAATCGCCATTGACTAGGGAATTATTCATGATGAGTTGAAATTATCTTTGATCTGTAATAGTAATTCATAATAACATTATCTAAAAGCGTTTATAATATGCTTTAAAATAGAGTCAGTGTCAATACCTTATATATATATATTAATATATTTTCGGATTTTCCTTTTAATTGAGCACTCTGCTGGTTTTCTTTTTCCAAAAAAAAAACAAAAAAACTAATCATATATATATATATATATATATATATATATATATATATATATATATATATATATATATTCTCCTTGTCATGATAATAAATAGAAGCACTCAGTAGTAGAGAACCCGTGTTTTTCTTCAACAGTGATATTTTCTAATGTCCAAAAGATTATGCAATATTACGCCAATAAATGTTTGTTTATTTTACAAAATATCGCATTGTAATTTGACTTATAAACATATGTATTTCATTTTAAAATTCAAACAACGCTTATATCACGGAGAACATAACTTTAACTTTGCTACAACAAATACGCCTTTTCAATTATATTTCCCCCTTTATACAAATCTTTTATTTATAAAGCTCGATGTATATAAAATATAACGAAAGACCATCTTCTATAATATAAATCTCACCTGTCTGTTTAAATGTATGTATGTATGTATGTATGTATGCATGCATGTTTGTATGTCTACCTAAAACTTTCAACATAGGCGACGGATTTTCACGAGATCGGTATTGTTTTGAAACTTGACCCTTCGGACGACAAATATCGAAAATTGGCTAAAAACATTCATTCCCACACCTGCAACTGGGCACTTTTCTAGAGGGAGGGGTCTCTTTTTTCGGAAGTCACCCCCTCTTTTCAATTGTCTAGCCTTAATTTAAACCCACGTCACTTCCGGTTATGAGATAGGAGCAACAGCAAAGACGTCACGTATTTTTCACGTTCTTTTCCTCCTTCGCGTAGGGGTTCGAGCCTGCCTGCATACCACCACTTTTTTCTTTTTTTCTACACACACCCTCAAACACCCGGGCAACGCCGGGCACCCAGACTATTATACAAATAAATGACATTAATAAAGTCAATATTCCAAATTCCAAGATGTTATTCATCTAACCGTTTATTTCTTTCAGGGTGTTAAAATGTTCAATCCTCGACAGCACCTTTTTCGTGTCGCAGAAACAATAATATAATTATTATGTCAATTTTGGAATATTTTCTGCCCGGGCTTATCAGAAGAATAAAAACTCATTAACTGTAAAAAGAAAAGTAAAACGAATTTTTGGGAGCTTTACATAAATACGATAAACTCCAAAGAGTAGTGACATCGTGTTTATTGACACTATCTTTATGCTGAAAGCATTGATTTTATTTATTCGTCGACAATATAATTAGGAAATCTATTTTTGATAAAGACTTGTTTGATATTTTTAATTCGAATAGTAATATTTATTTTTTGTGGAGGAGATCGGTTTTGAACGGGTAAGTAGGTTTTTGACGATGTCTATTTTGTTACGGTGAGGGTGTTCGCTCTTATAATTTCGGAGGCAAACATTAAGGCTAATTAATTCTTTTTTAGTTTAAGATGCTGCATGTACTGTTAGAGATGTCTATGAGAACATTTAGAAATAAAATATTATTATTACCCTTTACTTGTACACTGAATTTAAGTATAGAGTTATTTTGTATTTGTTCGGTGTCATCGGTTAGAATAAATATATCAGCGACATACGGTACATAAATGGAGGTTTTACTAAATATTTTGTTTTCAAGTAGAATGTAGAATTCACTGAAGATCGGTCCAAGAACCCAGCCCAGGGAAACTTCATCGATTTAGGTGTAAATGTTGCCTTTATAGTCATAAAATGGTGCTTCAGTAGTGTAGAATAACAGTATTCCTGTTAAGTGGAAAGAGAGACGAGTTGTAAATATTTTCGAGGATTATATTTATAGCTTTTGACAGATATATTAATGAATTTTCTTAGTCGAGAGATGCAATTATTTTATTGTCAGGTTGCTTTTAATGTTTGTAATAATATATTTGTGAGGTTGCTGTTGTAGTTGTTGATATTAAAGTTACATGTACACAAACTTATCAATGCCAATAATGACCAAGTCGAGAATGACCAACTTCCCAAAATTAGCAAGGACTACAAACCCGGTTACCTATACTGAAGCGTTAAATACATAAACTCAACTTCTTTCTCTGACCTATCATATCACAAGTCGCCATTCCACTCTATTCCTTAACAAAAATCCTAAATGAACTCATCAGCTCATATTTATCCAGCAAATATAATGTTAAATCAACGTAAGATCTATAGGATGAAATGATAAAATTGTCGCCCTAAAGAAAACAACACTACGGTTTTATTTTTAAACTTTTATTAAATACTCAATTCAGGTAACTTGATTATGTAATAAAATTGACATCTATTCAATGTAGTTGCCTTCAGCCTCGTTCACCACTTTGATATTGGTCTGAAATTAGGAGTTTGCCTTTTCCACAAGTACCGGTGGAAGCTTGGCGAATACTCGGTGAATGGTGGCGATCAGGCTGGTTTTGGTGTTGTGGGAGGTCATGTTGGTGATATTCTCGACGTATGACCGAACGAGGTTTTTAAGGTCGGGGGAGGAGGGATGCCACTGAGAGAAGGGTTCAGAGTCGTAGCACTCCTTTCTAAAGTCAAGGCTGAGTCTCTTTGGACATGAGCCGGCACTGAATTCTGTTGCCACACTCAGGGTCTGCCAACAGCCACCTGATTGCACCAAGAGATCATCACATTCTTCAACACATCCAGGTACACTTTGGTGTTGACTTTTAAGCCGACTTTGAAGATGTGAGGTAGCATGATGTGGCCATCGCTTGAAACACCACTAAATACCATAACCATGACCAGAAACTTTGTTTTCATCATCCTGGGCACGTCCATTCGTAGCAATATAGCATTGCATTTTGAGGGTGCTAGCAATGATCCCGTTGTCATAACTTAGATCGGTAGAGAGCATGAGTTGTAGAGCGGCGCATCTCCGATCTCGCTTGTTGAAGATTGTGTCACTTTTAGACATGATAGAAAGCTCCTATCGCTTTTGGGATCTGTACACAACTGGCCAATTACTAGATGGTCTGCAACAAAAAAAAAAAAAGAAAAAAAAAGAAAACCGGTTTTCGTCAAACGGAAATGATCTCGTTTCTGAGGTGATAATTTTATTGTTCGACCCTGTATTATGTTGTTACAAAGAGGGAGAAGACTCTTTCGTATGTCTTATGTAACGTCACTGAAGTGTTTTATAATTAAAGATATACTTATGATTGCGATAACTCAGCAGCCTGCAAAAATAAAAAAAAAAACCCTTTTAACTGACTAGTGCACGAGTGATAACTTATAATATTACCAGTTTCCGTAGGTTTGGAATGTTTGAAAAAGCTTGATTCGTAACTATGCCTGAAATATGGTTACACGGCTTAATGATATTGACGTATAATAGAATTCAACTTTTTCCTGTTTTTCTTTCTCTTAAATATTTCTCTTAAATATTTCTAAATATGTTTAAAATGGAAACGCTTAAGAAAGCTATATAGCATTAACAACTAATGCATCCTCCTAATAATTGTTTTAGTCTTTCAATAGATTTGTGCATGAAACAAAGTGAATAGCAAGTGTCTAAAACTCAATCTCATCAATAATGCTTTTACTAAAATGATTGGATTTGGCATTTGCAAATAATTCGAAAACGGTTGATGTGCTGCAAAACAAAACAACCAAACCAAAGAAAGTGAATAAATATTTTAAAGTCTAAAGAGCTAGAAGCATAAGAGATTTTTACCAAAATAACTGGATTTGGCATTAAATAACCAAAAAAATGGTTGATATGCCGTTATACAAAAAAACAAAAAAAAACAAATCAACTCAAACCAAACTATGTTACCCTGTTTTTCTTTCTCTCCGATCTGTTCATATAACCAATTATCTCTTACAGCTGAACTAACTAAAACTTCCTAAACATTGTATTGATCTTAAGTTACAAGAAAAGAAAAAAAATAACACGACATTAATCACAAAATTCTTCACTCTTCTTTAAGTCTCTTGCTTATCATTTAAAACAATTAAACAAAGAAATGAAATCAAATAATAAAATTAAAAGAGTAGAAATAGTCGTGCATATCTTTTAGTTTAGAACGAAAAGTCACCTTCACTGGCAGATCTTCACTTGCCAAGCAATCCGAAAGGTTCTGGGAGGGTAGATGTTTTCCCTTGGGCACCTGACGCCAAACACTCACACGATTATTCCCTTTCCAAAAAGAAGCAAACGGCTTAGAGCCAATTTAATTTGATAAAACGTACGAAACTGAATTCAATGTTTGTGCTTCTTAGCTGCTAAGATATCAGTGTACTTTAATGATCAAATTTTATTAACATTTATTAAAACTTTATTAAAAAATAACAGAGAAATCTTTTTCTTTTGAAAATTTTGTGAAACTTTTATCACATATTTCTTACTTTTCTTATTTGTTTATTTTTCTCTTATTACGGCCACTATTCTCTATTTACGACACAACCAACGTTGACACACAAGTTCTCGCCAGATTACTGAAGATAAAAAACACCGAGCCTGGCCTGTACCAGATGAGTGACTATTTGGAAAGGCAAAGCAGTGTATGTACCGCGCCGAGTAGTAGAAATTTCCAGGTTTGTATCAGGAGGCGCGTTTAACTCACTAGAGGAGATGCTCCCCCGAATTAAGACAGAAAGCAGCGGGAAATTACTGTCTGTACTTGTCTGTCCAATATTACCATGGCGCTACAATTTTGAGAGCCGTGGTCGCTGGTGCTGTTTAAACAGATAGATAGATGCTGCCGATTTGTATCCTGTGTGATGTTTTCACAAGTTTTTGACCGATGTAAACTCTGATCAGAAACACCCTGGCTCCAGTTTGAGAGTATGGATGACGGTGGGGTTATAAAGTTGCTATGACCAGTTGGGAGCTACAAAACTGACCCAACTATCTGTAAATGGGTAAACGAGGACAGTACAACACAAACGTGGCTTGTCCGTTCGCGAGTGCCCAATCGTTCAGCTTGAAAAATCTTGCAAAATACAACAATGATGTAAAAAAACTGCATAAAAATAGAAACACATGCTTCAAAGACACGCACAAAAAGGACCTACACCATTGTGTGTAGGTTGCCAGATGCTTAAACAGTGAAGAAAGGAATTAAAAAGTAATAAAAGTTTTGGCTGTCGAAAGTTTTATTTGCCGCAGTATATCTTCAATTGAATATAACCTGTTTTAGTATCTAGGCAACGGAGACAGGAGAGAGTGTCGTCGTCTTTTTTGTCTCTGGCCAACCATCTCTGTAGTGTGGGCACCCTATTGAAAGAAACACAAAGAAAAATTAGGCTAAAGAGAATTATCTTGGCCAATTAAATGGTGCCATTAAGAATACATGCTATAGCTTAAGTGATTCAGCCATGAGCAGCTTACAATCTCTGCATAAACTCCATAAACGCGATTTGGTATAATGGCATTAGGAAGCGTTGTAGAAAAAAAGAAAACATGATTTGAATGCATCAGAAATGATATGCCTGAATGTAATCCGGTTGATGTCAGCCCTTCGGGATAGCAAGCGTAAGATGTTGCCCCGTAGTGTCCACCCTAAATTTTGAAACATTCATAGCACTCTAAATACGAAAACTGGATGCAAACGGAGAGCAGAAGGGCTTGCCTTTCATTAATTGATATCATTTATAACAAGCTTTATTCTAGTAAATTTCACAAACATCTATTATGAAAAGAGTACAAAAGTACCTTGTATTTATTTTCGGCTGCTTTATAACTCTCTTGTAAATCTATCCAGATAACACTTATCTTTGGCTATTTACAGTAAAGTGGAATCTTTTTAGCTTCATATACCAAGTGACTTCATGCTTTGTCTAGATCGATTTCTATAATAAAAGAAAATTGTCAGATGAAGATAAACTTTCTTCCATAATCACTTTAGAGATTTCAATCAAACTTTTACGCAGTAAAAAAACAAATTGTCAAAGATAATAAAAATATTTGTTTAAAAATGAATCTTATGGCTTTAGGTTTGAACACACGATGGAGTCTTCAGTAAACGGGCACCCCAATGCTCTACCCAGCCCATCACCCATTGCATGTAATCAATTTGGTTCGATTGGTAGATTGGAGAGTCTAAGACTTGAAGGCAGAGTTATTCTGAGATTGCAGTTTAACATACAAGACAACTTTTATGACCTTTAACAGTAAATTCAGTTATTTACGACTGAGGCGCGTCTTGCAAATGTCACCATTTTTTCCGTTACTTCTTTTGCATAAGCAAGCATGACAAAATGTTACATGCTAGTTAGGCATGCATACCGAGTTACAGAGAGATGCACACATACAAATATATCCATAATAAAGTAAAACACACACACACACACACACACACACACACACGAACACACACACACGCGCATATATATATATATATATATATATATATATATTAGCATCTCAGCACGGAGTTGCCTGGGTGTTTGGAGGTGTATGTTGAGCAAAAAAAAAAAAAAAAGAAAAAGTGGTAGTAGGAAGGCATGCTCGAACCCATACCGCAAAGGAAAAAAAGAACGGAAAAAACTTGATGTCTTTGCTGTTACGACCACCACCAAACCGGAGGTGACTTATGTTTAAATTAAGGCTAAACAATCGAAAGAAGAGGATGACTTTCAAAAATATGGGCGAAAAAAGCAACCCCCCTGGAGAAAAGTGCTCAGTTGAAGGTGAAGATATTAATGTTTTCAGCAAATTTTTTGATATTTGTCGTCTGAAAGGTCGAACTTCATAATGATAATGATCTTGTTAAAATCCGTCGCCTCTGTCGAAAGTTTTAGGCAGATATGCAAACAGACATACATACAGACAGACATTTATATATTGGTAACTAAAAATTGTCAGAGGAGTTTGGTAGACTTCTCAAAGATGAAATCGTTGAACTTTGACCCTTTAAAAGCCAAATTTCGGACCAAAAACCGATCACAAAGACACGTTCACTTTTATAGATATAATAGATAGATAGATAGAGGGATAGATAGATAGATAGATAGATAGATAGATAGATAGATAGATACTAGGTGTTTTTCCTTGGTTTCTGTTTTAGGTTATGAGTATAGAATTAACAGTAGAAGAGAGAGTTAATGTTGGTTTTATGTTTAGAAAAGATTCGATAAGATATCACCTAGTAACTTACAATTCAGCTCATCATATATATATATATATTACATGGGGGGTCACCACTTATCAAGGCTCGGAGGCCACTCAGGGATAAGGGTTAGTGCGTGTACAGTAATCAATGAGATAGTATTGTAGTAATCATTAGTATTGGAGATTTGATAGAGTGTCTTACTTAAGGCGGCGGTTTGTCAGGAATTTGTTTATGTTGGATGAGAAGACACCCAAGTTGTAGTCAGGTGGGAAACAGGCAAACGGAAGAGAGTTCCACAGTCGGGCACTTCTGAGAAAGAAGCTCTGCTCATGGAATCTACGTTTGGATTGAGGCACAGATAAAGAGTGGGGACAATTATTGACAGTGGTTTCAGCTAGACGGGTGTTTCTCGTGAAAGATTGGCAAGTGGGGACGAGAGATTGTAGCTCAGACGAGCACTTGCCATGGAAATAACGATAAAACAAAGACAGGCTCGCAACATCTCTTCTGTGGGAGAGAGGCTGCAGGAAAGAGAAAAGGGCATCCCCCCATCAAACCACGAAGTGTATTTTGTACTCTGTCAAGGCAGGATAGGCTGTTTTTAGAAGCTCTTGCCCAGATGTGGCAGCAGTACTCCATCCTTGGACGTACTTGGCTTTTATACAGATAGAGAATTGCATCAGTAGTGAGATATCTTCTGGAGCAGTAGAAGGATACCACCATTTTCCCAGCGTTCCTAGCAACAGATTTGATGCACATGTTCCATTTCAGATCAGGAGTAAAGGTCAAACCCAGAAGCTTGTAAAAACATGGAGCCTCCCCAAGACGAGAGCCATCCATTTTAATTGATGCCAGATGGGGATGAGAGCGTTGATGATGTAAAGATAGAAGCTTGGTTTTGGATGCATTAAAAGTAACCAGGCACTTCTCCCCTCATTGTACCACGCGCTCAAGATCAGAGGAGAGAGAATTAGAGAGAACTTTGTCATTTATGGCCATTGATGTGTTGCCATAGATGGTCGTGTCATCAGCATTGATGTCAATGAATGATTTAAGTATGTGTTTTGGGAGATCATTGATGTAGATAAGGAAGAGAATTGGGTCCAGGATGGACCCCTGGGGGACTCCAGCTTTAATACTGTGGGCCTCTGATTTCTGCCCATCAACCACTACTCTTATGAGCCTCTCAGAGAGAAATGATTTAATGATTGAGAAAACATTTCCAGTAATACCGTAGCTGGAAATCTTGTGAAGTAGGCCCTTATGCCATATCTTATTGAAGGCTTTTGATATGTCAAGAGCAATTGCCCTGGAAAGGAAACCTTTGTCAAGAGATTTAATAATCTTATGTGATATAACCGTTAGCACATCTGCTGTAGATCTTGCAGAGCGGAAACCATATTGCATGTCACTAAGAAGGTTGTTTCTGTTGAGGTGGGTGACTATTTCTTTATTTAATATGGATGCCAACAACTTACTCATGACACACAGGAGACTTATTGGTCTGTACTGAGAGGGAGATGAACGATCACTTGAATTCTTAAATACAGGGCATACTGATGAGGTTTTCCAGGGTGTTGGAAAACACTTCTGAAGGCAACACTTAAACAGTTTTGTAAGTATGGGGGCAAGTTCTGGTTGGAGTTTTTCCAGCACTATAACTGGAATGCCGTCAGGGCAAGTTGCTTTACTGGAATCAAGGTTCTTGATTAGCTTGGCGACCTCACGCACAGATATTTGTATGTTACCTAGTGTGTTGTGTGTTATAGGAGGAAATACAGGGAGTTGATGATCATTGTCGCATAGGGTAGAATTAGCTGCAAAGTTCTTGGCAAATAGTCTGGCCTTGTCTGATGCTGACGAGATGACCTCAGGTCCATTGATGATAGTTTGGATAGAGCGCACGCTTCTGTTCAAGATCTGTTTGCTATTTGCCAGAACTGGTGGGAACTAAGCCACTGCTCAGCTACTTTATATTTAACAGACTGAGCATATAGCTCTCTTGCATATTTTATTACTCTTTTACAGTGGTTGCTGGCAGTCCTGAAAGCAGCTTTAGTCTCAGTACATCTATTACGTTGGTAGCTATGGAAAAAGTGATTTCTGTGCACGATGGCAGCAGCACATTCAGGGGAGAACCATGGCTGGTTGTTAGGTTTTTGTTGGAATTTTTTTGATGGTATTAATCGATCTATGCCTACAATTAACCATTCAGTCAGGTCTGATACTATAGAGGACACATCCTTTTTAAACATGGAACGCAGAGGTAGGTCAATTATGAATGTATGGAAGCTATCCTAGTCAGCCATAGAGTATCGATATACAGTACGATGGAGAGGTACGTCTGAAGACTTATTAAATTTCATTTTTATCTTAACTGATACAACAGAGTGGTCAGAGGATCCCAGAAGAGATAGAACGGAACATGAACACAGCTCAGGGGAAGTTGTGAGGAAAAGGTCTAGAAGGCTTGCATATTAACCGGATGTATTGGGCACACGGGTGGGTTCGTGAACAATCTGAGTGAGGTCATAGGCAATGGCAAAATCATGACAAAACCTCCCTCATCATCGGTTTTATTTGAGTGGGTCAGCCATTCCACATTATGGACATTGAAATCACCGCAAATGTGAATGTTAGCCGAAGAATGAGCAGACAAGATGTGGTCAATTTTCTCAGATATGCTCTTAAAAATAGTAACCCCACTATTGTGGGGGCGATAGAGGGCAAATATAAATGCAGTGGTGTAAGCTAGTGCAACCCGGAAACACATATGAGGTAAATTAGGGTCTTCTCTGAAGATATCCCTACCACATGGAAAGCCATCTTTGATGTAGGCACATATTCCATGCCCATGGCGATCTAGGGGGTCAGATTTAGATGTTAAGTTAGAGTATCCTTTAATTATGAATTCGTCTAGAGAAATGGTTGGCCCTATGTCAGTTTCACTTAGAAAGAAAATGTCCGGTTTCGTCTCCAGTAATTGTGTTTCAACCTCTGGAAGGTTGGAACATAGACCCCTGATGTTGGAGAAGGAGACCCGGTAGTAGGGGTCTACATTGGAGGATGGGGTTCTAGGTTTATTCGTGATTCTTTTTTGGAGATTTGTCATGATTGTTGAGGTTTGTAGAGCAGGTCGATAGACTTGGTTGGAGCAGGACAGAGAGGGAAAATAAGAGAGAAAAAGACAAGAATTTTTTTTTTGTTTTTTTTTGTTTTGTGGCACATGATAAGATAAAGCCGTAACAATTATCCACTAGTATGGCGTCGAGAGCCCCTACCAGAAACTACTGTATAGTCCAGAATCCATTCACCAAATGTCAATACAGCAGCCCCGATACTTTGCACCTGCTGATAGGACAGCCTCCTTAGTGGTTAATCCAAGGTTCAGGTCCCTGACTATCAGGCGGGTAACGTCGGCCCAGATGAAACGTTTACCTCCAGCACCCTTACTAGTGACATGACCACAAGGATAGACATAGAAACAGAAATTTTCCGACATCTCAGGCTACTCTTTACAAACTACTACCGACCTGGAAAGCAGCTCTTTCTTCACCCTTTGTCAGAAAAATCATTCATTGTAAATGAGGACTGAAGGAAAAAAAAACAGAAGCGAGAGTTACTAGAGCTGCCGATAACACATCCACATGCATTATCTACTCTCCATTATATATATATATATATATATATATATATATATATATATATATATATACACTAGCATGTCAGCCCGGCGTTGTCCGGGTGTTTGGAGGTGTATGTTGAGCAAAACAAAAATAGGCGGTCAATTTTTTTAACTTCGACCCCTATTATGACCCCATAACATTTATTGTGTTGGGCTCAAATAAAGTTATTAAGTTAGATCCATGTCCAAGGAACCTATCTCTAAAATTTCAAGTGTTTAGACTCAAAATTGTTGGAGGAGTTTGGTAGAGTTCTCAAAGGTTAAATCTTTGAACTTTGACCCCTTAATAGCCAAATTTCTGGCCGAAAATGGATTACCCAGATTTTTCCAAATCTCAGTACCCTGTATATCAAATTTCGAGTCTGTAGACTGAAAATTGACACAGTTATTGCGTAGGGAAATATATACAGACACACAGACACAGATACACATACAGACACGTTCACTTATATATATATATACTAGCATTGTAGCCCGGCGTTGCCCGGGTGTTTGGAGGTGTATGAAAAAAGCGGTCAATTTTAACTTTGACCCCCATTATTACTCCTTAACATTTATTGTTTTGGGTTCAAATCAAGTTATTAAGTTAGATCCATGTCCAAGGAATCTATATCGAAAATTCCAAGTGTTTAGACCCAAAATTGTCGGAGGAGTTTTGTAGACTTCTAAAAGGTCAAATCGGTGATGTTTGATCCCTTAACAGCGAAATTTCTGGCCGAAAACCGATTACAAAGATTTTCCTAAAATTACCTTGAATTTATTTTATGCAATGTCCATTCTGTTGGACTTTAAAAAAATCATTGAAAATTTTATATCTATATCATTAATTGCTAGATGAAAGATAATGTTTTTAAATTGCAACAAAATGTACATTACATAAAATAAATTCAAGATAATTTTTTGATTTCATTTAAAATTAAATGTTTATACCTAACTTTGTAAAAATTATAAAAGTGCACTTTGAAGATAAATAAATTGCAAATTGAATCTTGTACCTTTATTTTTGAAGCCTATAGTAAAAACATTTTGTTTAACAATTTTCATGGCTTGAATGAAATGCTTTTCTAACATGTATCTTATCTTTTTAAGATTATATTTTAAAACCCTTCTTCTCTCTATTTCACTTTGTATTTCTCCTCACACCACAACTCATTTTGCAACCTCCTCTTTGTATTATTACACGTCTGAATATTCTCTCTGTTTCAGTTTGTATATTCAGCTCATTTTTTGCAACTTTCTCTTTGTAATACATGTCTGAATAATGAGAAAATCTTTTTTTTTTTTTAACAAAAACTTTAAAATAACTTTTTTAGATTAAAATTTTTAAAACTTCTTACAGAATAGAAATTTTTGTAATTTAATAAGGGACATATTTCATATAGGTTTCATTAACAAATATTCAGTACATAACGAGAAAAATAGAAATGAAAATTTCAGAAGGACTGTATAACTGGTTACGGTCAATAGTAGTCCTCGCCAGCGAAATCTTTGTTATTGTTATTCTATTATTATTATTATTATTATTATTTAAAAAATTTGTGTCCTGCTCTTTTGCGCGAGGACTAATATATATATATATATATATATATATATATATTTATATATATATACATTACATAGTAAAATGCAAGTATGAAAAATAATATGGGAATATTAAGCCTAGAAAAGTAAAAGGACTAGTTTTTAAAATTGGAAATGAATAAGACAAGATATTTTAGTAAAAAATATAATAAATTTGTAACTAAAAATATTACAGCATTAAGATCTTCTTTAAAATTCAATTTAGCATTATATAAAAATTCTTAATGCTGGAATATTTTAAGTAATACTTTTATAATAGTTTTTGTTAGAATATTTTGTCTTTTTCTTTTCCAGTTTTAACAATTAGTCCTTTAACTTTTCTAAGCTTAATATCAACTATATTATTTTTCATGCTTGTATTTTTCTATAACCCATGATTTTTCCAGACTTTGCTTTGAAATAATATTTTCTTTTTCGTGTTCCATATCATTGTTTATCATAGCATTGCCAACAATCCATTATAAATATTGTTAACCTCTGTTTATAAGAAAATTAATATGGGTTAGAGATAAAAATAAGTAGAGAAAAATATATATTTTTGAATTTACATAATAAATTTGCTTTAAAAATATATAGAGATATTTACCTTTTCATTTTTCGTTTTTTGAAATCAGGAACTGTGGTTAAAATAGTCATTTAGATGTTTGCTATAGCTTTTTATCTTATTGAATGATGAATTTTAAAAGGGGGGGGGGACGCTCGTGCAATAAATTGTTTCCGTTAGCGTATTTTTGATTTAAAGACGCTACGGTTTATATATAGAGAATATTACTATTACATATTTTAAGGGGAGATAATTGTCATGTTTTCTTTACTTTATTTATTTGAAGGGTGTAAGGGAGATAATTAGTCTAACTTAATTTATTTCTATCTATAACCCATATTAATTTTCTTATAAATTTTAAATCCAGACCTTTTATTTCAATTTTTCAGATTCATCTGCCTTACTTTTAATGCTAGGTTTATTTATGGTGTCTTTTAAATTCAATAAAAACCCTTCAAAATTTGCTGATGAGGAGACCTTGCTTATCAAAAAAATATATATAATTATTGTACATAACTTGATGTATACCACAATAAAAAGCATTGTTTTCCGAAACGATCGTACAGATAATTGATTTTGTTGTTGTTCCTTCTTATGAAACGGATTTTTAATTTAATTAAAATTTGATTTTTAAATTTTAAATTATCCATCACATTACTTAATATTGAATTAGCTCTAGGACATTTAACTATCGAGCTTATTATATATCTAAATTACAACGAGCACTTTCTATTTCCTGTATTTTAATTAAACTAGTAATTTCACTGTTATATTAAAATACATTCAGCTCTTTAGACTATTGTTCTAATCTCCTTTAAATTATATATATATATATATATGTATATATATATATGTATTATTTTTGAAATCACAACTCCATAATATATAAAAATCGATAGAACATTAACTCTATAATAATATATCCGAAATCTGCAAGAATTTCAATATCATATTTAAGCGTACTTTACGACCGGGCTTTGCCGGGCGTTCGTGCTAGCTTAGATAAATACTTTTGCAGTTTTAACAAAAAAAGCTACAATAATATCAAATGTCTCCATTTACGCTGAACATCTAAAGAATGCCAACATATATCATATGAAAGAGGCCCCCGTGGAATTTCCACAGGTCCCGCTAGTATTATATATTACTTCATCATATAAGCATTTATATCGAGTATGAAGCAGACTATTTCTTTTATCGAACATTTTCAACAAAATCTTTAATTCACTAAATGACACCCTCCGTTTTTCTAGAAGGATTAATTTCGCGTGTTTAATAATTTTCTTTGTGCTCAATTTTGTAATGTGATTTTTATTCGCCACACCATTGTTTGCATCTCTTCGTAAATAGTTTTTTACCCTACGAAAATAAGCTGGAAACGTTGAACTAATATTCGAGTCGTATGTAAATTCCGAGAATCGAGTTGAACTTTCTTCAGCCGAAAATATTTCGTACCTGCTAATTTGAGTTCTTAGATAATATGTCTTTTGAAAGTGATTTATTGTCTTTTGGATGTCGTTTGAATAACTTTTAAAACCCTCTTGTTGGTTGGAATTTTTTTTTTTGTTGTTGTTCTGCTGCGGTCTAAGAAATGATTATAAATGCAGACGCGAAAAACAAATAAAGACAGAAAGAATATATTGTACAATAAAGTTATACAAAGATTTGGGATTTCCGACTGCTACGATATTGTAGTACGGCGTTATGCCGCGGTAATTTCCCACGAGAGTATTAATTCTTGGGTATTTTGTAATGGTTAGAAGAGCCCACTATCAGTGAATAGGTGAGTCCCCACAACATCTTCCAATATTTTTTTCGTGTTGGACCTGTTTTTGTTTTAATTGTTGTTGGAATTGTTTTTGTACAAATTGTTGTTATTATGGGAATTGTTTTTGTTCCAATTGTTGTTGTTGGAATTGTTTTTGTTCTAATTGTTGTTGTTGGAATTGTTTTTGTTCTAATTGTTGTTGTTGGAATTGGTTCTGTTCTAATTGTTGTTGTTGTAATTGTTTTTGTTCTAATTGTTGTTGTTGGAATTGGTTTTGTTCTAATTGTTGTTGTTGGAATTGATTTTGTTCTAATCGTTGTTGTTAGAATTGTTTTTGTTCTAATTTTTGTTGTTGGAATTGTTTTTGTTCCAATTGTTGTTGTAGGAATTGTTTTTGTTCACATTGTTGTTGTTGTTGGAATTGTTTTCGTTCTAATTGTTGTTGTTGTTGTTGGAATTGTTTTTGTTCCAATTGTTGTTGTTGTTGGAATTGTTTTTGTTCTAATTGTTGTTGTTGTTGTTGGAATTGTTTTTGTTCACATTGTTGTTGTTGCTGGAATTGTTTTTGTTCTAATTGTTGTTGTTGTTGGAATTGTTTTTGTTCACATTGTTGTTGTTGTTGGAATTGTTTTTGTTCCAATTGTTATTGTTGTTGGAATTGTTTTTGCTCCAATTGTTGTTGTTGTTGGAATTGTTTTTGTTCCAATTGTTGTTGTTGTTGTTGGAATTGTTTTTGTTCCAATTGTTGTTGTTGTTGGAATTGTTTTTGTTGTCTCAATTATTGTTGTTGGAATTATTTTTGTTGTTTCGATTGTTGCTAGAATTATCTTTCATGTTTCAATTGTTGTAGTCGTTAATATAATTACTGTTTCAAATTAGCTTGTGGCACTTAGTTATTTTCGAAATCGGTTCTATTTTATTTACGTATCCACAAGATAAACTTTACTCCAATTTGCACAGACAATAACTTTTCTTTGTACAAAAAAAGTGGAATGAGAAAATTTCTTACTTTCTACAAAAAGTGAATAAAAAGATAAAAATATGTTTTATTTTTATCTGTTCCTCACTGAGTGAAAAATGGGGAGAAAGAAAAATATTACTCACTTGTTGTAATTTACGATAAGTTTTTATAACGTCCTTAGTTGTTTTGTTTTTAACTTGCGAGGTCGTTTCGATCGTTCGTCGTTAATTTTTTATTTTATTCATGAGCTCATTTCGATTCCTCTGTCACCACTGATATGTACCACAAAACAGATATATTCGTTTGAAATAGCTGAGTGGTTTTTGCTACGTTTCGAGTAATAATCTGGTAAATCGCTTTACTGAACGAGTGTTCGTAGTCGAGGCTGGTAATATCCTAAAAGTATGAAGTTTTCAACGCACCTTCGACGTCTCTCGTTAGGTAGCTATACCAGTCGGTATTTATGGCTAAATAATCTTGCAAGGAGGAAACACCCTGATGTACTCATATTTATTAGATCAATGAATAAATTCAAAATAATATTTGTATGAATTCATTTTCACTAGATGGCTAAATGGCAACAGTGTTCGCTCTTAAGTTGTGAGACTAAGGTTTTGTATAGACATATTTCTATACTGTCCGTAATCTCCTTTTCGCAATGTTGCATCCCTGTGTCTGTTTTACAAATACTTTAATTGAATTTACTCTGATGAACATATAGCATTTGTGCCCCCTTAACGAACATACTCCCGACTAACCCAACAAGCAGTAAAATCCTACCCCTTCACTGTAGATGTCCGTAAATGCCGGAATATCTTTTGCTCTAATAGTTTCTTCCTTCAGACGCCTAGACTTTTGAATTATCTCCCTTTTTTTCTTGTATTAACCTGTAGAATTCCAACATGTAATTTGAACAAACATCTCCCTGCTCAACATTGTTAGACATGATCCCAAATAGTAGACTCTGACGTTCCAAGTGGCAATATATCTTGTTTGGGGATGAAAAAGAGCAGAAAAAATGTTAACTAAAAATTGATAAGTAGGGAGGAAAGAAAAGGCACACAACAGAAAAAAATTATTAAATAAGAAAAAAAAATATGAAAACAAAAAAAGTAAAAAGAATGAAAAGAAAAAAGAAGCAAAAAGAAAAGAAAAGAGACAGCATCCCAAAATCAAAATAGAAGTGAAAAAAAAGAAATTATAAAATAAAAGAAAAAAGGAGACAAATAATGAAGGAAAAGAGAAAAATAGGAACAAAAGAAATATGGGGGAAAAACTAATCAAAAAGGAAGTCTAAAGAAAATTAGCTTTATGTCAAAAATTCCACCTTCAAAATCTGTTTTTAAATCTATATGATAAACTTACTCATGACTGGAAGAAAATGTCATATTCCAAAAACCACGTAAATTTATCAAGCAATCTATTTAAACAAGAAATCAAATTTTATGAGTAAGCGAAAAAGAGACGGTTTCGTATCGTCATTTCCAAGAAATAAAGGGAGATAACTCAACAATAATGCAAATTTGTGGGATCAGCCCTGTAATGTTTACGATTTTCCATTAATCGCTTTGAATCTTTTATAAATGATTTTATTCATAAAAATAAAATTAGTTGATCAATTTAAGTAATTTGGGGAATATGATCATTTCGTCCCGCCATGGGTACGTACATCATAAAGATCTTGCCGTATTTTTTGGTTTGGGGATATAGAAGGGATTCTGGACAACCACCGAAAATAATTTTCCGAAGAAGATAAAAAAAAAACAAAAGCTATTAAAAAACCTCAAACCTTAATATAAATGGAAAAGATTGTAAATCGAAGATCTTTGGATTTCCACAAAATGAATGTTTCTTACTTATCGTTGGGCATTTGAATAAGGTAGCCAATGCGGAGGTTGAAATACGTGCTAATTTCTTTGGCAGAGTAATACAGAGTGACAGCCAGCAAGCCCACGTTGGTAAGACTGCCAGTTTTGCGAAATGGAGAAAGGCCAAAGGTGGGGGGGAGGAGGTAAGAAAACATTCTACTTGCAGTCGGTTTGGTGGTGAACTTTCTCTTCACATCTGAACTTGGACAAGCAAATACGGTCTCTGTCTCTCTAAGTTTTGATTTACATAAATTGACTCCCTTTTCCCCTCTTTCCATCTCTTATCCTCCACTTCCTTTGGTCTAATGCCCCTCTCATTACCCACCATCTTCATGTATTCTGTATTCTGTAGTATCAAACCTGGCCAAGATGTCTAGTCAAGAAATACAGAAAAAAATGGGTACTTATATAGTTTAATCAAGACATTAAAAATGAAAATAACGAAAAAAGGTTATATTGTACGTATGGAAAAAAAATTCACTTAATTTCATCAAGTAGTTTTTTTTTGTTTTTTTTTTTTACAGCGAAAAAACAATTTGTTATGATACGGAGCAAAAGGTTCGATTTTTAGGAAGAAAAGCTAGTATTAAAGATGGGGAGGGAGTATCGGCGCTTTCCATGGAGTTATCGCCCCGTGGCGTGTTTCAGCAAATTTCATAATGGCTGACTTCAACGCGCTCTCATAAGAACGTGTTTTTCTGCTGTAAATAAAAAAAACTACTCGATCAAATTAAATGAAATTTTTTTCGGAGATCTTCAGTCCAAAACGGATACGTACAATATAACCTTTTTTCGATATTTTCATTTTTTTTATGTCTTGATTAAACTGTACAAGTACCAAAGAATGAAGAACGGAAATGAAGAACAGGAACAAATATTTCTTAAGATGCATCCATTTAATCTTTTCCTTATTTGTTTGTTCAAGCTGAGGTTAAGGATGAACCCACTATATTATATATTCCAACCGAGAGATCTTTTTATGATTCTGGCCGTCCCTCTAAGTGCAATTGTTTGACTTTCCTTTGCACTTGGTCCACTGGGTATATTCCTCAGGTAGTTTTTGAAATTATTTTACACGAGTGCAGTTGTTCGTATAATCACTGGAAGGATAGAGATCTTTCTACGATTCCAGTCACTTTTCCTGTCTTACATAAGACCTGTTTAACTCAGCATCATTGGAGACACTAACTTTTACTAAGGTTGCTTCTTTCTCCTCCTTGTTTCATATCCCTATGCCAAGCTTAACAGATCCTTTTTCATTGTACCATTTCATTGTAAAATAATTTCATCGGGTTAAATCGCATGAACAAGGTGTCCAGTTCAAAGTTCCATTTCGTGAAATTATTCGTTCATCAAATGTTTCTCTCAGTAAACTGAACCTAACATTTGCAATTTGCAAATACGGTTTCCTCATGATGAGTATATGAACACAGCTGAACTCAAAATAGCCGATAGTTGATAAATTTGCAATCAAAGGAAATTAAGTTGCCGACTTAAAATCCGCTTCTTAAAAACACCTATATATATATATATATATATATATATATATATATATATATATATATATATATATATATAATTTTAAATGGAATCAAAAAATTACCTTGGATTTATTTTATGTAATGTACATTTTGTTGCAATTTAAAAACATTATCTTTCATCTAGCAATTAATGATAAAGATATTAAATTTTCAATGTTTTTTTTAAGTGCAACGGAATGTAAAATGTAAAATAAATTCAAGGTAATTTAAATTAAATTTTTATACCTTACTTTGTAAAATGTATAAAAGTGCACTTTGAAGATAAATAAATTTCAAATTGGATCTTGTACGTTTATTTTTAAAGCCTATAGTAAAAAAATTTTGTTTAACAATTTTCCTGCCTTGGATGAAATACTTTTCTAACTTGTACAATTATTTCCACAGCCCAAAGAACGCCGCAGCCCATAAGAGCCAAACCAGCCAACGAACTGAAAATCTAAGATTCGAGTTTCACACTCATTTCGGCTCATCAGTCAGACATATCCACACTCGGGATTTGAAATCCGAGCATCCTGCATGCGAGGTAAGCACTTTACCAACTGAGCAAACGCCCCGCACACAAGAAATTCTATTAACCAACTCAGATCAAGCAAACCGCGACGAAATCATGCTGTGGAATTGGCCTACTTAATCTCGAGAAAGGGCTTGGTCATCCAACCAGCTGACCACCAAACGATGTCTCACAAGTGGGGAGTTTTTGAACTCGAAAGGACGACGCCATCCAGCAGAGCTAACCTAACGAGCCATTTTCGTTATAGAATTTTATGAGCTCAAATGAGGGCGAAAATCGCGTCTTAGACTTCCGCTTCGTTGGCTGGTTTGGCTCTTGTGAGCTGCGGCGTTCTTTGGGCTGTGGAAATAATTATATATAATCTCACATTCTGAAAATTTTATATATATATATGAGGTTGTGTCCTAAAGGATAGAATAATTTTTATAGGAAATCTTACGTAGGAGAGCTCAAGGCGTAGCAGAGCAAGAATCAAAGTTTTAAAAAAAAAATTAAAAAGTTTCCCCTTCTTCTTCTTCTTCTTCTTCTTCTTCTTCTTCTTCTTCTTCTTCTCCAACTTCTCTTTCCTCTTAGTAAAAACAAAACAGTGTTTTTTTTTCCTTTTATTTTCAGTAAAGCGACAGCCTTTACCTTGCTTGCTTATTTGAAGACACTAATGGGTTGAAATAAATTCCTAATGAGATTTGGCTTAATTTTTGGTTGCTTTTTTTTCTAATATTATTTATCTTGGGGAGGGGGTCAGACCCCTCTCCTGTAACTGCATTATTACGTCAAGTTAAAAAAAAATATTACTTGAGAAGAAAATGATAATGTTTTAGGTGTTGAAACACATATAAGTAAAACTAAAGCAAAAACAACAACTAAAGTGAAGACTAAGAATTTGTGGACAGGTGTTTAAAGGGAAGGTAGATAAAAAAAAGGGCAAAATGAAATAAGGAAAAAATAATGTAGTTTCAAACAGGAAGGGGGGAATGAGAGAGAATATGAAGGGAGGAAAGAAAGAAGTTAAAAAAAAGAAAAAAAAGAAGGTGCAGGTGTGTGTGCAAACAAGTAAACAAACAAATAAAACAAATAAAAACAAAAACAAAAAGGGAATCTTTAAAATCTGTCTGAATAAACAATGTTAATTTTTGTTCTGACATTTACCTCTGAAATGACTTCTGTCAAAACACAATTTAAAATCGTTTAGAGTTAAAAAAAACAAAAACAAAAAAAAACGCGTATAACATAATACAAATAAACTAATTTTTTCTTAAATATATTAAAAAAATCTAATGAATATCTTCCACCACATACACATTGGTCTTTAAAATAAAGACCAATGTGTTTTTGTATATTTACGTCTTTCATGTCACGCAAATATTAGCGAGTAAAAGTACTTCTTCTAATACCTAGATGAAACTACTGAGTATTTTTATAATGCAGTTGCCCGGTGGATCCTAGCTGTGAAGTATCTACCGTATGCGGAATACCCGTGGGATTATCCGTAGCAAAGGTTCTGACTGATCGTCCACTCTATGATAAAAAACGGTGTATTTATTTGTATATATAATTTCCCCTTGTTTTCTTTGCTTGAATGAAAAACTCTTTAAAGATAGGGATAAAGTCTTGAATATGAAACAAGAAACATCAATTAATTGTAGGCATTATACATTACAGCTCCTTACTCACTTATCTACTCCCTCCTTAAAATTCTTATCAAACATGTTTCTAAGGCTACCTATACTAATATCTAACAGTAATGCTCCTTTCCACTAAAATCGTCACAAAATACAACATTGCAACATTTATAACTGCATCATTCCATATAACTATACCAATTACTCCCAAACATTTCTTTACATACTCAAACATTTATTTGTGTCCCTCATTTTAGCCACTTTAAATATTGGTACTTTGCATATTCATGTAAATTATATCTTCCGTTGATTTTACTTAAATTTTTTAATGATGTTTTCTTTTCTAATGATGTTTACTTTAAATACCACTACTCAACAAAATTGTATATGTATGTGTGTTATTATTCATAAGTTTAACTCTTATGCTATAGAAAGTTTATAGCATTTCGTATGATAAGAACACGATTAAAATTATCGTAAATTTTAAGTTTAATAATTAATTTTTGGCTTGACTGAAATTTCTAATATATTAAAGGGCTTTAACCATGAGTTCTAAATTGCCAACTCTAAGTTTTGATTTGTTTCAACCTTTGAAAATCACCAAGTACATTATGAATTTAAATAGTAAAGGATATGCACCTTTATATAACATAAACTTAAACACAAACTCTGCAATATTTTATTGAATCTACTCCAAGTATTTTAAGATTTAATAACACACACACACACAAACACACACACACACACACACACACATATATATATATATATATGCACTGACGATTCCCGAAAAGAAGGAAACTAGTGTCTGTAGGTATTTAATTATTATAGTAAATAATTATGCCAGCCACTTTAAGAAACTCGTTTCTCATCGTTGAGCACTTTCAGGTGAATTAAGTCGGTCAAGTTAGCTCTTATGCATAGATCATTATATAATGATTAGATCGCTCTGACTGACGTAAAAAAACATTAAAAATAAAATGTTTAATTTCGACATTATTTCATGTGATTAATGGTAGCCGATTGGATACGGTATTTGCTAATCAAGCAAGAGATGGCTTGTGTTGCCGAGTTCGAATCTATCGACTGGTGTTAATCGTAACACCCTGCACTGAAGATTCTCGAAAGGTTAAAACACTAGTGTCTGTAGGTATTCAATTATTATAGTAAACAATTATATATATATATATATATATATATATATATATATATATATATATATATATATATATATATATATATATATACATTCAAATCAATTATCGTTAGTACCATTTTCGTTTAGTATATTTACATTTAATCATTTTATTTCTTTTTTTAATTTTTAACTTTTTGCATTTTTAAATTTTATTTTATTCATTTTGATCTCACTATTACTATCATTATAAGCTATTCTTGTTCTTATTGCTATTTCTACACTAGTGACCAATGTATGTAATGATGGTATTAGAGTAGCAGGGTATGTAAGAAGACAATGTTTGTGTCCTGACCACGACAAAATCGAGTTAATTCAAATGCATTTTTATAACGGAGTAATTGAGATTAATTTTATAGCCCTTTTCCTCATAGATATTCCAAAATATTGTTAACATGACATCCCTCTGCTAATTGACCAAATACGTAGTAGAATGTTTAACGTTTAAGGTGTTTACAATGTTGGCGGCTGTCACACACACATACATATATCTTCTTTGCTAGTCGTTTATTATATTTATCTTTGATGTCTTAACCCTCCTATTCCCTATTTATCCCTATATTTCAGTAGGGACCTTAATCCATCTTTTCTTCTTTCCATACACTTAAATTTTATTCCTTATTCGTATTTTTAATAACATATGACAGAACCTCCTAATAATAATTTCCTATGACACTGAAAACCTGCTATTTTCATTACAAACTTTGCTTTCGTATCTGTAACGCCTGAAGAGGTCTCTAGTTGCTAGTGTTACATGAAAAGACTGTCCCCTTCTCATGTAAGTAAGAAGATATACTAGATAAGTGAAAATGATATCAGGATAAGACTAGTATCAAACCCTGTCGGCAAGTGTTAAAGATAATGAAAAATGGAATGTTAGGATTTCAGTCCATTGTTAATTCTATTACAATAGCTAATTAATATTATTGTCAGTAAAGGAGTCGACTGTCCATTCTTTTAGATATATGGATATTAAATATGTCAGTTAAATGAATGCACAATGCAAGTTAAAATATATTGTTTAAAAATAGGTTAGAATTAGAATTGAGGATTCTTTGTTTGCCAAAGGTGTGTTGGACGGACATGTGTAGAAAACGTGATATAGTCACGTTGGTGGACATTAAACTTCTGACATCATAAACAAAGGAGATTTCTCAATATAGGAAGTTAGAGAAAAGTTGATGAGAGAGAGAGAGAGAGAGAGAGAGAGAGTCAGTTAGGAGAAATCGAGAAGAGAGCTCCTTAGAAGCGAAGGGAGGAAAATAGACCATGTAGAGCCAAGTTTGTATTCCTGACATCGTCATTCACCTGTTGAATAACAAAGAAACCAACTAAGTTTGTAACTGTGTTGTTTCGTGTTGTTATTCATCATCTTGTAACGAACATTGTAACCCCTTCCAAGTATCATGTATCCTCCCCTCCTCTGTGTTACGATCTTGCATCATATCTCCCAGTCTGTATAAATATGAAACCGCCAAGAATGATCTCAGTCTGATATAAATGTCTCCTACCGTATTTTTCACCACAGTCGTCATCATGTTCAAAGAATGGTTATAAATGTCTTATCTCCCTCATCATCATTATCGTTATATCTGTATTATGAGTCCCCATCATCTTTTCCAATATGAGCCCCTTGCTATTAAACAGCTAGTAACTAGCTGACCGAAACATGCTCATGAATGTCTAGCGATATATTGTTTATGTTAACACAAATATATATATATATATATATATATATATATATATATATATATATATATATATATATATATATATCAGGGTAAATATATTCTAATATAACAAAGGAGTTTAACGAGGTTATTATGGGTGCTCAATAAAAAAGAGCGAGATATAATTTTATTAATATAAACAATTTTACATAGTCGCCACACTGAACATGCTAATATTTTGGACAAAGGGTCAGTTAAAACCAGAAGTTCTCGTCAGGCGACTTAATAAATGGTTGCTTTCATGACCATGTTAATTTGTTTATATTGATATTTATACTCCTATAAATTTGGGGTTATTTGTGTATTTATGTTCATATTAAAACCTCTTGTTTCTATTTATTTAAAAAGAAAGTACAACTTTGCTTTATTTGGGTCATTCATCTGACAAAAGATCTAGCTAATTTGCATACTCTTTTAAACATTCATTTTAATTAACTGCCTATTAGTTTTTTTTCGGTTTTCTTATGAGATGATAATCTTTAGTTAACTATTACGTGTAATTATATTCGTGCAGATATTCTACATTATTTATACTTGCGTAATATTAGCGTGAAAATGTTATAGTGAACACAAAGCTCTTTCTATATATATTTATGTATGCGTATATATAATTCTTTTAAAAAAAATGCATACCAAACTGCCATTTTTTGGTCTACAGACATAAAAATTCATATATAGGGTATTCGAACCTATGCTAAACTTTATATTTGTGTTTTAAGCGGGGGAAATCGGCGCAAAGGTGTGAAAATTTAAAAAAGTGGAATTTTCCAGAAGTGCATATTGCTTATGTTTATATATATATATATATATATATATATATATATATATATATATATATATATATATATATATATATATATATATATATGTTTAAGGTGTTTACATCGAACGGCAGCATTAAGAATATGCATGCATAACGTAATAGCTATTGGTTC
Source organism: Euprymna scolopes (assembly GCF_053919585.1). Classification (NCBI taxonomy): domain Eukaryota; kingdom Metazoa; phylum Mollusca; class Cephalopoda; order Sepiida; family Sepiolidae; genus Euprymna; species Euprymna scolopes. Next base: position 124,927,245 of record NC_136490.1, on the reverse strand, counting down.
CTGTTTTAAATTTTAGTCTTGTAGCAAACATATCTCCGTAGCTCAGACAGTAACGTCAAAGGATAAAGTAAATTGTACGCTAAATGTTTTGGTTTCGATTTTCGGTAGTGGCACACAAGTCATATTTTAAACATTTTAAATTATTATTATAAATTGGGTCCAATATAATTTATTATATAAAAGGCGCAATGTGTGTGTGTGTGTGTGTGTGTTTGTATTTCTCACAAAAAGTTTCGACAGATGCATGGGAACGTGATAAAATCGGTATCATTTTAAAGCTCGATCTCTCAGTCCAGAAATATCGACAAATTGGCTAAAAAACATAATTTCCTTCACTCTCAACTGGTTCGTTTTTTTGTTTTTTTTTGCAATGAGGGGTCGCTTTTATCATCGATATTTTCGCAAGTCATCGTCTCCTTATTGATTACCTTTAATTCCAACGCTCTCGACGTCCGGTTTCGGGATGGACGCATCAGTCAAGACGTTAGGGTTTTTTTTTTCACCTTCTTTTCCTCCTTCGCGTTACAGGTTCGAGCCTTTTTAAACACGTCTCCCCACCCGGGCTGCCTACTGTTGTTTTGATCCCCCCTCCGCTACTACCACTTTTTAACACCTCTCTCCACACGAGCTGTCTTTTGTTTTTATTTCCACCCTCCACACCACCTCTCCACACCCGGGCACCGCCGGGTACCATTGCTAGTATAATAATAAGTACAAAATCTGATTTAATCAAAGTATCATATTTAAGCGTGTTTTACAACCGGAACATGCCGGGCGGCCTGCTAATATATATATATATATATATATATATATATATATATATATATATATATATATATATATATATATACTTCCATCTCGTCACGCAAATGTCAGCGAGTAAAACACATACTGATTTCTGAACTTATGCATTCATGACCTGAAATTTTCATTTCTGTTGCAGATATTGACAGTGTGAGACTTTAAGAAAGCAATCCCCGTCATGGACGAGCGTTAGAAGCAGAGATTCGTCATTGAATTCCTGGCAAAAGTACATTGATGATGATGATGATGATGATGATGATGATGATGATGATGATGATGATGACATAGAAAATTAAATTCTGGATCACCAAAGGTCGCTCGTTTTAATGATACCACTCCCGTCTTTGTAGTTTTTCAATTCTTTTAGTTATAATATAGACTTTACTTTTAAAATGATCCGCATATGACAAAACATGCCCCAGACGCCCATGCACAGCTATCGTTCATTGCTGAAAATTTGTGGTGACTACATAAAAAATATATTCTGGAGCACAAAAGTTCGTCCATTTTAATAGTACTACTCCCGTCTTCGTATTAAATTAAAAAAATCTATAGTGCTTTATATTTTAAAGAGTCCCCATAATTTTATAAATTAAAAATACTTGAAGCTATATTTATTATAATCAAGCAACGTACAATAAGTAATATTACGTATGAAACAAGCAATGCATTTTAAACTGTAATGCGTAAATACAATTTATAGTTTGACATTATTCTGGCTTCCCGGAATTTCAATTGTAAACGTTCTTCTGGAACTGTGCCGGTTTTACTGCATCATCTAAGTGATACAGAATAGGTAAATATGAAATAAAACCCTTTTCAAATAAGTGGAAAAACACGTTTTAAGTGAAAAAAAAAAGAAAGATATTTATGTTATTTGGATTATTCGTACATTTGTTCTCATCTTGAGTGTTATTCTCACAACTTTTCAGCTGATGTAACCTTCGACTTTATTCAGATACGTCTTATCGAACTCAGAAATCTTTATGACGAACACAGGAATCTGTAAGTACTTAAACTCATTACTTGATTCACGAGGGTAAGTTATTCTTGTCCCATCAGCCATGACTGGCTAAGAAGTCTTAAGTAATTCTTTATTATATTCTTAGTATCGCCTGTACTAAGGATTGAAGCGTCAACCTTTAGAAGACTGTCATTTAGAACAGATTAGTACTGAGCACTTTTATCTGTTGCACCACAGTTCCTTGCATATTACTTGATACTTCTACCGGTCAGCGTTGACGAAATGAGAGCAGACTAGCTCCATGTATTAAATAAATGCTTCCATTCAGAATTATGTCTGAATTCTTAAGTTCGCCAGGAAGATTCGAAAATTAGACAAGACGCATAAAAAAAAAAAAAATGTTGGAGATTAAATCGGCCGAAATCTTGTGAGAATAACATGTAAAACATGCAAGTTGAAAACAATAGTCCAAATAATACAAATGATGAATCCTCATATAAAATAAATTGAAACAGAAAGAAATGAAGAAAAAAAAATAAATTGAAAAAATTAACGATTTGAAATATTTGGATTATTTCGACTGCTATTCTCATCTTGGTCGTTATTTTCATAACGCTTTTTCAGGTGTGTCTTGTCAACTCTGGTATATTTTTGGTCGGACTCGGAAATTTGCACGAAATTTCAAACAGAACACTTTATTTAATCAACTATGGTGGCATGCACTTATTCTGTGATTGGATACAAGTTCTAAGTAATTCGCAACTGTATTTTCAGTATTACCGGCACTGAGAATTGAACCTTCAACCTCCAGAAAAGTACAATTTACAACTGAATTTTACCAAGTATTTTACCTGTTCCGCAACAGGTTACGATTCTGCAGTTCGTCAATATACACATATAGAAGGTGGGAAGTTACATCGACCGGAACGTTGTGTAAATAAAAATCAAGATGAGAACAATAGTCCGAATTATCCAAATAATGCGAATTATCAATCTTCATCTAAAAAATTTTGGGACATAAAAGTTGATAGTTGGGACTGTGTGTGTGTGTGTGTGTGTGTGTGTGTGTGTGTGTGTGTGTGTGTGTGTGTGTGTGTGTGTGTGTGTGTGTGTGTAATGTGAGAAAGAATTAGTAAAATATATAAACACTGGTTGTTGAACCCTGGGAAATAGCAGCAAGAGCAGTAGTCAATGAATGGAACCCTCTCAAAATAAATAAATAAATAAATAAAATGAAATAAAATAAAACAATAACTGGTGATAAGAGAGAGAGAGAGAGAGAGAGAGAGAGAGTAAGAGAGAGGGAGAGAGAGAAAGAAAGGGGTGGAGAGAGAGAGAGAAAGGGGGGAGAAACTGTGTGTTCCAAACAAACAAAGTCATCCGGTGCATCCATGTGACGTGGGGGCATTTTGATCAATTGTCAACAAACTCTCATCCTGGTTGATTGTCTTTATCAGTTCATCTTTTAGCCAATGAGAAAAGAAAAGAAAATTAAACGACCGAGGGGAGATGATGTGGAAGAGGGATCAGCCTATCTCTTTTCAAAAAACAGCTTTGAAAGGATGCAATCTGATTCGATTCATTTTCGAATCACAATGGAAGCACGTGTGCACCACTCACAACGTATGCATACATCTTTTTTTTTGCGATCTCATCCAAAAACAAAGTGGTTAGCTATACGAAACTTAGGAGGTTACACACACGACTCTAAATTGTGGTAGGGGGACAAGAATTTTAGTGCTTTGAGCTTTTTAATAAAATTTGACAAAAAATGAATAGCGCTCTTACACACAGAGATGGGCCTAATATTTTAATGTATATCTGTTCTTCATTTATATATATATATATATATATATATATATATATATATATATATATATATATATATATATATATATATAAATTACAATTAAATTTACCAAAATAATCCAAGATGGTAAACCTAAAGTATATTATAAATATAAAATATTAAAGAATTAATATTTATAAAGTAATCTCAACCGACTATCCATTCACGTGAAATCACCTTTTTCTTCACCATATTCCCTCTGTTTCACTTTTTGTTATAAAGTAAGATCTTTGACTTACTTGTTGTTTCATCAAATACTTTTGTATGCATAATCCGATCCCGCATTTTGCTAATTCCTACCCTCTGATGAGAAGGAAAGTATTTCTTCGAAACTCCGCGGATAAAGGACTATCCATTTATTAAGTGTTTCCTTTTCAGATTAAATATGTTTTTAACTCTTTTTCAAAGTGTTTTTTAACATGTTTTATTAACTAATTTCTCATATATATATATATATATATATATACATATATATATATTTATGCATATATATACATATACATATATATACATATACATATACATATATGCATATATGTAAATATACATATATGCATATATATATACATATATGTATATATACATATATATATACATATATATACACACATATATATACATATATACATACATGCATACATATGTATATACATATATATACACATATATATATACATACATATATATACATACATATTCATATACATACATATATATACATACATATCTATACAAATACATATATATACATTCACATATATACACATACATATATATATACATATATATACCCATATATATACATATATACACATACATATATATACATACATATATACACACATACATACTTATATATGCACACATATACACACACACGCACACACACACATAATTATATATATATATATATATATATATATATATATATATATATATTGTTGGCGTCCTTCCGTCTGGATAGATGATGGAGAATCGTGCCTGAAGGTTGTCATGAGTGGTGGCAACTGTTACTGTGATTGAGCAGACCGATGCGGGAGCGGAAGATTCTGTTGCATTTTCCGCAGGGATACCCTCCGTCATGCTCTGCCGCGCTGCTGCTGATGCTGTCCTCCTCCCACTGTTTATCTCTTCTCTCCTCGCTCAGCCGGACACATTTCTTGACTTTGACCCTCCAGGATATATATATATATATATATATATATATATATATATATATATATATATATATATATGTGTGTGTGTGTGGTCTGCAGCATAGGATTAAAGGTCAAACGGGTTGATGTTGCTGGATTTTAAGTCCCTTTTGCACACATCCTTAAATCTGAGGAGTTGGTGCACCGGTTGATCTACTGCCGGCGGAGAGCTCATCATACAAGATGTCTTCGGGGATTCGACCATCCTGCATGCGAGCGACATGCCCTAGCCAGTACAAACATATCTGGGAGAGGAGGGCAAACATGCTTGGAAGATTTGCTTTGGCAAGAACATCTTTGTTCGGAACGCGATCCTGCCATGTAATGCTTAAGATCTTTCTTAGATTACGCAAATGGGAGGAACTTAGTCTGCGCTCTTGATGCTTGTAGAGGGTCCATGTCTCACTGTAGTAGAGTAATATTCTGAAGACACAGGCTTGATATATCCTCATCTTTGTGTTTATGGGCATTGTTAAAGAACAGCCGCCTGTTCTTGTGAGTAAATAAGAGATAGGATATTCGAAGATTCGAACTTGCGAAGCTAGATTTGGAATTGAGAATTCCGATAATAAGTTAACATAAATACAGAATACATAATGTTATTGAAATTCAGAATATTATTGAAAATGGAATGTAGAATTACCATTGTTTAGTTCACATAAAATAGTTAGATAATGGTTTCTAGAGAAAGGAATATAGAGAGCTTTAGTCAGTCAGAGACAGTCAGTTAGTCAGTCAGTAAGAGGACAAGTGAGAAGAATGACTCAGAGACAGACTGACATCGAACCCTGGGAAGCGAAAGGGAGAAGAAAGAATCATGTAAAGATTTGAATTCCTTGATGCAAAGCCATTGACCGGTCGAAATGGAATAAACAAACAACTTCATCTTTTGTATCTGCGTCTTCGTGTTATGTTATTCAACAGAAAAGGTATTGTCCATTTATATTATAAGAACTAGGTGAAAATCATCATCTCAAAAATAGGTTAAGAAACATATGTGTCAATGTTATAGAAACACTCCCCATTCACAGAACTATCAAAAGTATAAATATCTAACAAACTATATCTCGGTCTATATATCTAAAATCTCCTCTCATTGAATTACATGTTCTGGCTCACTATTAAAATGTCCCTGTCTCTGTGTTAAATATATCTATCTCTCACCAATATGAATTCTCCACAATATGAACACTCACTCTCAGACGAACATCACAACGAATATAACATACGTCATCCCTTCTAAAATATAACCCCTATGCAATATCATCATGTTGTTACTCCATGCTCTGTTTATCAAGCGGGCCATAGCTGTTGCTGCTTTCCCGATGCGGGTGTTTATCTCAGCAGCTAGTGAGATGATTTTGGATATAATGGAGCCTAGATAGGTGAAGTCGTTCACCACCTCCACTGGCTTGAGGTAGTTACCTGTCTAGCCGCATTGATAGCGAAACAGTACTGTATGTGGATGACTATATATATATATATATATATATATATATATATATATATATATATATATATATATACTGCAATTTCTTTATTTGGAAAGGAATTTAAAAATTGTAATAATGAAAAAACAAACGAAAGAACAAAATGGAGAGTAGAAGAAAAATTTAATGTGTAAAGTAGAGTTGGTAAAGGGGCTTATAATTTGTCATTGCGTTCAGCTCTCCCCCTTTTTTTTAAATCATCCCTCCCTTTTTTTTAAAAATCATCCCCCCCCCTTTTTAAAAAAAATCATCCCCACCTTTTTTTTTTAAATCACCCCCCCATTTTTTCCTGTCATTATTTTTATTTACGACCTTTGTAGCGATTCTGTGACGCCAAAGGAAAGAACAGCATGGAGCTATCTTTGTTATGTAGTGTTATTATTACAATGATGAATGTATGTTCTTTTGTTTCCATGTTAAGAAGAATAAGTGTCTTAAGAGTGTTTATGGAAGTAAGAGATCTTTGGGGTTCATGTATGTGATCATGTTGTGAGATATGGAGACATTAACAGGTGTATATAAAGAGAGAGAGTGAGAGTTTATAATTGAGAGAGATTACATATAATTACACTTTGAGAGGGGATTTTATATCTAGATAGATAGTCTGATAGATTGGCATTTATACCGACAGATTGAGAGGTTGACATTTATGCTTTTGACAGTTCTGTTTGAACGGGAGTGTTTATATAACATAAATAGACACATATACTTTCTAACACATATAGTTTTTAGATGATGAATTTCAAATGGTTTTTGCACATAAATAGAAATACCTTTTTCATGTAATGATGGACACAGGAGACGGCAGTTATAAAAAAAAACATGATGAGCATTTATTCTTCCACTTGACCGGTCAATGGCTTGCATTCAGGAATTCAAAGTTTCTTCTTACATTTTCTTTTTCTGTTTAAAACCCTCTCGCTTCCAGACGGCCCAAGATTTGAACTTGTCGGACTCTCGTCTGACACTCTGACTCTCTGACTCCCTTCTGACTTCTCTTCATAACTAACTCTCACTTCCTATATTGAGAAATCCATGCATGTCCGGCCAACGTGGCCACAACTCACGTGCCATGAACACGCGCGACCTGCACACTTCGAAACATTCTGATTTCCCATTTTCCTTTGTTGTTCTCACAAAGGAATTCAACCTACATATCTAACTTATTTAACCCATTTTTTATTATCCAACATTCTTTCTACAATGATTCCAGCCAAAATTATATTTATTATTTATTTTATCAGAATCAACAATTTACTGGACATTCCATTTTAAACCAATTGTTCTTTAAAACTTATCTCCAGGGTTCGATTCCCGTTTTTTCTCATTTTATTTTCATTTACTAATTCTCTTTATTTTTACTCACATGAAAAAGGAGACAAGCATTTTTCATGTAACATCTTTATACCCCCACCCCATAAAAAATATAAGAAATAAATGCTGGTAAAGGCAGGATTAGTTACCCTTCTTCCTACCTGAATAACTTTTTAGGGTGTTTATGTGTCTATGATACTACGCTATTTTTTAATAGTATTTTCTGTTTAAATTCCATTTTTACAATATATTATTTTATTAAATGGTTAGCTGAAAGTACAGAAAACTTACAAAACACCCTCACCATGTTAAAAATGGATTTCAAAATGATAACTTTATTATTTCAGTGCGATAACATAGATGCATATCTACTGATTTTGGTGTTTCTACTTATTTTAAAGCGTTTTTTTATGTTTGAAACAATTAGTGCCGAGTTGTTAACTTAAAACAGCAAGATGGTGGAAATTCTTTGAGGCTTCAGATGCACCGAGCTTCGACTTAAATAAAAACTTAAAAATAATTAAGTATAAGAGTAATTTATAGTGGCTATACTAATAAATTCCTAAAAAAATAAGCCATATTCATTCAAAGGGTTAATTTTCTGATGTGCCACCGTCGACCGAGTACTACGTGACCTATATTTTCCCAAACTGAAAACGAGGCTAAAATTTCAGAATATTTTGCGCATATTTGAGCCTTGATTTGAATAGACATTGTCTACCCCTTTTGCTAAGATTCGATGCTAAGCGACGCATTTATTACTGTGGCTATTTAAAAAGTATACTTAAAAATAGACCGGCGTCGGCAATTTTTTCTTGCAAAAGGAACGTGGGAAGACGTTGAATTCAAAATTGGAGAAGGCGTTTATTTTGAGGAAAAATTTAGCAAGTGAATTACAAGCTGCAAATTTCCAACAATAAATTCCAATAATAAATGTTAAGAATACTATTTGGGGGGGGCAGGATAAGTGTAGAAAGAAAAACAATTGGGTAAATGAATAATTACATAACTGAAAAAAAAGACATTTTAAAATAATCTTCAATGCTTAACATAATGCAATTTTGTAGTCGAATATTCTTTTGACAATCTATTGTAGATAACACGTGATTTCGTATTTTAATCCTATTTGATATAGATTGGATGTGAGTTTGTTCTGGAATCCTTTCGTTACCAAATCTAATATATACCCGGAGAAAACTATTCAGTATAAATCAATTCAGATTAAAAGATGATCAACAAACAGAGTAAGTAAGGTTTATTGTAAAAAAAAAAGGGGACGCAACGGGAATTTTCGAAAAAAAATGTTTTACCGTGCATATCAATTTAATGAAATAGAATTTGTGGCAAAATTTCATGAAAAACTATGCCTATCTGACAATCGTCCGGACTAACGCACGCACGGGAGCACGCTGCAGGGAAGCACAGACGCCACTGAAAACCTGGGTCCCTCTCCGATAGATCGGGGGGGGGCAATATATTTATGATAACAATAATAATCATAATGAGCATCACAAGAATAATGTTAAATAATGTTAATAATAATTACAATAATAACAATAATTGCGGTAATAATAATTACAATAATAACAATAATTGCGGTAATAATAATTTCAATTATAGCAATAACAATAATAACAATAATAGCAATAATAATTATAACAATAATAATAACAACATTAGCAATAACAATAATACTAATAACAATAATAGCAATAATAATATTAATAATAATTATAGCCATAATAACAATAACAATGACAGCAATAATAATAATAGCAATAATAATAACAATAATAACAATGATAGCAATAATAATAACAATGATAGCAATAATAATAATAATAATAATAATAATAATAATAATAATAATAATAATAATAATAATGGCAATAGGAATAGCAATAATAGCAATAGTAATAATAATAACAATAATAGCAATAGTAATAATAACACCATAATAGCAATAGTAATAATAACAACAATAATAGCAATAATAATAACAGCAACACTAATAATAATAATAATAATAATAATAATGATAATAATAATAATAATATTAACAACAGTAGTGATAATCATAACAATAATAACAATAATAACAATAAGAAAAATAATAGCAATACTAATAGCAATAAAAATAATAATAAAAATATTATTAATAATAATAGCAATAATATTAAGAACAGTAGTGATAATAATAATAATAATAATAATAATAATAATAATAAGAAGAAGAAGAAGAATGACAGCAATAATAATAGCACAAAAATAATAATAATAATAATAATAATAATAATAATAATAATAATAGTAATAAGAACATTAGTGATAATAATAACAATAAGAAGAAAAATAGCAATAATAATAGCAATAAAAAAAATGATAATAACTAGCAGGACCTGTGGAAATTCCACATTAATATGTAATATATTAATGTTGGCATTCTGTAGATGTTCAGCGTAAATGGAGACTTTGATATTATTATAGGTTTTTATTGTTAAAACTGCAAAAGTATTTATCAAAGCTAGCACGAATGCCCGGTAAAGCTTAAATGTGATATTTTAATTCTTGCAAAATTCATATATATTATTACAGAGTTAATGTTCTATCAATTTTTATATATTATAAAGTTGCGATTTCAAAAATAAAAAAAATATATCCATAGGACTTGGGTGCATTAGCTTGTATTGAAACCGAAATAAAAACTTATGAAAAGAATATATATATATATATATATATATATATATATATATATATATATATATATATATATATATATATATATATATAACTTGAGTTCCTTCAGCCATAATCGAAATCGAAACCAAAACTTATAAAGAATTCTTAGTAAAATTATTTATGACAAGAAATTGAAGAACATAACAATTGAATGACCCGGATGTAAGCGTGACACACAAAAGAATACACACGTTATCATATTTATATATATAATAATAATAATAATAATAATAATAATAATAATAATAATAATAAGAAGAAGAAGAAGAAGAAGAAGAAGAAGAAGAAGAAGAAGAAAAAGAATAATAATAATAATAAGAAGAAGAAGAAGAAGAAGAAGAAAAAGAAGAAGAAGAAGAAGAGGAAGAAGACACAGTCTAACATCTGCTTTATATGTTGTAATATGTTGAACTAAATATTCTTGATGTCTAAAAAATACAGTTTAACATAAGGTCACCAATTTTTATTGTATTCTGCTTCACCTTTTTTAATGTCGTTTTCTTCTTGATTGTTTTGTTCTCCATTGTTAACTGAAATATTTCCATGTATAAACGAACGACTGCTGAAGTGCTGTAATTAAATAATTATTTGATATTTAGAAAGAATTAATAAAAAGAAAAAAAGGAAATGAATGAATTAAAAAAAGGAAATGAATGGTTTTGTCTCGTGAATAATTGTTTTATTTTTACATCTTAAAACAATTGTCTTCTTATCCAAATCACTTTATTTTCTGAAAAAAAAATGAAGAGTTCTATTTTTTTCTCACTCACCTGAAGGAGGTTTCATGTTAAAGATTTTCCTTTCCCATCTATATAAAAAAAAACTGTTTTTCTGTTTTCTTTTCGCGAAAATTTATGAAAATGTGTCTGCTAATCTTTAAAAATCATTGAAAGGTACAAGTCCTCTTTTTTTTTTCACATGTCAACATAATTGCAGCAACAAAGAGAAGAAGACGAAGCAAAGAAATCATCTTCATTTTATTTCATTTTTATTTTTATTTTTGTAATTATGATAATAATTGAAGTATCGTAAAATGTCAGAGATGGTACCGGTGTGTCCACAGGCCCCAAACATTGTCGGAAAGGTTACCCGGTCTTACGTCAATAGTAAAATCCACAAAACTGCGTGAAAACATACAAATAAACATTAAGACATGTTTAAAAACATGAAAAGCAATAAAATTAGCAGCTTGATTCGGATTCAGTCTGACAAGCTTTGAAATAAGACAATATTTAAATAATTGATATTATCATAAACACTTTTTGAAAAAAAAAAATATTATATAGAAACGAATATATATCTTGAAAAAAATCTAAAATTATTTCATATAGGTATTATTTGGATTCTTTGGACTACTGTTCTCATCTTGCGGGTTATTTTCTCAATGTTTCAGTCGATGTATTCTCCGACCTTTTTCAGATATATCTTGTCAAACTTGAAAATCTTTCTGAGGGCTCCATTTTTCTATTCAATACTAAATAAACACTTTCTTTTATATACGGTATAATCACACTGACATAACGGTTGTTATTAGATCAGCGAAGTTAAGTAACGATGAGCCTGTTAAGTTCTAAATTAGTGACCATTTAGGAATACCAGGCTCAGTATGTAGGAGGGCGTTGATACCCCCCTGCAAGAAATGCGAAAATCTAACATTATCATTTTCCTTGACTGATAGATACAAGCGATTGAGGGCTGCTCATGAATTTGATATTACCATGAAAATTCCTTTTTTGGATAAAGTCAGTTCAACCAGCCTAAAGCGTGTGCCGCTTCTGGATGCTGGGGAGTAGTGTCAATATATTCAGATCTTTTGAAATTATTTACATCAAAGTTGTTCTTCCCACAATCCCAGTTCAGCTGAAAAGAATTAAGTTTTGAGAATCCAAAATCTTTCATCAATTAAACTGACACCATCACCCCATAAAAACTGTTCTGGTGCTATCAGACCAAGCTGTCTAAAGATATCGACTTCTTGGTCTAAAATTCACAAAACATTGATGTTATCGTTTTCCCTTTCCCTTTGCAAAACTCAATCATGTTCTGCAAAGATAAAAAAAAACATAAACAACAATTGTCCTCTACAAAGCAACCAAACAAAACACCATGAATAAATATTTGAATAAATAAAGAACTTAGAACATATTTTTTTCTAAAATTTCTGGATTCGGCATTAAATAATCGGAAAAGGGTTGATAGGCCGTAATACAAAACAACAAAAGAAAACTTTATGAATAAACTGTTAAATATATAAAGAACTTGAAAACTAAATCTTTTTTTCCAAAATTGCTGAATTCGGATAAAATAAGCCGAGCAGGATTGATATTCTGTAAGACAAAACAACCACACAATTATTAAAACAGAACAACAAAAACACACTAGTATAAACAAAATAACCACAGTATCATTAAAACAAAACAACCACACTGTTATTAAAACAAAATAACCACACTATTATTAAAACAAAATAGCCACATTATTATAAATACAAAATAACTACACTATTATTAAAACAAAATAACCACACTATTATTAAAACAAAACAGCCACACTATTATTAAAACAAAACAATAACACTATCATAGAAACAAAATAACCACACTATTATAAAAACAAAACAACCACACTATTATTAAAACAAAACAATCACACTATTATAGAAACAAAATGACAAAACTATTATTAAAACAAAACAACCACACTACTATTAAAACAAAATAACCACACTATGATTAAAACAAAATAAGCACACTATTATTAAAACTAAACAACCACACTATTATTAAAACTAAACAACCACACTATTATTAAAACAAAACAACCACACTATTATTAAAACAAAATAACTACACTATTATTAAAACAAAATAACCACACTATTAATAAAACACAACAGCCACACTATTATTAAAACAAAATAACCACACTATTAATAAAACACAACAACCACACTATTATTAAAACAAAATAACCACACTATTAATAAAACACAACAACCACACTATTATTAAAACAAAATAACCACACTATTAATAAAACACAACAAGTACACTATTATTAAAACAAAATAACCACACTATTAATAAAACACAACAAGTACACTATTATTAAAACAAAATAACCACACTATTAATAAAACACAACAACCACACTATTATTAAAACAAAATAACCACACTATTAATAAAACACAACAAGTACACTATTATTAAAACAAAATAACCACACTATTAATAAAACACAACAACCACACTATTATTAAAACAAAATAACCACACTATTAATAAAACACAACAAGTACACTATTATTAAAACAAAATAACCACACTATTAATAAAACGCAACAACCACACTATTATTAAAACAAAATAATCACATTATTAATAAAACACAACAAGTACACTATTATTAAAACAAAATAACCACACTATTAATAAAACACAACAACCACACTATTATTAAAACAAAACAACCACACTATTAATAAAACACAACAAGTACACTATTATTAAAACAAAATAACCACACTATTAATAAAACACAACAACCACACTATTATTAAAACAAAATAACCACACTATTAATAAAACACAACAACCACACTATTATTAAAACAAAATAACCACACTATTAATAAAACACAACAATCACACTGTTATTAAAATAATTTTAACAACCAGAATCATTCTTTCTAATCTTCTGTTCCATAGTGTTATGCAACAAACAGATTTCATGTCAATGTCAATAAGAATTTTGTTATTAACCATTTTATTCAAATATCTGGAGATTGTTTTGTTTTGAAATCCAGACTATCGTTTCTTTTGTTTTCTATTTTTAAAATTTTTTAGGTTAGGATGGATTAGTTGAATTATTTGGATTTTCGGGCGTCTGTTCTCAACTTGGATGTTATTCCGTCATGATTTCGGCCGATGTAACTTCCGACCTTCTTCAGACACCTCTTGTTTCACTCAGGAATTTGTGGGTCGAATTTAAAATCTTTATGGAATTGCGAACGAAAAAGTTTATTTTATTTAAGATGGTAGATTATTTTTGTTCTGTCAGCCATAACGAGTCGTAAATAATTTATAATTAGTAGAATTAGTTTATATATAGCACTTATATCCAGCGACCTGCAGAGGAGACTGCTAGGAGTGCCTAGTTACATGTCCATTTTACTCCTGTTTTAAAAGTGTCGTTTTCAGAGGAATGTATTATAGGTCTGTGCCTCACCGTGACGGTGTTCATTACTATATTTTTGCCATTTTTTTTCACTTGAGCACCTGCTCTGAAAAATTCTGTGCACATCACTGCTTATATCCGTTGTTTGACAGGTCCTTGCAATTGTAAGAATAATCCAATAATACAAACCTTCTTTTGTTCTTCCCGAGCAAACACTAAGATTTTTTATAAAGACTAATTTTACTTGTTATAGATATTCTAAATTATATTTTAAAAAGTTAAAATCATCTTGCTTCATTAACACCTCCCACTTCCGTGTGAATAATGAATCTTATTCCCCAACCATACAGCCACTCTTACCACTTTTTTTCTTCCTGGTCACAACAAAGTTTTTTTTCTCTCTTTTCGACTTTTTTGGAAGATGAATAATTTAATATTTGTGGAAAGTTTGAAAAGTGATCGCAAGGTATAGACAGGCAGGTGATATTGCAGGTGGCTTTTAAGTTTCTTGTTTATACTTTTTTTTTCAGCTGCGAGTTAAATGTGTAACAGTCTATGTTTAAAAAGGGAAATTGATTTAATTAAATATTTTAAAGTTGAGTTAAGAAGTTTGTCATAAACAAATTATTTCTGGATTAGTTACGCAACCGGGGAGATTTCTTGCTTTCAACACTGGATGAACTGTTCGGTTTGAATACAGGAATTGACTATAGAGACGTAGATAACGGGTCAGTCTTATTGGTAATCCTTCTATATGTAATGTAGTACAGAGTGGACTGGAAGAGCACAGATAGGAGTATTGTTATCATTGCGGGGTGGTTAGGGTTCCAGAAATAAATAAAAATACAAGACAACGTCAAATAAAGAATAGCAGTAAAAAAAAAACATATAGAAACACTATGAAGATTACCAACTAGACTGTCCGGTCATACGTCAGGGCCGTATGCTGGAACATTGTAACATTGGCAGTTTTTGCTTCTGTTTGTAGCTGGGAGAGTTTCTGTGTCGGTGGGTAAATTATTTGAAAATTATATTGTATGGTGGTGCAAAAATAATGTCGTTTTTTTTAGATGGAGTTGAACATCAGAAAACGATATTATTTTTGCGCCTCCCTAATAAATATATATGTATGATTACCAAGCATAGAAATAGGGTGGAAACAAACAATAAGAAACTAATACAACCACAAAAAAATTAACACAATGCCATAGTTTAATTTAATATTTCGCTCTAAGCCAAGACTTTATCACGAACTAACAGGGTGGAGGAGGCATGAGATTGTCCGGGATTGAATAAGAATCAACGAATATTCCACACCAAATTTTCATTGTCATCGAAATCAGTGCAATTGTCCATTTTTTACTTAAATCGATTAATTGTCTGCAGAAGTTGGAAACCCTTGTCCGTGCACCGGTAGGAAACTTCACATGCCTTTACGCCGTAACTTCGTCCACAATACATTGTAGTCTACATTACACTGTAAAGAACATACTGTTGACTTCATAAAATTATTTTTATATAACGGCTTGAATTAGCAATATACGGGATCGGATTTTGCATAGAAAAGTATTAGATGAAACTGCAAGTAAGTCAAAGATCTTACTTGATAACAAAAAGGTGATTTTACGTGAAATCCATTCACGTGAAATCACTTGCAGTTTCATCAAATACTTTTATAATTCTTACCCTCTGATGAGAAGGAAAATATTTCTTCGAAACTCCGCGGATTAAGGACTATCCACTTATTAAGTGTTTCCTTTTCAGATTAAGTATGTTTTTAACTCTTTTTCAAAGTGTTTTTTAATATGTTTTATTAACTATTTGTTCTTATATATATATATATATATATATATATATATATATATATATATATATATATTTATTTCTATATATATATATGAGTAAAAATAAAATAAAAATACAAGCGATGATTGACGTTATGTTATTTCAGAAGAAAAACCGAGAATTAATAAAATAGTAATCAACGTTTCGTCCCTATTTCAGGGGACATCATCGGGATTCCGTAAGAAAAATGTAGAAGAAAACGATTACAGACCACATGCGAGTGAAAAAGGAAAAATCCTAAGTCTTTCCATTCTGGGTCAAAACTATAAATGTGCGTGCGGAAAGGTTGAATTATTCTATACACATTAAAACAATTATTCAAATACATATGTACATGCACATTTAATTTTTCTTATCTTACTATTTTGTTTAAATTATATGAGGAGAGACGGTTAAGGACATATAGACTGATTACCCAGGATTTGTATTCATATTTTGCTCACTGATTATTATATTTCCTATATATTTCTCTTATTATTCTATTTCCCATAGTCTTTAACATCAGTTGTATCACTCATAAGATTGCACGAGCCATTGCCCATATTCTAACTCCATTAATGGGCACCATTAGTACATCACATACTAAAAACTCTGGCGACCTTCTGAATAAAATTTAAAATATTGATATACGAAACAAAACAATGCACAGTCTAGATATATAGTTTCCCTATATACCAATATCCCTATCAAAAAATGGCTTAATTTACTCCACAGACACCTAAACAAAATTACAATCGATCTACCTTTTCCCCCAGACACATTAATACAACTAATAAAACTTATCACTGATACAACCTATTTCGAATTCAATAATTCCTATTACAGACAAAAATTCGGACTCCCTGCGGGTAACCCCTTTAGCAGAGTTCTAGCTTGCCTATTTTTTAGAATTTCTTGAGACCAGCTCTTTCATATTCAAATTACCTAAAAACTCCACATACTTTAGATACATAGACGATATCCTTATTTTCCCCCCATAAACGTACAAATAGAACAACTCAAAAAAACAAATGAAATTCAGTTGAACCATCCATAAAATGTGCACACGAATCCAAACAAGACAACTCTCTAGCTTTTCTAGATATAATTATCATCCGATCAAAAAACGATCTCAGTTTCAAAGTACATAGAAAGACCACACACGCAAAAACGATTACATTCATTACGCGCACCATAAGGATAGAATAAAAACTGGCATGATCTTTGGGGTTTTTTCTTGCGTGCCTTTAGAATATGTAGCCCCCAATATCCTGATGATGAAATTAAACATCACGAACGCTTTAAAAACACTACAATATCCGACTTATTTAATTTCTAACGTGAGGAAAAAAACCACGAACATATATTCTAGCATAAACAAACAAAAATATAAAACAACAGATTCCTCCCTACCAAATAGACATCTCTTCATCCCTACACATACTAATAATACAAACATTTGCGACACCCTCAATAGACTTGGTATATATTCGATACAAACAAGTTCTTCAGCAATAAAACAAACTTTAAAAAACACTAAGCACTCCATCAAAACGCTCACATCCAACGCCAGCATATACTCGATCCCTTGTAATGACTGCTACCAAACATACATAGGTAAAACACAACGTAAGTTAGAAATAAGACTTAGTGAACATAGAAGAGACATAAAGAATGGAAACTCCTTAAATGCACTTTTTTGCCATTGTGCTGAACATGATAATGTGGTCTGTAATCGTTTCTTCTACATTTTTCCTACGAAATCCTGATGATGTCCCCTGAAATAAGGACGAAACGTTGATTACTATTTTATTAATTCTCGGTTTTCCATCTTATATATATATATATATATATATATATATATATATATATATATATATATAAAGCTGAACGTCTGCGTGTGTGTCACGAATAGGCTCCTATATGGCTGACTATTATAGAAAACTGATCACATATAATGATAGAAGATTATCGAGACACAGGAATGGGTATGTTTGATCTGATTATTATTAAAATTGTTGGGTATGCGTACGCGCCTGGTCCACAAAGTATGGAAATAAAAAAATAAAAAAATTTAAAAAAACCGTTTACAAGTGTTTTTGATATAGATGTACATAATAATACTTTGATAAGTATGTTTTTACTTAAATAGGGATGGTATAATGAAATTGTGGGGTCTACTTTCGCGCCTGGCCTTCATAGAATGGAAATAGGCACAAACTTTAATAAAGACTTTTCATATCTATCTGCATAAGTATACTTTGATAATTATGTTTCAGTTTGAAGAAATATGGTATAATAAAATTATGGGGTATTCGTTCGCGCCTGACCTCAATTGAATGGAAATATGTCACAAAGTTTAGCAAGGTTTTTTAATATAGATCCATAGAGTATTGTGATAAGTGTTTCAGTGTGAACAGGTATGGTATAATAAATTATGGGGTTTATCTATTTTATTTTTACTTTCATCATATTTTTCTTTGGTTTTGATACCCCCAAATTCGAAACAATCTCTTTACAACCCTTCCTTTTCATAAGCTATCATACTTTCATAAATCAGAGTCCATTTTCTGTAGGCTGTTTTTGAACTCAGTCAACGACGGATACTTTTTCTTCTATATATATATATATATATATATATATATATATATATATATATATATATATGTATATATGTTGGTCGATTTGCATATGTTATGTATGCACATATGTTTATATATATGCATATATAAATATATATATATATATGATAAATGCTTGTACAGCACATGTATCACTCTCTGAGCATACACAGTCAGAGTCCAATGACAAGCAAGAGCAAGATAACTGGTAACTATATTAACCGCAGGTTTTCTTGAGTGTCCTTCTCACCAAAGCACTGACTTGTCGAAAGATACTTTCAGGAACAGAGGTCAAGGCAGCACTAACCTGCAAGATGCTGGACAGACGCCTCATGGATTTAAAAATAAAAATGTAATGTAACCTATTTTATAGACATTTATTCATACTGATGTAATATATAATACTCTGACTGAGTGTTATTCCTTTGATTGCCAATTAGAGGTAATTGTCAGACGCATGTTTCTTTTTTTGTTGCACACAAACATTTTCCAAAAGAACAGACTTGCCCGTTATAAAAAAATCCTTCAGAAATTTCAATCCGAAATGTTGGTAGTCAATTTAAACATATATATATATATATATATATATATATATATATATATATATATATATATATATATATATATATATATATATATATATATATATATATATATACATACATATATATGCATATATATATATATATATATATATATATACATTTTCGTTTGTTTTTTGTGGTACTCATGCATTTGTTGATCCGTGCTGAAATAATAACGTTATTATTTAAAAAGCCATTCTTAACATGGGGAGGGGAATGTGTTTTGTACCTATTCTGTACTTTAACCTTACAATTGAATAAAAAAAACATATCATAAACCTTTAATTAAACTTCGAAATACGATTTTTTTAAAAAGCTCGGATCAGTAAGTGCATTAGCACCTTTTTCTTCTTTTTTTTTTGTTGTTCAATGTTGCACACAAATATTTTCCAAAAGAACATACTTGCTTGTTATAAGATCACTTCGTATAGATATCTCTTCTTTACAAGTCCTGTGACGATAGAGGCGAGGCGACGTGTACAAACCTAACAAGTTGGAAGTACATAGTAACAAATCTGCACAAAGGCGGTTAAAGCTTATCTTAACATCGTTGTTAATTTTGAAGGATAAGAACTAGTTTTGCTGCTCACCCAGGTTATGAGTCGAGTCTAGAAAAGGTGACCTAAAATCGTTTGTTCCTATTTTCAGTTGGTCAGCTACTGTCGACTGCCGGTTCTTCATTTCTGCCAGGGAAACAAAAGAAAGACAATGAGATTTATTCTGAAAAAAAAAGAAAACTAAATTGAATATTGCTATACATTTTACATTATTACAAATGAACATTTCTAGCTAAAAATGACTTTGATTTTCTTGTAAAAATGTGCTTATTAGTTTTAGGACGTTTAATCAAAATCGGAATTGAGGATCGGAAAAATCAGACCTGTTTAGTGTATCGGAATCAAAAAACTATGTGTTCATTTTCTGATGCCAAAAACGATTACTATAGCGTTTTTTTGGTTTTTTTTTTGTCTTTTGTTTAAAACTTAATTTTCGTATTAATGATGTAATGCTAATTATTCATTGATCTTAAACTATCAGCAAAACAAACACCTATAGATCAACTTTTACAACCTCTATATATTTTTACGTTTGCGTGAATATCTTCATATATTAAATTGCTTTTTTTATTTCCATTTTAATATGCATAAATTCCGGTTAACATGTTTCATTTTACTTCCGTCACGATAACCTTATTTTATAAACCAGTTATATTAATTGTTGGTATGTTTCTTCGCAGAAAAGGATACCGCTGTCTAAAATGGATTCGCCAAAGCCAGGAACCACGTCATACACCTTTTGAGCACCCACACCCATAAAAACACCCATTTTTGTATACTTTTTAAAGAAATTAACTTGAGATGATAGGATAATATAATTACGTAAATATTTTTAGAGGTGGATGTTTAACTTCGTAAACAGACATACAAGTGGTACAAGACTGTTTTAAATTCTTCCAGAATAAACATTGTTATCAGATTGGTGCAGAAATAATGTCGTTTTTTGACGTATATATATATCTGATAAAAAACGGACATTATTTTTGCACCAACCTCATATTTGGTTAGTTTGATTATTTTTCTTTAGAGAAAGACAACAGAACAAATTATGAAAATTTTATAAAGAAGACGATGAGTAGAGTCTCAAACAACGAGACTGGGTTTCTCTTATTCATGCACACTTGAAGTGCCACGCATAAATCATAGCGAGGAATTTTAGAAGATTAACGTCGTTCTTCAAGAACGAATTCTTCCTCTACTTGTTTGAAACTAATAATTCTTGCCTGTTGTGTCTAGCAGGAACCAATTAAGAAATAAAGATTGATAAATGTTTTCTGATCTACTCTCTTAACACATATTTGCTTCAGAATATATTCCAAATGAAATGAAGCCTGCATGTACTTCAAGCAATACATAATAATTATAATCTCAAAGATTATGATACATTATATCTTTATACAATAATTTACTAATCATTGCATCTACTTTTTATATGTAAAAAAAAATGAGTCATTCGAATGACCGTTTTGTTGATTGCTATAAGATATATACGCCTGCTTCACAAGTTAATTATGGCAGACGTCGTTTCGTGTTCTTTAAAAATGTGCATCTCCAATTGAATTTATCATTTTATATATTTAATCTGGTTGTATATTTTCTTTTTGATTAGTCGTAAATAAAAGAAGCGAGAGCGAACCGTTCCACATGCAAAGTCTTCTTTCAATCAATCAAGCATGTATTACAAAAGAGACATATGTTCTTGATAAAATGTTTACTCCAACGTAAAATGATAATATCAAAATACATTTTGCGTTTTACAAGGGTAACAAAAATATGAGAGGCGTTCAAAATATAATGCCTCCTTTTTTTTATTCTGCCCAAATAGATCAAAGGGAATTGCAAATAGCATTACAATGATGACTAAACGTATGCATTCATGAACTGACAGTTTCATCTCTCTGGTGTAGATATTGACGCTGTGAGACCCTAAGAAAGCAACTCCTGCTGGGAATTTGTGTCAGAAAAAAAAGATGTCATTGACTTCCTAGCAAAAGTGCATGGGGAACGATAGTGACTACGCGGAAAAATAAATTCTGGGGCATAAATGGTCACTCGTTTTAATAGTATCACTCTCGTGTCTTCGTAGCTTTCACACATTTTTAGTGAGAAAAATAAGGGCTTTTACTTTAGAACGATCCCAGTAACAGAAAGCTCTCTTTGGACAAACATCGTTTATCACTGGAAAAAGAGCACTGAGAATGGTGGTAAATATGTGGAAAAATTACCTCTGGAGCACAAGAGATTACTCGTTGTAATACTACCTTCTCCGCTTTTTGTATTTCTTCAACGTTTTTTAGTAAAAAAAATAAAACAAAAACATACGAGACTTTACTTTTGAAAGGACCCTCTTAATATATTTTAATATAATTTTGATAGATAATATATCTTAAAATAATCATTACTTTTTTTATTTAACTCTACATTATGCCACATATTCTGCATTCAAATTAAGATCAAGATAAGATTGAGGATGTATGCAGACTGCGATGAAATTGTGTTATAGGCGATGAAAATGGTTTTCTACTAAGATAATCTACATTTTAAAAATTGGAATCGGAAGAACTGCATTGGATTCATAGAGCCATGTTTGTTTTTGTATTGCTTAAGACTAAAAAGCAACTATTTCTCCTATATTACTATGTAGTACTAAATCGATTTTAACTCCAAAATATTCTAAATGTCATAATCTGTCATATATATATATATGTATATATATATATATTTATATATATATATATATATATATATATATATATATATATATATATATATATATATATATATATATATATATATATATATGAGGAGGAACTCAGTGATAGAGGTTCAAACTCTGGGGCCCTGGTTTTCATTCTCTCTAAGTTCAGCCACGTTGATGAGTCGTATAACGACGAAACACGTGTTTGGGAATAAGTATATATATATATATATATATATATATATATATATATATATATATATATATATGCCATAAGCATAAGTAAAAAGTGCAAACCGGAAATTTACATGTAAAAATTTATTTTTCGATGGAATACCTCCAATAAAGAAAGTCGGTAAAAAAATCTTTATTCCACGGAGTTTCAAAGAATGTAAGATTCTTCTCTTCAGAGGAAAAAAAACTAGTTATTGTGAATAACAAATAAATTCACGTGTACGAAAAGTAGTTTATTTCTATTAATCGAAAAGAAAAATGCCTATATATGTTTTATTTGTAATGCAATCTTTTCAATTGACAGTCATATCTATTGATCTCCAATGCAAAGTTGTTCCAAGTATGTAATCGATGCATTTGAATGGAATTTATTTTTTTTGTGTGTAAAAATCTTGTACTAAACATTCCGCAAATCAAATTAAATTAGATGTGTCCAAATTTCTGTCTGGTCAAGTAATAATTCATTTATTTAACTGTTGACCAATTATTAAAATACCTAACCTGCTTACAAAGAAACAGAAAAATCAATTTGGTGACTTTAATTTTGTCATTATTTTTCTAATTTTTGTCTTTATTTTGGTGTTTTTTTTATTCCAATATATAATCAACTAAAACTAATAAAAAAGAAAAATAAGAAGTCAGTCACATAGAATTGAAGAAACATGAAGTGGTCACAAAATGGTAATAATATACCGATAAAAAAAAACAATTATATTACGCCTCCTAGTAATAATCCCGAGATTAAGGCGATAGGACGTGTACAATTGTACACATTTTTATACTTGTAAAATCCGCTTTACTCTCACCTGCCTTATTCTAATGACTAAATGAAAGAAAAGCATTAGGATGAAAAAAAATCCGTTAGAAAACAAACATGCACCTATTAAATAGAGTTAATTAATGCTTTAGCACACAACTGTCTTCCCTGATTAGTTATTGTTTTAGGCAGTGCGCGTTTTGCTGGGTTTCTTTTTTCTGTTTTGTTGTTTTCAATTTCTGAGGTCATAATTTCATGCCTCCAGGGTTCGACTCATTTGAAGAGTTCGGAAAGTAATCCCTTTCCTACCTACACGCAGAACAGTCATTGATTGACTGTTTTGCAACCAGGTTTCACTTTAGCTTTGTCTTTGATTTTTAATTTATCTTCAGATAACGTATATATATATATATATATATATATATATATATATATATATATATATATCAATAATTCAAATTTATATTTACACACACACACATAAATATATATGTAAATTATATATATACTGAGAGATTATATATATATATATACAAATATATATTTATACACATATATATGCATCATTTTGAATGCATATAAAATAAATATGCATCCGTATAGATATATTATAATATATGCATGAATGTTTATGTTCATAGCATATTAATATATACATATACTTTCGAATAGAAACAATCATTAATTCAATTATATCCTCTCTTATATGTATATATATATATATATGTATGTATATATATATATATATATATATATATATATATATATATATATATATATATATTATGGAGTACTTAAATATGCATTTATGAAAAACTAAATCAGTGAAAGAAAACATATGGTAGCATATATCTATGCATGAATATATATACATATATATATATATATATATATATATATATATATATATATATATATATATATATATATATATATATATATATATACATAGACACATGTCTGTGTAAATGGAAAGGGGAAAATCGAAAGGCGAAATGCTATTAAATGAGAAATACATTAGCAGAGGCAAATGTAAATCCATGTATTTAAAAATGGACCAAAATAGATTCAGCTTCAAACAAATGAACGGAGCTTTCTTGGTTTTTTGTTTTTTCGGGGGAGGGGGGCATTATTATTTTCTATCGGAGAAATGTTGGATAAAATCCGAAATTCACATAGAATGAAATATGTCAGTCTTCTACTTTAATCATAATCTTACATTATATATATATATATATATATATATATATATATATATATATATATATATATATATATATATGCACACATTTTATTTGTTTTACATAAGCATTAATACGTCGCTACACATTCAGGAGCATGTTTCGGTCAGACAGTTACAAGTAACTAGAGACCGCTTCAGTTGTTTTTGCTTAGACAAAAGCTTAGCCCGTAATGAAAATGATTAAGACAATCACAAATAATAATAATAATAATAATAATAATAATAATAATAATAATAATATAGAATCAAGAATATAAATAAAAACAGAATAATGTTTCATTTTTTATTTTTTATTCTTTATTTTATTTTTATTCTTTATTCTATATTATCTATATATTAATATGCTTGTCCGTACGGTGTCACGTCATCATCATCGAAACATTAATTAATGAAACGCGTCATCATCATCGCAAACATTAATTAATGTGAATTATCTCCCTTCATTGTTCAATCTTTATTAGTTAAAAATCATTAAACACTTTTATTTCCCGAAAGTTCCCGAACAAAAAAAAAATAAAAAAATAACTGTCTATTTATGGTTCCGGATTATTTTAAAGACAATTATGCATAGGAGGTATCGTTCACAGTTTAAATAGTATAGTATTTTGCTTACATTTTTAACGATGTCTTCTGTAATAGGGAACGCTTATTCTATTTTATTCAGTAATAAATATATTTTTTACATTTAACGTTACGAGTTCGTTTTTTTTTTACTGTGCCACTTTATCTTTTTTTATTTTTATTTACTTTTGAGTGAGCCTTACATAACAAAAAATATGTTTAGAAATATATGTTACAAAAGTCAAGAATGACTTTATTAAATAAATCACCAAAGTCACCATTCGCAAATACACTGAGTAACACAAAGTCAAAACATATTTTACGTCTTGTTCTGTTTTGCTTCTGTTTTACGGCATATAAATCCTTTTTCGTGTTATTTAATGCCGAATCGAGTAATTTAGTAACATTTATGCAACTTCATGTTGTTTACATAGTTATTACTTATGTTTTGTTCGTTTTATTTTGCTTCTTTTACAGGCAGTCATCATCTTCTAATGCCCACCGACAGGGCATACATCTTTAAATACTATTAAAAAAATAGGCACAACAATTATTTTTAATATGAAATAAAACACTTTGTTTCATTACTTACGATTTAATTTATTTAAAGAAATATTTATTTCCTATTTAAAGATTTTCAGTATATTTTATTTAACTAAAGAATTTTTCCATTATTTTTATTACATTGTTTACTAAACGGATGTAAAGAAGGTATAACATGGATTTTACCAAGCAAGCTGGATCTAAAAAAACATGCATATCCTTTTTCTGCAAATCCTCCTGCTACAGGACTTCTGATAAATTTATTATTTTGACTTTGACTTTCCATGTCTCACTGACTTTAGCAAATAGGGTGCATACCTTTATAAGTATTTGCTAATATTTTCTCTCCTCTGATGAGATGGTAGACATCGAAACCCTATAGGTTAAGGAGATTAATTTTCTAAAGCATTCTTTGTCTTGCTTAGAATAATAAAAATTCTTTGATATGGAACTCAACTACTTCATTTCATCTCAATGAGAGGTTTTTGAAATTCATTGAATTACAATTTAATTTATTTGATCTATCTTGCATATCGAGCAATTCTTGTTTAGATGGGATAACTTATAGAATATTACTGCCAGTAATATTTTGTAAACCTACAATCTCACGTTTCCATAACAACTGATTGTTAAATAAAAACTATTCTGAAGTATATATATATATATATATATATATATATATATATATATATATATATATACTTAACTTTTCTATATTCTGAAGTATACATATATATATATATATATATATATATACTTAACTTTTCTATATTTTAAATTTGAAATAAATAAGAGTGTAAATATATAAAGTACTAAACATAGAAGGAGGTGATAAGTAGTAAAATGAATTAATCCTAATCTTATAAATATAACACTGGTAAATTAAATAATATATCTATTTTGAATTTAAAACAGACAAATTTCACAGGTAAGGCAGACATTTTTTATATATGAATAGGCTAGCCAAATTAATGAAGAAGAAGAAACTAGATCTAATATCTTGTGATTTGTTATTAAGGGAGGTGGTGTTTGATCAACACTGCTGGGGAGCCATGATTTAATATCCTGTTTTGTTTTTAAATCTCCTAAACAGTGTTTCATGGTAAACAACTGATAATCCCTTAAATCAACATTAGTACTATAGTAAATTCGAGAGAGCAAGTTGATGCATTTATTGCAGGTGATTTACTGACTAAATAGTTTTCTAACGAAAAAAAATATAAAAATTACATAAGGTTTTTCTATATAGTTTTAAAGGTTAAAAAAACTTCCAAGGCTATATATATATGTGTGTGTGTGCGTGTGTGTGTGTGTGTGTGTGTGTGTGTGTGTGTGTGTGTGTGTGTGTGTGTGTGTGTGTGTGTGTGAAAGTTTGAAAAGCCGAGAGCAATTTGGAAAGACCGGGAATGCTAAAGGAAAGTAAGGAAAAATAAAGAAACAAATACACGGGTATGTTCTCCGTCTATTTCTCTAACCGAACATACCCGTCTATTTGTTTTTCGTATTTTTCGTTTCTTTGCTTTTGTTGTTCCGGTCTTTCCACATTGCTCTCGGCTTTTCATACTTCCACATATTCCTTTACCAGCAATGCTTCAAGCAAACTACCATTTACTTATATATAAGTGTTGGGACAATTACTCAGATTCAGGAATCAGAAATATCAAAGCTTTTGCAAGTATCTGAATTAAAAAAAATTGGGGCCTTCATCCAAAATGATTCCTTTAACTATTTTTTGACATTAAGAAAAAATGAAACAACAAATTGTTTGTTTTTTATAAGTTGTTCATCAACAACAGTGGTTCTCAACCCGAGTCTACATAGACCCTAGGCGTCCATGTAATTTTGCTGAAGGTCCACAAGTAAAACATGTTCTTTATCCAAGAGCTATGAAGGGGACCACCAAGATAAAAAGAAGAGAAAAGGGGTCCATGGAGAAATAAAAAAGGTTAAGACTAAAGGCAACAGAATGGGTCATAAATCTTATTCCCAGATTTATCATTGATTTATTATTATTTTTTTTTTTATTACATTTTCACCCCAAACAAGCCACAGTGCCATTTTGATGTAGGGAGCTACTATCAGGGACATA
This sequence comes from Euprymna scolopes, assembly GCF_053919585.1. Lineage (NCBI taxonomy): Eukaryota > Metazoa > Mollusca > Cephalopoda > Sepiida > Sepiolidae > Euprymna > Euprymna scolopes. Next base: position 124,899,000 of record NC_136490.1, on the reverse strand, counting down.
AGCTACAGGGGTACTATGTGGGGAGTTGGGCAGCAAGATATCGGTTCACATTACACTTGAACTTCTGCATGTCAGTACAGTTAGGGGAAGCAGGAACACAGAAGGGAATTCCAAAGTGTAGCGGTTCTGGGGAACAAACTACTGGAGTAGAAGGCTCTCTTACATCTAAGGATCTCTACTGTGAAGGTGTGGGATTTAGCTGCTTGTTCGGTTTGTCGGGGGTATTTACGTCGAGGGGGTACAAGTGTGTGTAGTTCGTCAGCGTATTCATCGTTAAAGTACTTGTAGAACAGGCAGGGGGATGCTACATTTCGTCGATGGGACAGAGGCTGAAGCTTAGAAGACAGTTCAGGACCTATCAGATTGGCGACACTCTTTTGAACCTTGTCTAGGAGTTAGAGACTACTAGCAGATGCACCAGCCCAAATATGACAACAATACCCCATACATGGGCGAATGGTGGCCTTATAGAGATACAGGATACTTTCGGGTGTTAGTAGCTTTCTAGTACGGTAGAGAGAACCTATCTTCGTCGCAGCGGTCCTGGAAATGCTCTCAATGTAATTGTTTCAACTCATGTTTCCTGTGAACGTTAGGCCGAGAAGTTTAAAAGAAGTACTTTCAGATAAAGAGTCTTTGGCCATTTCTATTCTTTTAGTATTTTTTTTTATTGGTCATTTACTAAACATTGGAGAGTAAACTTGCCTATTTCCTTTGTAAACCTTTTCGCACTTATTGGATAAACGTCTATATGCCTCCTCTCAGACTGTTCACCCTTGATTATTAAATGATTTAAAATGTTCCAGACAAGGTTTGTTTTCTTGTTTATTTCTTCTCAAATCATATTTGGGATTCTTTTGTACGCCAATCAATACAGACCGCCAATATAATATTCCAAAGAAAAAATGTAAGCTAATATTTTTCAAGATTTAATTAATTCAATTTGGTAGAAAATAGGGCGGACGTTTAGGAGATTGCCCCACCCCTCTAAATTTCACAATTTACACATTTTTTTATTTTTTCATAGTAATCCCATCTATTATAAACTTAACTTTCAGATTAAAATAACTTTCGTAAAAAAAAATAAAATTTTTATGACACCGTCAGGGACCAGTTTTCAATTATACTGTTCTACTAAATCAAACACCCACACTTACTTGACCTGTGAATTAGGGAATACTTGGCCCTTTCGGCCAAGATCAAAGTGTAGTTTTCCCCACTCCACGAACAATCTTTCTCTTAATTCAAAAACTTATTTTCTAATGAAATTGAATTTTATTTTTTCACACATGCACACACACACACACACACACACACACACACACACACACACACACACACAAAATTTAAAAAAAAATGCATACACAAACACACAGACAACTGTTTATAAATTGTAAATATGTTTTTGACTCTTAAACGCTGGGGATTTATTAGTTAGATTAAGATCCATAGAGTGAATGAGGTATTTTGGTAAATGTTGCCAGTCAAGAGTAAGACTCCAAAGTCTACATTTATTACTTTTAATCACTTTAGTCACAAAGACCCTGAACCCTTCCCCTCCCCAATCTCTTGTAGGGCCTTGTGCCTAATTTTTTTGTTTAAAAATCTTTTGTTTTTTTACTTAATTGTATTTTCAAAATTTTTAAAAGCAATAAAATATATAAACAAGATCAAAATGTAGTATCTGTTCTTCCATTTCTTGTTCTCTTTCGGTGAAGGAGCAGTTCTTTACGACTGAGACAATTTTTATTTTTGTACCTTTTCTCCGCGTTAAAAAACGACCCTGGTGCCTAACTCTGTCCTGTGGGGAGGCATTATAAATAGGTACCTGATCGGTGAATATTCCCGTCTAAAAAAGGGGTTATGGTAAATTTTTACTTTCTTTCCAACTGTTTTGGACACAAGTGAAAAATATAGAAAATTATAGATAAACATGTCAGAAGTTTTCCGAATTAAAAAGGTAATTATATTTACATTCAAACTCATACACATCCCTAAAACAGAAGAATAAAATTTGGGTATTTGTTATTATAAATAACTGATCAAACAAGAGAACAAATGTTCAACAAATAAATGTAACAAAAGGCAAGTCTCTTATACTTACTTGGATAATATTTATGTTTAGGCTTATTTTAAAGCGTGTATTTAGTTCAAAACAAACTTAGAGTCAACTCTGTTAATCTTCTTTTTTTTTTTACATAGGCATCATCACTTATCAAGGCCAAGAGGCCACTCGAGGATAAGGGTTAAAGAGTGTACAGTAGAAATTGGACAATATAGTAACCGTTAGTAATGGAGATTCGGTAAACTTGTTTACTTATATGGAACGGCTCATTAAAAACTTGTTTACATTAGACTTGAAGACAACCAAATTGTAGTCAGCTGGAAAGCAGAAAACCGGAAGACAATTCCATAGGTGTGCAGTTCTAAGAAAGAAGCTTTGCTCAGGGAATCTACGCTTAGGTTTAGGCACAGATAAAGAGTGAGGGAAACTAATGATAGCGTTTTCTGTTAGACGGGTGTTTCTTGTGAAAGTTTGGTGAGGGGGGACCATAGAATGGAGTTCAGCCGGGCACCTGCCATGAAAATAACGATAAAGCAGAGACAAACTCGCAACATCTCTTCTGTGAGAAAGATGTTGCAGTGAAGAGAAAAGGACATCCCCCACAAGGCTACGAAGTCTATTTTGAACTCTATCAAGGCAGGATAAGTCCTTTCTAGCAACTCCTACCCAGATGTGGCAACAGTACTCCATCCTTGGATGTACCTGGCTCTTATATAGATAGAGAATTGCATCAGCAGTGAGATATCTACCGGATCGATAGAAGGCTCCCACCATTTTTCCAGCGGCCTTGGCAACGGATTTAATGTATGTGTTCAATTTAAGATCAGGAGTAAAGGTCAAGCTCTGTTAATTTAGCATTTAAAAAGTAGCTACTCAATGAGCCCTGTACAAGGACCGTTAATAACCACTCCAAATCGAAAATCCAACAAACAGTGGTAGAAACACATCATATGAATGTAACAATCGAGCGAAAATATTATGTTCTACAATTATTTTGTTTAATTTTCGATTTTTGAGCGATTAGACAAGATTAAAGACGTCAGAATGGGCCGGAAATAATTATGAAAATTTCAAATAGCATTAACAATAAACAATTGCATGCACAGTGTTATTAAAAGGAAAACAAATTTTGTCTCACAATTTTCAATCGATTACAAGAAAAATATTTAGCAATATCTACTCCCCCATCCTAACTTTATTTTTAACGTTTTGCAAAATATATACGGCTGATTACTTTTAATGCATCTAAAACCAAACTTCTATCTTTACATCATCAACGCTCTGATCCCCATCAGGCATCAGTTGAAATGGATGGCTCTCGATGAGGGGAAGCTCCGTGTTTTGATAAGCTTCTGGGTTTGACCTTTATTCCTGACCTGAAATGGAGCACTTACATCAAGTCTATTGCGAAGGTCGCTGGAAAAATGGTAGGATCCTTCTACCGCTCCAGAAGATATCTCACTGCTGATGCAATTCTCTATCTATATAAAAGCAAAGTACGTCCAAGGATGGAGTACTGTTGCCACATCTGGGCAGGAGCTGCTAAAAACAGCCTATCCTGCCTTGACAGAGTACAAAATAGGCTTTGTGGCTTAGTGGGCGATGCCCTTTTCTTTTCCCTGCAACCTCTCTCCCACAGGAGAGATGTTGCGAGCCTGTCTTTGTTTTATTGTTACTTCCATGGCAAGTGCTCGTCTGAGCTCCAATCCCTGGTCCCCCCCTCGCCAATCTTTCACGATAAACACCCGTCTAGCTGAAACCACTGTCAGTAATTTTCCTCACTCTTTATCTGTTTGCCTGTTTCCTATCTGACTACAACCTGAATGTCTTCAAGTCCAACATAAACAAATTCCTGATGAACCGACCCCTTAGGTAAGACACTTCTAAAAATGAACTGATCTCTTTCTGTAAACATAAGTCCAAATTTAATTATGGCAATTTTGAAATTATATAGTTATTACTTTTACCTTTTAGATAAATATAACTTTTTCTTTAACTTTATCGTTTTTTCTACATACTTTCTTAATACTTTATAAGTTAATATTCCTTTATTTTAATTCTTTTTTTCTTCTTTGCTTGGCCGGTTTTTTATCTGTTTTAGTTTTTAAATATTCCTATCTATCTAATATATCAATCTTCCTACACATTCATATCTTGTATGTATATTTACTTATATTTTACTATATGCATTTACTTACTTACTTTCTTGCTTTTTCCTGAATTTGCAGATACCGGCAATCATCTCCCCTTAAATATATTTTTTTTTTTTTAATATTTTATTTATTATTATTTATTTATTTATTTATCGTTTATTTAGTATTTATTTTCTATTTATTCATTAATTAATTAATTTATTTATTTATTTTCCATTTAGTGTCTTTTAACAACTCTTGCTGACATTTTCTTAAGTAATAACCTGTACATTTCAGTTGACCTATATTAATTTGCCCTATATATTTTTTTGCACCTTTTAACATTTCCTGTCTGGATCATTTTGACATTTGTTTTTCTATTTTATATTTAATTCTACCACCATTTAATTTTTTTCCTCTTCTTCTTTTTTTCCTCTTCTTCTTCCCTGATCTTTCTTATTTATATTAATGTCTCGGCAGAAGTGTGAAAAGCATATCTTATTTTTCTTTTATTAATATTATTGGAATTGTTCCCCTTTTCCCTTGTACATATTTGTGAATTATTCCATGGATTTCGGCCTTTGGATTATTTTGGACCATCTTCCAATTACGGGATTTCCTTGGATTTTACTTGTGCAAATGGAAATTCAATTAACTTTCTTGAAGTTATATGTTTGGATTTTACCGTCATTGGATTATTTATCTTTCACCAGACTATCCATTCACGTGTAATCCTCTTTTTTTTTCACCATATTCCCTCTGCTTCACTTTTTTGTTATCAAGTAAGATCTTTGACTTACTTGTTGTTTCATCTTTTCAAAAGTGTTTTTAACATGCTTTATTAACTGTTTGCTCGTATATATATATATATATATATATATATATATATATATATATATATATATATATATATATATATATATATAGTAGCGTCCAAAAGGAACGATCGATAATTTTTTTTTTAATGGCTCCTAACTTTATCTATGAAAAAGAAAAAAAAAGATTTTGGTGAATTTTCCAATGTTTAATAATGGTAGTTAAAGAAAAAAATTTTTTTTTAATTTTTGATTTTAATACATATTAGTTTTAATACATATCAGCTTAAAAAAAAATGATCGATCGTTCCTTAACTTTTGGACGCTACTGTATATATATATATATATATATATATATATATATATATATATATATATATGTGTGTGTGTGTGTGTGTGTGTGTGTGTGTGTGTGTATGTGTGCCTACAAAGTCTGGCTACATGATTTAGCCAGACTTTATGGACACCCTGTATATATATAATGTTAAATTAGCATATACATTAGACATAGTCGCATAGTGTACAACAGCAGAGGCTATAACATCGCTTGAAGCCTGGTTTGAGGTCCAATATAACAATATCTTTTTATTTTAAATATTTATTATTTTTACTTGTGTGTGGGGGGGGGAAGGGGTCCACTTAAATCTGACCTTCTTTAAAAAAATTTAAAATAAGGTTAGATAAAATATGGGCTCACATTGAGTAAACTATTCATTTTTCATGGGTCAGATCCATGCTATACGGTCAATAACTTTTGTCATGGCTGTTGAACTATTGCTGAGCCAGGCCTTGATCTAATTTCTTGGACGTTTGCCAAGTTGTGGTCAGTTGATCTGCATGTGGGTGAAATCTCAAAGACAATTTTGAAGTAATCTCCTGCCAACAGATAACTGCTCATTGCATAATTGATGAATTATGCCTATTGATGCTCAGAAGGTGCAAAGCACTGATCATTACATCGCAGAGGAACCATAAAACCTGGACTTTGGCCAGAGCCCTTGAGGCTAAACGTCTCAGAGGCTTGTCTTTAATTTCGCGGCTAAATACGCCAGACGTGCTGTGACAAACAAGCACTTAAGAATATCTGGACAAATAAATGCATTGGATTATGTCAAGAACAAAACTCGTTTGCTGTAATATTGTATTCACTTGAAAGGATGTTGTCTCAAACTTAACTTGCCAGTATCTTATACCTCTATAAAGCCAGTATTCGTCATCACATGAAGTACTGTTGCTACATTTTGGCATAGTGCACCAAACACTAGTTTCTTCTTGAAGGATGAAAAAAAAAAAAAGAGTTTTTAACGTAATAGATCACACACTGTCTACAAAGGTTCATCCCCTGACCCATCGTTGCAATGTCGAAGCCTTGTGCTTGTTTTATAAGTATTTCCACAGAATATGCTCAAACGAACTTATTGCTCTTGTACCTCCTGGAGTTAAATACTCCTGATCAACTCGGCTAACCACAAAATACCCTCCCTTCACTGTAGATGTTTCCAGATTCTGGAAAACTTCATATAATAGTTTTAAATCTTCTTTCCCAAGACAGTTTACCTTTGGAATTCTCTTCCTGTTCTCAGTTCCCTTGACTATATCAATATATACCAATTTAAATGTAAACACCTTGCTGCACAACTTCCCACTTAGAATATCCACTATTAAATCTGACCACTAATTACAGTAACCCCTTGTGACTCAGTGGCAATATGCTTGCTTGGATGAAATAAGTAAAAAATTAATTTAAAAAATAAATAAATAAAAAACGTACAAGGTTTCGTTCCAAAAGTAAGATCTCTTTTGTTTTTAACTAAAACAACTAAAACGTGGAAGAGTTACAAAGACGGGATGGTACCATTAAAATGAGCGACCATTTGTGTTCCAGAATTTTTTTTTTTTGCTACATACTCACCACCGTTGTCAATGCACTTTGGACAACCTCTTTTGATGTCTCGATCATAAAAGTCCAGAGCACGTTCTATCAATTATATCTCTGCCATTATTCTGAAATCGACGAACTTATCTCCTAACTATTTTGACATCAATTGCATCGGCTCTGTAAATGTTCAAAAGACGCCAGTGAACGTTCAATATTTTCTGCATAGAGGAATCCAGTGACGCATCTCTGCTTCTAATGCATGTCCATGACAGGGATTGCTTTCTTAAAGTCTCACACAGTCAATATCTGCAACAGAGAGATGAAACTTCCATGTCATTAATGCATAAGGTTAGTCAACATAACAATGCAATCCTCTCTGATTCATTGTGACGGAATAAAAATAGTGGTTATTATTAGAGCTGTGACAAGAGAATATTCTTTTCATTATTTTTACTCCCGAGTATATATCAGTTAATATCTTATATGTTTTTCTATAAAGTGATATGGTTCTCCATCGATTAACTGTGTCTAATTGTGTCGGATATATACTTGAGAGTAATATATATATATATACTTGAGAGTAATATATATATATATATATATATATATATATATATATATATATATATATATATATATATATATATATATATATATATATATATATATATATACTTGAGAGTAAAAACAATAAGAATATTCTCTTGTCACAGCCGTAGTCATTACTTTTGGAATATCCCTTGTAGTTTATGGTTAGCTACTTACAAAAATATATACTCTTTCCTACTTGTGTCTTTGGAAAATTTCTTCTAAAAGGGTCAAGAAAAGGTAAAAAAATATCTTATATATAAAACTCACGATGTTTGTCTGTCTCTATTTTTCTAAACTGCATCGCACCCGAGATTCAAGGTCGTAGAGCGGCGAGAGGCAAGTCAAATCATTGCATTTTTTGTAGACCGTATTTATGGGTCTTTATCCAGTAAAAATAGCTGCTAAAGAGTAAAAATTGAAAACAATTGGAACTTGAAAGGTGTAAGTGAACTTTACGTTCGCCTTGTGTGTACACGCGCATATATATATATATATATATATATATATATATATGTATTTATGCGTTAATGTTGGTTCATGTTTAAATTTTCCATATCCTACTGACGATAGCTCAAATGATAACGACTAAGGCTGGAGCGCTATATGTTTTAGATTCAGTTTCGATTCTAGCTGATGGCACGCAAGTCATATATATTTTTTAAAATCATTACTATATATTGGGTAATTGACTCTTTAATAATAAACATGAAATCTGCATTAATCAAAATATATTTAAGCGCATTTTATGACCGGGCAACGTCGGGTGCCCTGCTGTTAAATAAAGAAAGACTCTTTGAAATTTTTTATTGTTTTCTCTGAGAGAAATTTCTTTCTAGAAACTTCCTTCGTGTGAGCTTTATCAAACTGTGAAAAACATTATCTGAAACTGACAAATACAGATAATTCATTCATATCAGGTAACTTCAATTTACGCCCAGTAAAAAGAAAAAAATCTGTGGGAGTTCATATTTGTTTCAAGAACTTCCATGCTGCTGATTACATCAACCAAGTCACTAACTTAACAACATATTAGTTCCAAAATTTGGCAGATTGCTTAAAAGTTATGATAACAGGAAAGAGAAAAAAATATTCCAAGTGGAATCTTCCATCTTTTCATCTGTTCTTTATTCCGTCCAAGATTCCATCATTTGGATCTGATTTTACTTATCTTTACACCCCCCTACCCATCATAACAATTTTTTTTTTTTACCTTCGTTTTCATTTTTTATTTTTTATTATTTCTTTATTTGTTTTCACTTTATGAATGTTACTTTCTGTGAATTCATTCTTTTTGTACTTGTCCTCTTTCTGTCTGTCTAACTTTCTTGCTTTTTTTTTCTATTTCGTCTTAGCTTAATTATATTTTTTTTCTTTTATCAGGTTTTACCTTTTTTGTTAATTCATATCGCTCCAACCAAGCCACATTGCCACTTGGACGTAAGGGGCTACGATTTGGTACCATGTTTAGGAGATATCAGCAAGATATCTGTTTACATTACATTTAAACTTCTACATGTCAGTAAAGTCAGGGAATCAAGTAACGGGAATGGAATTCCAAAGTTTAGCAGCCCGAGGGACGAAGCTATTAAAATAGAAGGCTTTCCTGCATATAGGTGAAGGGGTGAGATTTTGTTGCTTAAGTGGTTTGTCTAACGTAGGAGTAGATAGAGTGAGTTTAGGGAATCTTTGCCATTACTAACCAATAAAACATTACCAAGATCGACTAGAGATTTATCATGCATGCGCTTGTAGAGGAAGCGAGAAAGCAAATAGTAAGTCATGCCTCAAATTAACTCCATTATCCGAAATGAATGTGAAAACAATCTTGAGTAAAAAATCTAAAGTGTTTGTTTTTATTTTAAAGGTCATCAGAAGTGATAATAGTTTATATATGAAAATTAAATTACTGACATAATTATATTGTTTTATATTAGTTTCATCATTGAGAAAGCATTTTTGCTATTTTTGACGGATGACTAACTACTATACATAAAAAAAGTAATTGTAAGTAGATTATATACATATATACGTATATATATGTTGTTTCCCTGTGGCCTTGCCAGGTCACTATTATATACATACATACATATGTGTATATAATATATATATATATACATGCATATTCATATACTAATAAATGTACACACACACACACATATATATATATATATATATATATATATATATATATATATAGTCATCCATATACAGTACTGCTTTGTATCACCTCAAGCCAGGTTTGAAACTCGACCGCCTAGATGACAGTCACCGCTTCTAACGGTTACGCTATTCGACTGATGCTATGACGGGTATGTGAATTAACAACATTCAAACATTGTCTAAACGCTTAAGCTCCATTTTGTTTACACAAAGAGCATCGCTTAATACGCTAATAGCCGTTTGTTTATCACTTCCCAATATGATTAACAGGCATGTGAATTAACAATGTTCTAAAATTGTCCACACACACACACACACACACACACACACACACACACACACACACACACACATATATATATATATATATATATATATATATATATATATATATATACATATATGGGGTTTATTTTTTTATTACCGATTTTCTGTTTAGTTACATTATTGTATCAGCTACTCGACCGTTTTTTGGCCGTCTTGTAACCTCCTCAGACTTTACAGAAAACCTGAGGAGGCTATAAGACGGCCAAAAAACGGTCGAGTAGCTGAAACAATAATGTAACTAAATAGAAAAAACGGTAATAAAGAAATAAAACGCATATTTGCTCTACAACAGTATTGAGGACTTTCTCCAGGTTTTTATTAATTACCACTCCTACTATATATATATATATATATATATATATATATGTATATATATATATATATATATATATATATATATATATATATATATATATATATATATATATACATACACATACATACATATAAGTACAGGGTATCCCCCACAATGTCAATATCTCGGAAACTCCTCAGTATATCTTAATGAATAAGTTTTATGAGTTAACATTTCCAAGAAAAAAAGCGAACATTTGTAGATTGTCTGACCGATTTTATAATTTTCAAAAATGTTCAATATGAGCGCCACCTCTGACTCTGCATACGTCAATGTTAATGGCCGTCCATCTGCTTTAGTCCTGCTTAGCAGCCTTCCCCTTGTAATTTTTCGAATTATTCGAATTAGTTTGCATTTATTATTATTATTATTATTATTATCATTATTATTATTATTATTATTATTATTATTATTTTATCATCATCATGCTTTTCGACAGCCTCAATAAGCTAAGATTCTGCAAAAGTCAAAACTGTATAATCCTCACTCCCCCAACTTTTTTTTTAAATCATGACATCGAATTTAACACTTCATAGAAAGATCTGATTCGTTCTGTCTAGAAAATGTCCGGTCAGAGTAATACGAGCTTTCACGGACTGATTTTTTTCTCCCGCTTAGCCTGATCTTAATTTCTTTAAAATTTAATCTGAAATCACTTTTTCTAATTAAGCCGTTCATGTAGGTTCTCATGCTGGTTTTCTCTCTTTTTATTCTTCGGTCCCATTTGACTGAGGACAGACTTCTCTTTGGGCTACTGCACTACCTGAAAAAAAAAGCATTTTTCATTATTTCAGCTGTTTGAAGGCTTTCCAATCGGATTATATGCATCGACACGTTGGAAATTTTTGGACTCCATTCCCTCTAAAGAACTATTTTCCATTTCGGATCAACTTCAGAGGATTTCCATGCAAGCAGAAATTTTATGCGTGGTTTATATATATATATATATATATATATATATATATATATATATATATATATATATATATATATATCCAATATTTTTCACTTTTTTTATTTGGCAATTAATAACTACAATAAATTGCGGTTTCACTTCATGCGTTCTTCTAAAGTGTCATCACGTCCAGATTGCATTTTTGAAATTCACCAGCTGTGACAATCAGGCTTTAGTAGGGTGTATTCCAGTTCTTGCTGTAGCTGTTTATTTGAACCTGAAATCATAAAAATTGGGAGGTAATCCTATAAGATATGTAGCAATAACTTACTGAACTGTCATATATACACATGTATATATATATATATATATATATATATATATATATATATATATATATATATATATATAAACAAACTTTATAAATTGTTCAAAACCAGTTAGATTAATTTATCTCTGACGATGAATCCTGAAGGATTGAAAAGTACTCGGAATTATGAGAAAAATGATGATTATATCAGCCAGTG